>NC_092398.1:27118652-27418652 GCF_030028105.1 Mobula birostris
ATGGATCGAGTCCTTATTCTGTATGCCCGCTCCCAGACGTGGAGTTCTGGTGTGAAGATGGCATCTCGGGTGGGGCAATGAGGTACGATGACCCTCAGCAATCAGGGCACCGAGTACAGGAGTTGGGACGTTGCTTTGCAGTTGTACAAGACGCTGCTGAGGCCGCAGTTGGAAAGGTCGTGCTCAGTTTTGGTCACCCTGCTGTAGATGAGACGCCATCAAGCTGAAAAGCGTGCAGAGAAGATTTAAGCAGACGTTGGCGGCTTCTGAGGGACTGAGCCGTGGAGGGGAGGTGGGGCGGGTTGGGACTTTCCTCCTTGGAGCGTAGCACCCTGAGGGCTGACGGTGGAGAGGGGGTGATCGCATGGGGCTGAGAACTGATGAACTGCAATGCACAGCTTGAAGGTCCGAGGAGAGACTTGATGGAAACTTGGGCAAGTTTTGTCTGTGAAGAGTTAGTCTGTCTCCCTGTGACCGTGTGGGTTTCTCCCGGGTGCTCCGGTTTCCTTCCATACTGGTCAGTAGTTTAATCGGTCACATGGGTATAATTGGGTGTTACGGACATGTCCGGCCTTGTCACCGTGTTGTATCACGAAATAAAAACAAGAATAAATTTCTCCCCTCTTACCGTCAATGTCAGACTCGCCTCCCCGACGGAGGGGGTGGACAATGACCCTCATAATTTCATACACTCCACTTTCTGAGGGGGTGAAGAAAGCTGGACTGTGCACGTCTACACTCGCGTCCTTCTGCAGACGCGCAGTTAGACAGCATCCTAACACGCTCCATCACTGCTTGGTTTGGACACTGCACTGCGGTGGGCAGGAAGGCTTGTGTACTAGAAATTACATTAAATAATCTTGAGTCAGGCCACCCCTCAGCATCCTCCACTCCCAAGAGAATTAACCCTGTCTAGCCTGTCCGATCTCTCCGCAGTCCTGACCCCGAGCCGTCCGCACCGTCAAAACTGCCCAACTCGTCACGGGCACCAGCCTACCCACCACCAAGAGCAAATATACAGAAAGGTTTCAGAAAAGGGCCAGTAACATCATGAAGGATCCCACCCACCCTGCTCATGGACCGTTTGTCCCACTTCCATCAGGGAGGAGGCTACGTAGCATCCACACCAGGACCACCAGACTCGTAAACAGTTACTTGTCCCCAAGCAGTAAGGCTGATCAACAGCTCCACCCAGTAACCCACCCCTCCACACCCCCAAATACTACAACTTTATCAATTCCTGTCAATTGCCTTATGTGCAGACACTCCTGTGCCCAGTGCCACTTTACAGGCATACAATCAATCTATAGAAATGATTTTGTGATTGTTTGTTATGTGCCGTGTCGTATGATGTCATTATGTGCCGTGTCGTATGATGTCACCATTATGTGCTGTGCCGTACGACGCGGGGTGATCACCGTCTTTCCGTGACCATGATTGTTCTTGGCAAATTTTTCTACGGAAGTGCTTTGCTTTGCTCATACGACCATCTACCACCTGCTCCCATAGCCTCACGTCACCCTGATTGGTGGGGTAGGGGAGGGGCTAAGCAGGGGCCACATCTTGGATAGTGGACAGCCAGCGCCTCTTCCCCGGGGCACCACTGCTCAATGCAAAAGGACATGGCTTTAAGGTAAGGGGTGGGAAGTTCAAGGGGAATATTAGAGGAAGGTTTTTTGCTCAGAGAGTGGTTGGTGAGTGGAATACACTGGCCGAGTCAGTGGTGGAGGCAGATACACTAGTGAAGTTTAAGAGACTACTAGACAGGTGGGGGCTTATATGGGAGGCAGGGTTTGAGGATCGGCACAACATTGTGGGCCGAAGGGCCTGTACTGTGCTGTACTATTCTATATCTTACCCAAGGGTGACCTGCAGGCGAACGGAGGGAAGGAGCGCCTTACACCTCCTTTGCTAGAGACGTGTCTCCACCCCAACAACCCATGCATTGTGTGTTTATATTTATTGTGTTTTGTTTTAACTATTTTGTTCTTTATCTTATTGAGCTTCTTTGGGTCGAAGTAACAATTATTTCCTTCTCTCTTACACTTGCGTACTGGAAATGACATTAAATAATATTGAGCCAGGCCACCCCTCAGCATCCTCCACTCCCAAGAGAACTAACCCGGTCTAGACTGTCCGGCCTGTCCGCCGTCCTGACAGCGGGCTGTCCGCCACCGTTGCCGTCCTGACCGCGGGACGTCCGCACCGTTGCCGTCCTGACCGCGGGCTGTCCTCACCGTTGCTGTCCGCACCGTCAGCGTCCTCACCGTTGCCGTCCTGACCGCGGGACGTCCGCACCGTCACCGTCCGCACCGTCAGTGTCCTCACCGTCGCCGTCCGCACCGTCGCCATTTCACAGTACTGGATGGTCACCGATATGGCATCTCTTAAAGTTCAAGGTAAATTTATTATCAAAGTGCCCACGTACCATATACAACTCTGAGATTCATTTCCTTGCGGATCCATACTAGAATAATAAGTTGGTCACCGTCGGTCCGAGGGGATCATGGGTTTGTGCCTCTGGTGGACTGTGTCCTCTCCAGGGCGGGAGGATTTGAAGAACCGGCTGTTGCCCATTGCAGTGGGTTCCCCCTCTCCACGTCACTGATGTAGTCCAGGGGAAGGGCAAGCGCTGATACAGCTTGGCACCAGTGTCATCGCAGAGGTCGCCAGGGTGAAGTTGTAAACAACATCAAACCGCCTTAGGGGACCCCTGGCTCCAGATCTTTTCCTCGGGGTTTACTCCCGAAGCCTTTCCCTTGGGTGGGTATGACTGCGAGGCAGCGGAGGTTTAAAATCAGAGTTTTCCTTCTCCCAGGCGGGCTGCCATCCAAGGCTGACGAGACCCGCCTGCCCGAAATAATAACCACAATAGAATCAATGAAAGACCGCACTAACTTGGGTGTGCAAAACACAACGAACTGCAAATTCAGAAACAAAGAAATAATAATAATCAGTATCGAAAGCATGAGATGAAGAGTCTGTTGTGAGTCCCGAGCCCCCCTACCTTCCCGATGGCAGCACAATGACAACCTTAGTGTGTCTTATTTAATGAAATCTCGAGCCTCCATTCTCCACCCCCAATCCAATTTGTCCACCCAGCCTGTCACCACCAGCATCAGGGGCCGAATGGCCTGTACTGTGCTGTGTACGTCTCTCCCCCGGTCAGTGTATCTCCTGTCAGCTGGGTGATTTAAACCGTTACGGTATGAGGGCAGAGTTAGGCCATTCGGTCCATCTAGATCTGCTCCACCATTCCATCACGGCTGATTTACTATCCCTCTCAACCCCATTCTCCTGCCCTCCTCCCCATAATATTTGATCACCTGACTAATCGAGAACCTATCAATCTCCTCTTTAAATATACCCAATGAATGGGCCTCCACAGCTGTCTGTGGCAATGAATTCCACAAATTCACCACCCTCTGGCCAAAGCAATTCCTCCTCATCTCTGTTGTAAAGGGACGTCCTTCTATTCGGAGGCTGTGCCCTCTCATCCTAGACTCCTCCACTACAGGAAACATCATCCCCAAGTCCACTCTATCCAGGCCTTTCAAATATTTGGCAGGTTTCAGTGAGATCTTCCCTGATCGTTCTTCTGAACTCCACCATTTGGGCTCGGAAGGGTTGTTCCCTCGGACTGAGAACGTGCCTCCTCTTTCAGAGTGGGGAAGTCGTCCCTGATGAACCAGTTCATCAACCAGCGCTACACCAACCTGTACAGGGCGACAATCGGGGCCGACTTTCTCACCCGGGACATCACAGTGGATGACCAGCACGTCACCCTGCAGGTAGGCACCGGGAGCTGGGAGCCGGGCTGAGAGTGGCGATGGGGGGGGGGGGGGGTTGAGGACAAGTGACCTGTTCTACACTGTTGTATCTGCTGATGTGGGCGTATGGGGTGTCCAGGGAGTGGGAGTACCTCTGCTGAGGAGGCTGGTTGTGTCCATTCTGGGGCAGCTCACTCACCTTTGGGTCTCACCGGATACTCAGCTCTCACCAGTGGCTCCAAATAGAAGTTTGCTTGCAACAGAGGGCACACCTTGGTACACCGCTTCATCGGGTGGGTTAAACTAGGTGAGGGTAGCTGGCAGCCTTGTACAACTTGTCTTGGCATGTGAGGTAATCTCTGGCAGACTAGGCAGAAAACAAGCCAAACTATAGACTGCTGCAACATACATGGACTCAGAGTCTAGGATTTTATATTGTGTGACTGTAATTTACTGATATCATATATGTGGTACATGTGCTTTGTGCTGTGTATGACTGTTGGTTCTATGTTTAGTAACTTGGTCCATTTTGTTTGGCCATATTTATGGCTATTCATGTATGATTGAATGACAATTTAACTTGAACTTTGAACTATGGGAGGATGAGCTCTACAGAGGAAGGCGGTTCTGTTACGCTCTGTGGAGAGCGAAGGGCCTGACGAGGCACCACAAGAAGTCGTGGCCATCCACGGCAACCAAGGAAGACCTCAGTTTGTTACAACTACTCGTAGCACTGGACCTGGACCTGCGAGGTCGAGAGGGCATTACTGCCCCACCACGATGGTTTCTCCCTTTTTAAAACTCTCCCGCACAGGTCTCCTGTTATCGTGGATACAACAGACAGCCACCTAAACCCGAAGTTATTCAGGGAGCTAAAACTTGGCGGTTATGGCCGTTTGGAGAACAGTGACGTTGTCTCTCGGAGTGGTGGGGGCAGGCCATGGTGAGGCATCCTGATCTATGCTCCCAGACCTGGTGATATTGATCTGGAACCCCTTCAGAGGGCTAACACATGGTAGTTAGGGAAGTTTTATTAAGTGTTCTAAGAGCAAAAATAGGAAGTCCTGTTACTGTCTTGCCAACAGAAGGCAGAGGGTGGTTGAAGATGGAGTGTCTTCTGCCTGGAGGTCAAACAGGCCACAGGGATCTGTTCTGGCTCCCCTGCTCTTTGAGATTTGTGAAAATTACTTGGATGAGGAAGTGGAAGGGTGGGTTAGTAAGTTTGGAGATGACATGAAGGTTGGTGGAGTTCTGGATAGTGTAGAAGGTTGCCATCGATTACAATGGGATATTGACAAGATTCAGCTTTGGACTGAGAAGTGGCAGATGGAGTTCAACCCGGAAAATTATGAATTGATTCACTTTGGAAGGTCGAACTTGAAGGCAGATACAGGGTTAATGACAGGATTCTAGGCAGTGCGGAGCAACAGAGTGATTTTTTTATTTGGAATTTAAGTGTATTTTATTGAATTTCTGTACAAACCTAACAAGTCCATACTGGAAAGTAATTGACATATCTTCATGCCAGGATTTGTTCAAGTAATAAACGTGGTCAGAGGAACCTGGAACTCAGTTCTCATCTCCTGAAGCAGCTTCATCTGAAGATTCTGCAGACAGAGGGCATGCCTCCCTCGGAGCTTTCTCCTTTTTCCCAGTCCTGCTGCTGGTGCGCTCATTATTTGAGGGATCTGTGTTTTCTTTCTTCACATTTTGTTTTGGACCACCAAAGGATTCTCCAATCCCTTTTTTTTTGCCACTTTGGGGTTTGTTGGTCTTGGACACACTGGATTTCCACCGGTATATTTATTTTCCTTTTTCTCAAAGCGATGCTTGCCGTACTGGTAGATCCAAGTGCCTTCCTTGGTCCACTGGCAGTAATACCCTTCCGGGAGGAGCCGGCGGAGACCGAGGGACCGTCAGCCTCGGTGCGTACCGTGTCGTCGCCCAGCTCGGTGCGGCTCAGGTCCGCGTCCGTAGATCCCTCAAGGTCGCCGAGTAGGTTGAGAAGGTGATTAAGAAGGCGTACGGTGTGCTGGCCTTCATTAGTCAGGGGATTGAGTTCAAGAGCCGTGAGGTAATGTTGCACCTCTATAAAGCTCTGGTTAGACCAGGCTTTTGTGTTCGGGTCTGGTCGACTCATTATTGGGACGGTTAGAGAGGATGCCGAGGAGATTGGGTTGAAAGGTTGGAGTTGGGTGGGAAGGGTCGGGACTGGTCAGGATTGTGCGTGGGGCGGATTTGCTGCAGGTAGCGGGGTCGATAACCTGTCTTCCCTATCACCCCGCAGGTATGGGACACAGCAGGCACGGAGCGCTTCCAGTCTCTGAGCTCCGTCCTCTACCGGAGCACCGACTGCTGCCTCTTGGTGTTCGATGTGACCTCGGCCGATTCATTCCGGGCGCTGCAGGGCTGGAGACAGGAGTTCGTGGTGCAGGGCTCCCCCCGGGACCCCGAGACCTTCCCCTTCGTCGTGCTGGGGAATAAAGCTGACCTGGGGAACAGGGAGGTGAGGAGGGCCCTTTCGCCCCTTCCGTACCCCGCACGACTCTCCCCTCTCCAATCCCGCGGACGGTCAGAATTCCTCGCTTACAAGTTGGTGCGTCGGGACGTGTGGTTATGGGCCCAAGTTCGGTGACAGTTTAGGCATTCGCGGGCTATAAATCGGTTAGAGCGAGGGTGTGTGTACGGCAGAAACCGGATCTAGCCCAGGCCGGGGGTGGGGTGTTGAGATGGGGAGGAGATCCCCGACTGTTCAGACCTAACCTAGATTTATAGTCCCATCCCCGTCTCCGTGACCACCTCCCTCCCAGTCTATGTAAACCCCTCCGGAGCCAACACCCATCCCGTCTCTGTGACCTCCTCCGACCCCTAGAAGCTCCCCCCGCCTCGTACATAACGTTCACTCCAACCACAGGTCAGCAGGAAGCAGGCGGAGGGCTGGTGCCGAACCCACAAGGCGGAGTATTTCGAAACCAGCGCCAAGGAAGCTCTCAACGTGGAGACGGCGTTTCGGGCTGCGACGCGCTTAACGCTGAACCAGGTGAACTGCATAGTAGAGTTGAGGAGCGGGGACGGGCGGGGTTGCGGAATCGAGAATGAGAGGGCGTGGGTTTAAGGTTAGGGGGAAGACCGCACTTTGAGCATTATGAGCAATTTTGGGTTCCTTAGCTCAGGCTGGCGTTGGAGAGGGTCCAGAGGAGGTTAATAAGAATGATCCCGGAAATGAAAGGGTTAACGTATGACGAACATTTGATGGTTCTGGGCCTTCACTCGCTGAAATTTAGAAGAACGAGGGGCGATCTCGCTGAAACCGAGCGAATATTGAAAGGCCATGTTAGGGTGGACATAGAGAGGATGTTTCCTGTAATGGGGCAGTCTAAGACCAGAAGGCACAGCTTCAGAATCGAGGGACGTTCCTTTAGAACCGATATTAGGACGACGAGGGTGGTGAATCTGTGGATTTCATTGCCACAGGCCAAGTCACTGGGTATATTTAAAGCGGAGGTTGATAAGTTTTTGATTAGTTAGGGCGTCAAAGATTACGGGGAGAAGACAGGAGGAATTGGGTTGAGAGGGATAATAAGTCAGTCATGATGGAATGGCGGAGTAAACTCGACGGTCGATTGGCCTAATTTTGCTCGTGTCTTATGGACTTAATAGGAACTTCAGGGGCAACTTTTTCACCCAGAGTTTGGTTCGTATTTGCAACGAGCTGCCATAGGAAGTGGTTGAGGCAGCTACATTATCAAAGTTTAAAAGGTATGTGGGTAGGAAAGATTGGAAAGGGGTCAAGGACGGGCATATGGGACAAGTTTGGATGAGGCATTTTGGCCGGCATGGACTAGTCGGGCCGAAGGGCCTGCTTCCATGCTGGAAGACTTCATGGCTGCTTAGCTGGGGGTGCCGGCGCGCTCCGCTGCATCCAGTCTCTGTGGCTGCGAAAGGAAGAGGGAGAGAGGTTAAGAAATGCAATGACCTTGTAGACTTGGACGGCCTGTGGTGTGGGAAACGGCGTAACCACCATCGCTCCCCTTTTGCAGGTGAAGGACGTGGACCGCTGCGTGGAAAGTCAGGACCTGGTTCAGCTCCAGACGCAGCCCAGCCCCAATTGGCCCTGTAGCTGTTGATTCTTCCGACTGGATATCGACCTCCGCCGTAACCCCTCTCCCGCTCGGCCACTGCTGTGGTACCCAACAAGAACTGAGTCCCTGCGTCTGGGCAACGTTCTCTCATATATATAATTCCGAGCAGGAACTTTTTACACGGCCCTTTCAATGCACAGCACTTTACATGTATTTTTATTATAATTATGCAAACTGTAGATAATTAAAATTTAAATAGAAAACTTGCATAATTTTGATTTTATTAATTGATGGGTGTTATGAATATACTCCAACAAAAGAACTCTTTCATGTTTCGTAAACTTTTTCTAACTGCGTCCAATTCCAGCCGTGCGGCAGTAAAAGCTATGGGCGTGGGAGCGTTTCAGTTACTGCGCGACCGCGACCGCCTCGACGGAACAGTGGTACGAGACGGGAGAGACCGCGGTCCGGTGAAGGTTCACGACCCGAGAGGACGGCTCTCCAGAGAGGCTCCCCGTCCTCCCGCTCCTGACCCGTTCCTCTGGATAATTTGCTCGGCCTTCCGCATGTAAATCCCCACAGCTGTTGTTTCTTGCTTTGGGTACGAGGGGGTGATTACATTTTATCACCCATGCTGGTCAGCGGGAGAGCCATAGACATGTGAAACAGGCCCTTGGCCCACCAGACCCATGCTAATCATTGGATTTATCGTCATGAAACCCACTTACCTCCTACTCGATATGGTAAACAGACCCTCCACAGTTATAAAGAATATTTATAAAAAAACACAAGACAGACACAAAGGCGCATCGAGCAGCAACCTCGCTGTTTCTTTTAGCAACGTGAGGTCGAATTGCTAGCTCGACGCTCAACCCAGCACAGACAGGACCCGGTCGGATTCGATACCGGGACCTTTGGTTTTGAAATCCAGCTGAGGATACCACAACACCACCGGCACAGACAAGGCAGAGAGGAACAAATTATTTTTTTAAAATTACTGAAAGTGGATGGTGGACGTTTGAATATTTATGTAGGGGTGTCTTTCAGTGTAGATTTCATATTTTCAACATTAGCTTTATTTGTCACGTGTACAATGAAACACGACATTTGTGTCAAACAACAACACAGTCAGAGGATGCGCTGGGGGCAGCTCGCAAGTGTCGCCACGCTTCCGGCACCGATATCCCATGTCCACAACTAGCAGGCACTTCTTTAGACCGTGGGAGGAAACCGGAGCACCCGGAGGAAAGCAACGCGGCCAAGGAGAGATCATTCAAACTCTTCAGAGGCAGCAGCAGGGATTGATCACGAGCCGCTAGCGCTGGAATAAAAGATTATGTTAACCGCTGCACCACCGTGCTGCCCTACGATAATTCGAAACACACGGTCGGACTGTTGGGGAATCTCCACTTTCGCCACCACTTCAGGCAGCCGCTCCAGATTCCATCCCTTTATCTGTGGGACAAAATCCCCCTCTGATCTCTTCCACCTTTCACCCTTGCTCCTTTTATCTGGGTTCTTAATGATCTACCGTCCTCATAATTGGCCACACTTCCACCAGGTCTCCTGGGAAACGTCATGCACCTCCGCCAGGTCTCCCCTCAACCTCCTCCGCTCCAGGGGAGGGACAAATCCACCTTGCTCCCTCTTCTCAAAACAAAAACGAAAACAGCTTTCCAGAGGACACCGTCTCTCTGTCTGTCCAATCCTCATTCCCACATGTCGGTACATTGGCTCTTCTACTGTCACAATGAGGTCACTCTCATCTTGGAGAAGCAACACCTCGAAGTCTCTCTGGCTAGTCTCCAAGCTGATGGCACGAACATCGATTTCTCCAACATCTGGTAATTTCTCTCCCCTCCCTTTCTCTATTCCCCAGTGTGGCTCCCCTTTTCTTCATACCTCCCGCTGGTATCCTTCCCTTTCTCGCATGGTTCATCTTCTCTCCAATCAGATGATCGCTTTCGCCCATCACCTCCCACCTCCCCCATCCATCTGGTCTCACCTATGACCTGTCATCTTGTACTTATTCTGACTGCCCCCTTCGTTTACAGTCCTGACGAAAGGTCTCGTCCCCGGACGTCGACCGTTTATGATTCTCCCTCGGCAGCCGCAGGGGGAGAAGAACAAGGCTGATAATGCAGCCAGCGTCATTCCCTACCCCAACCCACAGCTGATGCAAGACATAGGAGCAGAATTTGGCCATTCCATCATGGCTGATTTATTACCTCTCTCAACCCGATCCTCTGCTTTTTCCGCATAAGCTCAGACACCATTACTAATCAAGAACCCATCAACCACTGCTTTAAATATATTCCGTCACATTGCCGACCGTGGCAATGATTCACCGCCCTCTGGCTAAAGAAATTCCTCCTCAACTCTATTCTAAATAGAGGTCCCTCTATTCTCATGTTGTGTCCTCTGGTTCTAGACTCCCCTAATACTGGAAACTCAACCTAGGAACTCTATCACTTTATCTAGGCCTTTTAATATTCAGTAGGTTTCAATGAAGTTCCTTCTTATTCTTCTGAACCTCAGCGAGTTGAAGCCCGGAGCCATCAAACGCTCCTCATACGTTACCCCTTTCGTTCAACTAGTGAACCTCCTCTGGACTCTCTCCAATGTGCTGGTGTCTCCAGGGGCATGGCGGCGGTGGTCACCCTGATGTCCGCATTGTAGAGTCATCTCAGAAATCGGCCTGCAGTTCACACGTCCGTGCGGACCAAGATTTACCCGTCTTTGGCCCGTATTCCATAGAAAACGGCAGCGCAGGACATGAAAATGCAGGGAATTTTCTAATAATTGGAGTATAACTGACTGCAGTTTAGAACAGGCACTACAGTCCTCGATATTGTGGCGACCTTTTAACCTACTCCCAGATGAATCTATCCCTCCCCTCCCACATAACTCCCATTTTTTTCTGTTATCCATACGCTTATCTAAGACTTTCTTAAACACCCCAAATGTGTCTGCTCTGCCACTACTCCCGGGACTCACCAATCTGTGTTTAAAACACTACCTCTGACATTCAAGTTACTCTTTCCTCTTTATGCCCTGGGGAAAAAAAAATCTCTGGTTATCCACTCTATCGTCTTACACACCTGTATCAAGTCATTTCTAATCTTCCTTCTCGCCAAAGAGTAAAGACCTAGCTCGCTCAACCTACCCTCACAAGACATGCTCTCCAATCCAGACCTATCCAAGTATCTTTTAAACGGTAATGTACCTACCCCAACCATGTTCTCTGGCAGCGGCTTCAATATGCAGACCACTCCGTGTGTGAAAACCAGGTGCCCCCTCTCACCTTAAACTAGTGCACAGTTCATCAGCCCCGGGGAAAAGATGGTCTCTCCCTGCTCCTCAAGATTGTAAACACAAGAGATTCTGCAAGTGCTGGAACTCCACAGCAACACACACAAACTGCTGGAAGAACTCAGCAGGTCGGGCAGCGTCTATGGAGAGTCGACGTTTCGGGCCGAGACCCTTCATCAAGACTTGAAGGGAAGAAGTCAGAATGAGATGTTGGGAAGCAGGAGATAGGAGGAGAAGATAAGGGGCTGAAGGAGGAAGACTGTGATAGGAGAGGAGAGTGGACGATGGGAGAAAGGGAAGGAGGGGGCAACAGAGGGAGGTGATGAGAAGGGAAGAGGTGAGCCACTGGGAACTGGAAGAGGAGGATTACAGGTAATTACAGAAATCTATGTCATCAAGTTGGAGGCTACCTAGGTGTTTATCTAATGATTGTATTCCTTAGGGTGTAGTCAGTCTCCTTTGCTTCAAGGAATGAAGTCTTAGCCTGTTCAGCCACAAACAAGAGAAAATCTGCAGATGGTGGAAGTCCAAGCAACACACACAAAATGGTGGAGGAACTCAGCAGGCCAGTCAGCATCTGTCGAAAAGAGTACAGTTGACATTTTGGCCCAAAACATCGACTGTAGTCTTTTCCTAGATGCTGCCTGGCCTGCTGAGTTCCTCCAGCATTTTGTGTGCGTTAGACTGTTCAACTTCTCCATATAACCTAAATCCCTCCAGCGCTGGCAACATCCTTGTGTCGGGGCGAAGGATCTGAGGGAAGTTGCCGGCAATGCATTCCAGACACATACGGGTTAGGGTTAGTGAGCTGTGGACGTCGGAAGCGTGGCAGCGCTTGCGGGCTGCCCCCAGCACAACCTTGGACTGCGCTGGTTGCTGACGCGGATAATGCACTTTACTGCATGTTTCCACGTTCGGATACATATACATGTGACAAATAAAACGAGACGAGGAGCGGGGTAAACAGGGGAAGACAAGGGAGGGGAGACGGGAGAAAGCGAGGCATGGAGGGAGGGTTAGGAGACGGAAAAAGGCGAGGCACGGAGGGAGGAAGAAGGAATTGGGGAGGGAAGGTAACGAGTTAGGGAGAGTGTAAGGGAGGGAGTGGCGTGGAGCAAGGTCCGAACGGTACACCTTTCAGGGAACGTGCCGTTCAACATCTTAGCAGACCTCTTGACCTGACCAGTTACTTACCCGGGCTGCTCTGGAAGCCCGTTACACTGGGATCTGGGAGGGAGGGGGCCGTTAGGATCCCGATTCAGCTGACACCGTCTGTGGATGAGAACGAGGGAAGGCAGGAGACGAGGTGGTCGCTCTCTTGTAGAACAGGCCTTTCGGCTGAACAAGAGGCCGAATTCCGTCTCTTCTGCCTACATATCTTTTGGGGAAGGAATGACCCATACAAAAGGGACGGGCTACACCTAAACCTGAGGAGGACCAATATCCTTGTGGGCAGGTTTGCTGGAGCAGTTAGGGAGGGTTTAAGCTAACTTGGCAGGGGGATGGGGCAAGTTGGTATACAAGTCGACGCCGTGTGTAGTGGGACTATGAGGGCAGGCAGATGGTACGGCAAAACTGGAAAGGGCGATGAATGGTGGACTGAAGGTGTTATATTTGAATACTCGCAGTATGCAGAATAAGGCGCAGCGCAGTTAGAGATTGGCAGGTACAGCGTTGTGGGCATCATTGAATCGTGGCTGAAAGATCACATTGGGAACTTAACATCCAAGGATACGTCTTGTATCTGAAGGCAGAGGGTGTGGCGTGGCTCCGTTGGTAAAAAAAAATATCAAATCCGAGGTGACATAGAATCGGAAGATGTAAATTATTGTGTGTAAAGAAACTGCAAAGGTAATAATACACTGATGGAAATTGTATACAGGCCTCCAAATATGTGGGATACAAATTACGGGGGGGGGGGGGGGGAGATAGAAAAGGCATACAAAAAGAGCAAAGTTACAATTGTCATGGGGATTTCAATATGCAAGTGGATCCAAAGAGAGAGGGAATTTGTAGAATGCCTACGAGATGGCTTTTCAGAACGGCTCGTGGTTGAGCCCACTGGGGAAAAGGGCAATCCAGGGTTGGGTGTTCTGTAATGAACTAGATTTGATTAGTGAGCTTAAGGTAGAGAAACCGTTAGGAGACAGTGATCATAATATGATAGAATTCACCCTGCAGTTTGAGAGGGAGAAGATAAAGTCAGATATATCGATATTACAGTGGTTCCTTAAGATTGTTGTAGCCCGGGGTGGTAATGGAATCAAGCTCCCACTACCTATTAAATGCTCCCAATGGCGTGCGCCTCATATGGCCTCTGCCAACCAAGTCCAGCTGCTGGCCTTCATGCGTGGTTTAGCTATTAATCCCGGCGGAACCATTTCTGCTGACAGGCGAAGCGGCAAAGATGGGTTACTGATGCCTTAAAAACAGTTACTTCCGTTAGATGGGACTCATAAGCTGTGGTTGCAAGCTCACTGAGAAGGAAAACTCTGATCCCAAATCTCCACTGCCTTGCAGCTATACCCACGCATGGGGAAGGCTTTGGGAGTAAACCCCGAGAGAAAAATCTGGAACTGGAGCCCCTAAGGCAGTTCTACGTTGAATTCACTGCTGGTATCAAAACTATCAGTCTCTGCCGTTCCTTCGGGTTCATCAGTTGTATGGAGAGGGGGAGCTTGCTACATGGGCAACAGCTTGCTCTCCATATCAGACTACGCAGGCTTGTGTATCTAGACTAGTACACAATATCCATGGGTGACCCTGACTGACGGAGGCCCTCACCTCACCTCACCATGGAGTAAGGAGCATTACAGAGGCATGAAAGAGGAGCTAGCCAAAGTTGATTGGAATAGAACACCAGCAGGGATGATGGCTGGAATTTCTGGGGATAATTTGGAAGGCACGGGATATACATCCCAAAGGTGAAGAAGCATGAGGCAACTGTGACTGACAAGGCAAGTCAAAAAGCATAAAAGCAAAGGAGAGGGAATACCATACAGCAAAAAAAGGTGGGGGTGGGGGTGGGGGGGTGGGAGTTAGACGATTGGGAAGCTTTTAAAAAACAAACAGAAGAAAACCAAGGTGCTGCACACAAGAGCCCACGGCATTACAGCAAAGATACTATCATGGATAGAAGACTGGCTGAACGGCAGGAGGCAAAGAGTAGGAATAAAGGGGGCCTCTTCTGGTTGGCTGTCGGTGACAAGTGGTGTTCTGGATGGGTCGTTGGTGACTGCTTCTTTTCACGTAATCTGTCAGATTTAATGGTTTTGTGGCCAAGTTTGCAGACAATACAAAGATACGTAGAGGGGCAAGTAGTGTTGAGGAATCAGGGGTTTTGTAGAATAGATAGATTAGGAAATTGGCAAAGAAGTGACAGATGGAATATAGTGTAGAGAAGTGAATGGTCATGCACTTTGGTAGAAGGAATAAAAACAGACTATTTTCTAAATGGGGAGAAAATTCAAAAATCCGAGGTGCAAAGGGGCCTGGGATTCATACAGGATTCTCAAAGGTTAATTTACAGGTTCAGTCGATGTTAAGGAAGGAAATATGTCAGCATTCATTTTGAGATATCTAGAATGCACGACCAAGAATGCAATGCTGAGGCTTTATAAGGCACTGGTCAGACTTGGAGAACTGAGCAGTTTTGGGCCCCTAATTTAAGAAACTGGCATTGGAGAGGATCCAGAGGTTGGCGAGAATGACAGGGTTACGTAAGAGGAGCATTTGATGGCTTTGTACTCGCTGGAGTTTAGAATGAGTGGGGATCTCATTGAAACCTGTAAAATACTGAAAGAACCAGATTCAGGTTTAATATCACCTGCATATGTCCTGAAAACATAAGAGTGAGTATTCCTAAAGTGGGGGAGTTAAGCATTAGAGGGCACAGCCTCGGACTAGTGGGACATTTATTTATAAGAGATGAGGAATTTCTTTAGCCAAAGGTGAATGAATCAGTGGATTCGATTGTCACAGGCAGTTGTGGAGACCAAGTCACTGAGTATATTTAAAGTGGAGCTTGATTGTTTCTTGATTAGTCTGGTAATCAAAGGTTATGGGGAGAAGGCAGAATAGAGTAGATAGCCTAACTCTGTTCCCATGTCTTATATCCCTGCATGTGTTTTTACCAGCTTGTTCAGCTGACTCCAGCTGACACCTCCCAGCTAATAGGATTCACCTGCCACTCATTCCAGACTCGTCACCTGCAGCCTATTTAAACCCCATTTCTCATCCATATTCCTTGTCTGCTCACCGAACCAGCCAGCCTCAATGAGTAGCCCCACCTTCCCTGCCAGTTTCTGTCCTCTCTCGTTCTGCGGCTCGTTATTTTGTGGTCTATTACTAAAGTTATTATTCACCATTGATCAGCTCCATTGCTCTGCTTTTGGGTCAAGCCTCCTCTACATTTCCTGGCACCTCAAACACCACCACCATATCTGCCCCTACCCACCACCCCTCTCAGTGCATTCCAGGCACCTGCCATGCTGTGTAAATGAACTTAGTCCCTTCTCACTTTAAATGCACACCCTCTTGTATTTGACAATTCCAGAGCAACACACATGAAATGGAAAAAATTAGCAGGTTGGTCAGCATATACAGAGAATAAGAGTCAGGGTCTCTACTCTGAGGGGAAGAAGTCTTCTCACAGTCTGGAGGACAGAGACCCGTCTGTGTGTGTGTGTGTGGGAAAGGGGTTTGTTCTGCTGTTGTTGTTTGCTGTATATTGATAGCCTGTTATTCTGCTGAGTACTGTGGTCATGCTGTTGGTACCGGGATGTGTGCCCCCAGCACCTCTTTGGGTTGTATTGGCTGTTAACACAAACAATTCTTTTCATTGTGTGCTTCAATGGGAACGTGATTAATAAAAAAAATCTCACCTTTGCTCTCATAACTTTAAAAGCCTCCATCAGAAAGCCTAGATGGAGTGAACATGGAGAGTATGTTTCTAATAGTGGGAAAGTCCGGGACCAGAGGGTACACCCTCTGAATAAAAGATCATAGAGCGGATGTGGAGAGGGCATTTCTTGTAGTGGCAGAGTCTAGGATCAGAAGGCAGACTCAGAATACAAGGTCATAAATAGAAGGGGTTCCCAAACTTCTACATGCATGGACCCTCTACCATTAACCGAGGGGTTTGTACACCCCGGCCTAGATAGACTGGACATGGAGAGGATGTGGGAGAGCCTAGGACCTGGGGTCACAGCCTCAGAATACAAGGACATTCCAGAGGGCGGTGAATCTGTGGAGGCAGTCATTGGGGATACTTAAAGCACAGGTTGATGGGTTCTTGATCAGTCAGGCATCAAAGATTTCTGGAAGAATACAGGAGAATGGGGTGGAGAGGGATAATAAATCAGCCATGATGGAACACCCCAATTCTGCTTCCATATCTTATGGTCGTATCAGGCCTCCTCTCTGCCTTTACTGCACCTTCTCTGTAACACTTCATGATGCATTTGCAACGCACTCTGTAATGATCTGATCTGAGTGAATGGTATGCAAGACAAGCTTTTCACCAGACCTTGATACATGTGACGTAATAAACCAGTTTACCGCATTTCATGTTCTTTAGACCCTTGTAACCTCAACCAGCCAGCTTCTCACTTCGACTCCCACTCCTTCAGCACATCACCAGCCCTGCTGCTGTATACCGGCTCTTTCCAGTCTGGTTGAAGGGTCTCAGCACAAAAACCTGGCTCCACAGATCCTGATTGACCCTCTGAGTTCTTCCATCACCGTGTGTCATACCATGTTACCAGCAACCACAGTCCCTTGTGCTTCCTGAACACCCCCCCCCCCACTCATCCCAACCTGCTGGGATCCACGTCCTCGTAGCATCGACCAGACCTACCAACTCACTCGCCTTTCTCGTTCGAGGAACATACTTGAAGACGAAGGTAACGAGGAGTGGGGGCTTAGTCACAGGACAGAGAAACGCCTTCAGGGTCTGCCCCCACCCCCCTCATCAGACGCATGGAAATGATGGGTGGAGGAAAAGGAAAGGGGGCAGGATGAAGGCCAGGGGGGAGTGGCAGTGAGGATGGAGAAGAGGAGGAAGGGGTTAAGGGGGTGGCAGATAGGGGTGAGGCGGAGGAGACAGTCGTGGTTTGTTTAATAACGATTCCATCCTCGTCTCCCTCCCCCCAAGAACCACCCACGATCACTGGATTCTATTTCAAATATTGTGTTTTTTTTATATTTAAAAAGAAAGTAAATGTCGACACGTAACTACGGGATACCAACATTATCAGGGGCGCTACAGTTACTGGTGGGGTGCTGCTTCTGAAACCATCATTGAGGCTGGGAAGGAGAAGAGGGAGGGAGGCACCAGGGCACTGAATCTTCCAAAAGAAATGTTTGCCAAATCAGTACGAAACAGCTGTCCCCAAAACCCGCCCACAGACCCCCATCCACACCCTCCCCATCACCTTGGTTGGAACAGTCCCAGTGTGAGAAAGAGAGGAAGAAAGATAGAGAGATACACAGAGAGAGATAGACAGAGAGGAGAGATAGACAGAGAGGAGAGAATGAGAACGCGTAGGAAGGCTTGGAGGTGACCAGAGTCCAGTGAACGAGGCGGCTGAATCCTTGAAGGAGGCTAGGACAAACAGACAGGGAGATGCTGTTGAGTGTTTCCCAGTTGGTGGGGGTGGGGTGGAGAGGATAGGATCGCTGAGCTTTCGGCATGGTTTTGGGAGGGAGGGAAGAATTGCAGAGAGAGACAGGGACGCAGAGAGGGGAATGGAAAGAGTGAGGGTGAGAGAGAGAGGGATGGAAAGAGCAAGAGAGAGAGACAGAGACAAAAAACAGACCAATAAACGAGTGGACAGAGTGAAGTGCTCTATGTACAGTCTCAGCACCCTCTGTTTCTCTCCAGACAAGCTCGGTCAGGAGTCCAGTCACCTCATTCCCATGTCAGGCTGCCTGATGAGGCATGTGCCCGGCCAACAACCCGCAGGCGGTGGGGAGCGGGGACAGCAGGAAGACCTGCAGAGGGTCCTCTTGCCTGTGAGCAAATCCTTGCGTCACACCCCGCCATAGGAGGACACGCGCAGCAAAATCTTCGTCCCGGGAACCATCTGTGCAGCAGAGGATCTTGTCTCTCGGTCTGCACCCCCCTCCGACAGCACCTCACTGGTAGGTTGGGTGGGGATCCAGATTCCTTCCTCTCCTTTAAAAACAGCAAACATCGAGACATCGGTTGGGTCTTGTCCTCTCCTGAAGTCCCACTCGTCGAGTGCAGTCATAATCTGCATTAAATAAGGAGCCGCGGGTCCGAGCAATTCCAGCTGGGAGCCGGGGTGTGCGTGTATGGGGGGGGTGGGGTGTTGTGGGGTCCACGCAATGGCCGGGTGTTAACAGAGATGGGTCCAGGTCCCTCCATTACCGCATCCATTGTCGTCTTGTGTGTGTGTGGGGAGAGGGGGCAGGCAGGAGGGAGGGTCCAGGGGGTGGGGCAATGTCAGGGAGATTACAAAAATCACTGGCCGTCCACCTTCGTTTTCTTTGGGACATTGCTGGATTTCCTGCGGAGAAGAGGAGAGATAGTTAGCGAGTACTAACAAGGGGCTCAGAGTGAGAGATGTCACTGTCCTGCGTTGCTTGGCAAAAACAGCTGGCAGTGCCATGGATTAGCTCAGTGGACTGGCATGTTATGGGAGCTTCACTCTGTGTCTGATAGGACAGTATGGAGGGAGCTTCGTTCTGTGTCTGACCCCGGGGGTGTGTGATGGGACAGTGTGGAGGGAGCTTCGTTCTGTGTCTGACCCCGGGAGAGTGTGATGGGACAGTATGGAGGGAGCTTCATTCTGTGTCTAACCCCGGGAGTGTGTGATGGGACGGTGCAGAGGGAGCTTCACTCTGTGTCTGACCTTGGGAGTGTGTGATGGGACAGTGTGGAGGGAGCTCCATTCTGTGTCTAACCCTGGGAGTGTGTGATGGGACAGTGTGGAGGGAGCTTCACTCTGTGTCTGACCCTGGGAGTGTGTGATGGGACAGTATGGAGGGAGCTCCGTTCTGTGTCTGGCCCCGGGAGTGTGTGATGGGACAGTATGGAGGGAGCTTCATTCTGTGTCTGACTCTGGGAGTGTGTGATGGGACGGTGTGCAGGGAGTTTCACTCTGTGTCCAACTTGTGTTCCCTTGCCTTGAGAGTGTGAAGTTGGAGTATTTCCTACTGCTAAATTTCATTTTAGTGGGAAGATTTGGAAAGTACAAACCGGTCCAAGTAACCTGTACTCAGGCAGGTCTGTAACAACCAGTTTCTCCCCCCCCCCCCACCACACAGATGTTACCTTGGGGTCAAATGTTGTCCAGGACAGAAATATGGAGGGCAGGCCATAAAACCATAAGATACTGGAGCAGAATTAGGCAATACAGCCCATCAAGTTTGTTACACCACCCCATCATGGATGATTTAATAAATCATTATCCCTCTCACACCGATTCTTGTGCCTTCTTACCATAACCTTTGACATTCTTACTAATCAAGAACCTGTCAATGTTTGGTTTAAATATACCCAGTGACTTAGCCTCCACAGCCATCTGTAGCAATGAATCCCACAGATTCACCAGCCTCCTCATCTCCATTCTAAATGGACATCCTTCTATTCTGAGGCTGTGCTTTCTGGTCCCAGGTTCCCCTACTATAGGAAACATCCTCTCCATGCCCACTCTAAGCCTTTCAATATTTGACAGGTTTCATTAAGATTCTCATGCACCTCTGCTGCACCCTCCCCAATGCCCACACATCTTTCTTTAGATAAGGAGTCCAAAACTGCTCACAATAAAGCAGTTATAAAGCCTATAAAGTGATTTGGCCCATAGTATCTGTTCCTTATTCTCCACAGATATTGACTCGTCCTCAATCTCACTAACCACCCATCTACTTCAGTTCACTTAGATTTCTCAAATCCACCTGGCTTGAAGATACTCGATGAATGGAGGGAGAGAGGGCAGGAGTGAAGACAATGTTCCAGACGTGGCCTCACAAGGGCTCCATACACTCAGTGGCCACTTTATCAGGAACACCTGCTCATTAATACTAATATCTAATCAGCCAATCACGTGGCAGCAACGCAATGCTTTAAAGCACACAGACATGGTCAAGAGGTTCAGACCAAACATCAGAATGGGGAAGAAGTATGATCTAAGTGATTATGACTGTGGAATCATTGTTGGTGCTAGACAGGATGGTTTGAGTATCTAAGAAATTGTCAGTCTCCTGAGATTTTCATGCATAACAATCTCTAGTTTACAGAGAATGGTGCGACAAACAAAAAAAAACAACCAGTGAGCGGGAGTTCTGTAGGTGAAAATGCCTTGTTAATGAGAGATGTCAGAGGAGAATGGCCAGACCGGTTCAAGCTGACAGCAACTTGAATAACCACACATTAAAACAGTGGTGTGTAGAAGAGCATTTGAACACACAGCTCTTCGAACCTTGAATGGGCTACATCAACAGAATACCGTGACATTCATTGGTCACTTTATTAGGTGTACCATTTTGAGCTGTATAATAAATCCACTATCATATGGTTTAATGACCTGTCAGGCACCTCAGCAAAGGTTTCCCGGAAGTCTCAAGACATGACAATTACTGGCTGACCCTTTGCCTACTCTGCCAGAGACCGGTCAACACGATGGCCCTTATGGTACGTTACCAAAGACTTGAGCAAATTTCTACAGCTGTACCATGGAGAACGTTCTAACTGGGTGCATCACTGTCTGGTATGGAGGGGCCATTGCACAGGGTTGGCGAAAGCTATAGCATTGGAGACTCAGCCAGCTCTATCATGGGCACTATCCTCCCCACCTTTGAGAACATCTTCAGAAGGCAGTGCCTGAAGAAGCTGGCATCCACCACCCTGGACCTCTTTACCTTAATGCCATTCGGGAGGAGGTACGTGAACCCAAGTACACACATTCAGCATTTTAGGAACAGCCTCTTCCCCTCCGCTATCAACTTTTTGAACTGTCCATGAAGAGAACCCACTACCACACACACACACACCCACCACGTATATCCAGTACTGTGCAAAAGTTTTAGGCACATGTAAAAAAATAATTCTGTGAATACTACGATGTATTAAAAGTTTCTAAATATCAAAAAACATGACTATAAAAAGGAAGGCTGTCTGGGATTACCTGGAGAGACAGAAGCAAGCAAGACAGCCAAAGTATACAGAACAACTGTGGAAAATTCTCCAAGATGCTTCAAACAACCTACTGGCCAATCTTCTTATAAAACTGCACAACAGTTTTCTAAGAAAACTGATGGAGTTTTAATGGGAAAGGGTAGTCATACCAAATATTGATTTGATTTAGATTTTTTACTGATTAATGCTCTTTCTAGTAATTTTTTTAATATTTAGAAACTTTCCATTTTATTATTTTTGAAAGCACCTTTACTTTACAGAGTTATTTAATTAGAGAGACAGTGCAGAATGGACCCCTCCAGCCCAATGGGCCACGCCGCTCAGCACCCACCCAATGTAACCCCAGCCTAAACACACAGCAATTCACAATGACAATTAACCTACTAACCAGAACATCTTTGGGCAGTGGAAGGAAATCAGAGCACCCAGAGGAAACCCACACGGTCATGGGAAGAGTGTACAAACTTCATACAGCGGGTGCCAGAATTGAACTCCGACGCTCCGAGCTGGAATGGCATCACACTGTTCGCTATGCTACTGTGGTGCACATACGCACCCAATCCAATCATGACCCAATCTCTGCTGCTACTTAATAAAAGAGACCAGCCTTTTCTTCATGAGAGAGCACTTGAGACAAAGCCCCAGCTGTGGTGCAGCAATCCTACCTCACTGCTCCCTCGGTACAGCACGACCTGGCCCCAGCCTTTGTCGAAACCCCGATCTTTTGACTCTGATGTGAGATGTGGAGGCAGAGATCTTGGCCAAAGGTGACCAGTCCCGCACCGTTACACATGCCACGAATACAGAGCTGGTGGGGGTTGGTGGGAGATGTGAGATGGACCCATGCTGGGAGGGCCAACGTACAGTAGTCCTCAATGACTGCCCACCCAAAGATCTGACCTGTCCTAGGAGGAGGGGAGACAAAAGGAGAAGTGGCAGAAGGGTGATGCTGCTTACATTTCTGGTGAGGTGACTGGCCGTTTCACTGATGGCTTCACTGCTGTTCCGTCTTTGTTGATTTCTGGAAGAGTAGAAAGAAGAAAGGATTTAATGAACACTTCAGATTCGAGTGATGGGGAAGGGAGATGAGAGAGGGGGGGTGGCGGCAGAGAGCAAAGGGGTGGAAAGAAGGAAAAAGGTGGGGGGGGGGAAGAGACTGAGGTAGAGATAGATTGATACGGAGATGAAGGAGGGGAAGCTCAGGACAGAGGAACAAGATGGAGAGAGATGTCCATGGGAGGACAGTCACCTTGGAGCCACCTGACTTGCGTGGCGGGTCCGTAGCCTTTCTCATTCCTGGCTGCTATCCTGAAGATGATGGCCGGCTTTGTGGTGTAGTCGATGTGGGCATTGGAGAGGTTGGCGGTCTGCACCAGGCACGAGGGGTTGGGGCCACAGTAAACCCTCATGAAGGCTAGCTGGGCAGGGCTGCTGGCCTTCAACTCCAGGGTCTGGCTGCTCTGGATGGCCAAGTAAACGGAGTACTCTATGATCTTGCCTGACGTCATGGAAGGAGGCTCCCAAGTCAAGTGCGCACCATCCGGGCTCTGCACAGGAAGGGGGAGATTGGGTTACAGAGTCCCACAAGCACAGGATCCTATCCTGGGACCCTTCTGAGGATACACCCTCTCCCACCCCGCCCATTCAAACATTACCACCTTCCCTTTCTGTCTCATAGAACACAGAACACTACAGCCTGGGAATGAGAGAGGAATAATAAATCAGCCACGATGGAATGGCAGAGCAGACTCACTGGCCCAATTCTGCCTTTACGTCTTGTGCTTTGAGAAGTATTTGATAGCTCTGGGCCTGTACTCGCTAAGTTTAGAAGAATGAAGAGGGTGTGAGGGAGACCTCATTGAAACCTATTTAATATTGAAAGGCCTACATACTGTTTCCTTTTGTGGGGGGTAATCTAGGACCGGAGGGCACAGCCTCAGAACAGAAGGTTTAGAACAGAGCTGAGGAGGCATTTCTTTAGCCAGAGGGTGGTGAATCTGTGGAATTCATCGCCACAGACAGCCGAGGAGGGATATATTTTAAGTGGAAGCTGATAAGTGAGA
Organism: Mobula birostris; assembly: GCF_030028105.1. Lineage (NCBI taxonomy): Eukaryota > Metazoa > Chordata > Chondrichthyes > Myliobatiformes > Myliobatidae > Mobula > Mobula birostris. The sequence continues at coordinate 27,142,042 of NC_092398.1, forward strand.
ACATCAAAGGTTAGGGGGAGAAGGCAGGAGAGTGAGGGGGATAATAAATCAGTCTTGATGGAATGGTGGAACAGGCTTGATAGGCCAAACAGCTCAATTCTCCTCCTGTTTTATGGATTGCTTCATGTAGATACAGGGCCATGGAGGGAAATGTGGTTCTCTTGTATGTGTTTTAGTGGATTCTATTCTGTTCCGCCTGAAAAAGGCGAATCTCAAGGTTGTATATGATGTATGTACTTAGATAATAAATTTGAACTTTAAACTGTGCAGGGTAGTAGTAAGTGTGATCACTTGAGTCTAATGGGTTGTCTATCGTTGGGTCCTCAGCTGGCTGTACAGGACTACCTGGTGTAGAGTGGGCAAGTGGTTGGTGGTTGGGTCTTCTTTCACAGCTGCCCTGTGTGGGGCACAGTGGACGTTGCTCATACGTAGCACAGCTCCCTCTTGAACAGATTTCCTCCAGGTGAATGCAAGGTTGAATTTCTTCGGGCTGATACTGATGCTGTTTTTCAAGCATTTCCTTTGCTGACTGTCCTTCAACTGGGCGTAAAGGATCTGTGTGGGGAGATGTGACTTAGGCAGCCGAAGGACATGAACATCCATTAGAGTCGAGGTTGCTTTATCGAGGTGGAGATGTTGTTCACGTTGGCCTCCTCCAGTACTCTGGTGTTAGTGTGTCTAATTCCACATGATTCTCAACATTTTCAAGGCTTTCTGGATGCCTACTGTAAGTGGTCCATGATGTTAGGGCGTAGTCTGGAGTTAGGGTATATAACAACTGTTAAGTTCAACAGCAGCCATGTGTCAGATTTGAATGTGGAATTTAAAATGCAGCCCTGAACAACAGTTTTCCTAGAGTTGCGGACTGGACCTGATATCAAACCAGACAATGGTAATTAACATTTATTTTGGGTGTCTGGAGTGTGGGTGCAAAGAAGGTGTTAAAATTAGACGTAATTCGAAGGAAGCATTGTAGGTACATTGTAACTACAGAATTGTCCAGCTGTCGCCTTTGATCTTTAACATATAAAAATGACATGTAATATTGGGCCAAAAGGCTTTTTCCTTTGAAAGTGTCTCATTTTGTTGAATAAAACACTTTTCTATCCACTAGCTTCAGAATTTCTCTGGTGACTTTGTTCACAAAAGAGCACATGATTCAGCTCCATACAGTAACATAGGAAGGATGACTGCTCTATAGACGAAAAGCTTTGTTTGGTCTTGGAAGATATTTTTCCCTTAATCTTGCACTGGCTTCACCAGTACTATTTGGGCAGTGGCTGATTTCTGAGTTGAAATCTGCTTCTGAGGAGAGAATGCCATGTGGTCTACATTTTCAAGGGTGATATTGTTGATTTTCATGGAGGGCTGGATAAATGGCTGATATAGGATCTGTTTTTTTTAAATATTCAAAACAAGACCCTGGGTCCTATATACCTTGGCAAAGGCATTCAGGATACATCGGAGGTCTTCTTCAGAGTGTGCTGTGATGCCATTGTCATTTGCATACTGAAACTCCATGACAGTGGTGGTGCTGACTTTGTTCTTGGCCTTGAACCAGTTGAGGTTGAAAGGCCTGCTGTCCATTGCATACATGATTGGGATGCCCTGTTGCAGGTCTTGGCCAACAAGGTGAAGGATGGCAGGAAAAGAGATGGCAAATAGGATGGGCGTAATGGCCCTTCAACCATCTACACTAGGGGTTCCTAACCTATTTTAAGCCATACATCCCCAACATTAACTGAAGGGTCTGTGGACCCCAGTTTGGGAACCCCTGATCTACACTAATGCCACTTTGTATTGTTGCACTGATCCCACACATTGTTAGGATGTTACAAGAGAGTGTAGAATCGGGGGGGGGGCAGGGGGAGAGAGAGGGGCAGAGAAATGGGACTCAAAGGGACACACATGCAACCACTAAGGAGCCTATTAAATCTCTCCCTCTCACCCCAAACTTGTGCCCTGCAGTGTGGCATGTCATTAGTTGGGGGATTGAGTTCAAGAGCCACAAGGTAATATACAAAGCCCTGGTTACACCACACTTTGTGCTATGCTCAGTTCTGCTAGTCTCATTACAGGAAAGATGTGGAAGCTTTACAAAGGGTACAGAGGAGACTTATCAGGATGCTGTCTTGATTCCAGAGCATATCCTATGAGGAGAGGTTGAGCAGACTAGGGCTTTTCGCTCTTTGAAGTGAAGGAGGACGAGAGGTCCTTTTTAAACACAGAGAGTGGTGAGAGTGTGGAATGCGCTCCCAGTATTAGTGATAGAGGCAGATACATTAGGGTGATTTTAGGCACATGGAAGTGGAGGACAATGTAAGGGGGGTTAGATTGATCTTGGAGTAGGTTCAAGAGTTGGCACAATATTGTGGGTCGAAAGGCCTGTTCTGTTCCAGGCACTGGTTCTTGATTCTCCAACCCTGGGGATAAAGACTCTGCGCTTTCACCCAATTTATGACACTTGCTCCCTGAGAACCCCCCCAGCCCCCCGACTCCTCCACACTCTTCCTTTTCATCTTCACCTTGCTGATCTTTATGGCACACGGTGCCCCAGGGAACCCCGGCAGGCAGGTCTTGAACGCGGAGATCTCACTGAACGGCCCCCGGCCACAGGCGTTGATGCCCGCCACCCGGAACTTGTAGGCGGTGCCCGGTTGGAGTTCCTGGCGCTTCAGCTGGCTGTAGTCCGGCACCACGTACGGGTCATCCTGCAGACCGGGAGGGAGAGAAGCAGGGGAAGGGACGGGATAGGGCAAGGAAAAGATACCAGCAAGTCGGCTCAGCAGAAAGTGGCACTGGAGCATTTGACTACCTGCACTTCCCCATTTTTCTGCATTTTGTACTGTCTTGATGTACTTATGTATGGAACCATCTTTCTGGATGGCATGCAATAAGATGGTGGCCTAAGGTAGAAGGAGTCAATTTTAGAGAACCTAGCACATTTATTTTTCAACATAGTCCCCTCCTATTTACACACTTAGTCCAGCAGTCGTGGAGCATACGGATCTTGGACGTCCAGAAAGTGCCCACAGCAGGGGTGATTAATAAGTTCATGGCCTAGGGTAGAAGGAGACGAGTTGTACAGCTCTCGTTACATGCACATGTAGTTCAACTCTGAGTGATTATGCAGAAAGTTTGAAGTTAATAATTCATCTCTTTCTACCGCAGGCCACGAGCTTATCAATCACCCCTGATGAGTTAACTTCAAACTTTCTGCATAATCACTCAGAGTTGAATTGCACATGCATGTAACGAGAGCTGTATAACTCATCTCCCTCTACCTTAGGCCACAAACTTATCAATCACCGCTCGCATCTCAGGTACATAGACTCAAGAGCACAACAAGATAGAAACAGGCCCTTCAACCCATCTAACCCATACCAAACTGTTATTCTGCCTAGTCCCATCAACTAAAGCTCTCCATACCCCACCCATACATGTACTCAACCAAACTTCTCTTCAGTGTTCAAATTGAACCCTCATCTATCACTTCTGCCAGTGACTCGTTCCACACTCTCAGCATCCTCTGCGTGAAGAAGTTGCCCCCTCATCTTTTGACTTTAACCTACGGCCTCTCGTTCTAGCTTTACCCAACCTCAGTGGGTAAGGCACTGCAGACTATCTGTACCCCTCCATCATTTTGTATACCTCTATCAAATCTCCCCTCATTCTGCTACACTCCAGGGAATAAGTCTTAACCTATTCAACCTTTCCAAATAACTTAGGTCCTTGCAACACCCTTATAAATTTTCTCTGCACTTTCCCTCTTCCCCCACACCCACTCCTCTTCCACCTCTCCCCCCCACACCCAGTCCTCACCCCCTCTTCCCCCCTACACCCCATCCCTCCACCACACCCAGTCCTTGACCCCTCCCCTCCATACCCTGTCCTACCCCTCTTCCCCTCTCCACTCAACTCATGCCCCTCCCAGCCCAGCGACACTCACGTCTCTGGGAGAGGTGCTGTCAGACGGGAAGTGGTAGTGCGTGACCACCATACTCGTCCCCTTGATCACCCCCACGTCCATCCACTGGTTCTGGTCCTTCTTCACTGGGGGCTTCGGGGCGATGGGGGCCGCGTCTGCTTTCTGTAAAATGGGGGAAGATGCAACAGGATTAAACGAGTATGTCAGGCAGCCTCCTCCACAGGCTTACTCTTGACCCAGCACCCACTCCCCATGGCCATTCCCAGGGAGTGGTGAGAAAACGGGAACCACAGCTTCCGACATTCCCAGCGAGATCAATCAGCACCGGTTTTCCCACTGCACCCTCGGGAAGGAGGGTTCCCTGAGTTACTGTAGTGTTAGGGGAATACACCCCTGCATCCTGGATCATATATACCCAACACTCCTGGTATCCCAGAAACAGATTCCATTCCCACAACCCCCCCTCTTTCCATTGTCTTAAAGACAACAATCTTCAAACAGGGCTTCCGGGATGGGTAATATTCACCCCTCCCACTAGAGTTCTGGGTTGGACACTGATTTCCCCTCCCCCTGCCCAAACCCCACTCCCTCAGAGGTCTTGGGCAATGCTACCCATCCCCCCCCACAGGGATCCTGGGAAAAGATACTCCCACCACCCTCGAAGGTCCCGAGAAACACCACCCACCTTCTGTGGATTCCTGGGCAATGCCAGGCTGCCCCCTCCCACGGGGTTCCTGGGAAATGATAACCCCCCAACTGGGGGAGGGGGATCTTGGGTAATGCTACCGTCCTACCCTCATGGGACCCTGGGCACATTGTCGTACCCCTCCCACAGGATTCCTGTGCTTCCAACCCCCAAACCTCTCGCAGGTGTCTCAGAAACAGCAGCTGGCCCTCCCCCACAGGGATGGACCGCAGACAGCTTACCGCTCCAGTGCCCTCGATGCCATTAGCCACCTCGGTCAGGGCCGCTGCCGCCTGTAGTTTGGCTGGACTGGGCACTGCCGCCGGCTGCGGCGAGGAGAGAGAGCTGGATGGCACCAGGCCTGTGGACAGGAGGGGAGCATCTCAGAGCAGGAGCCTGTGAGGAAAGCATGCAGAGCCCTTCCCACTACCCCATCCACTGTCAGACAGGGCCCCCACGCCCCTACCGCTCTCTGATTCTTAGAGCATGGCCCTTCGGCCCACGGTGTTACCCTGACCTATTCTAGGATCAACCTAACCCTTCCCTCCCATAAAGCCCCCCATTTTTCTATCATCCATGTGCCTTTCTAAGAGCCTCTTATATGCCCCTAAGGTATCTGCCTCTACCACCACCCCTGGCAGCACATTCCACACACCCACCAACCTGTGTGGAAAAAAAAACACCTGACACCCCCCCCCCCCATACTTTCCTCCAATCTCTTTAAATGGAAGTCCTCAAGTATTGGCCATTTTCACCCTGGTGAAAAGGTCTCTGGCTGTCCACTTGATCAGTGACTCTTATCATCTTGTACACCTCTATCAAGTCACCTCTCATCCTCCTTTGGTCCAAAGAGAAAAGCCCTAGCTTGCTCAACCTATCATGATTCAAAAGGCAACAATCATACCAGTGCCTAAGAAGAATAATGTGAGCTGCCTTAATGACTATCGCCCGGTAGCACTCACATTGATAGTGATGAAATGCTTTGAGAGGTTGGTTATGACTAGACTGAACTCCTGCCTCAGCAAGAACCTGGACCCATTGCAATTTGCCCATCGCCACAGTAGGTCAATGGCAGATGCAATCTCATGGCTCTCCACACGGCTTCAGACCACCTGGACAACACAAACACCTGTGTCAGGATGCTGTTCATCAGCTAAAGCTCAGCATTTAATACCACCATTCCCACAATCCTGATTGAGAAGTTGCAGAACCTGGGCCTCTGTACCTCCCTCTGCAATTGGATCCTCGATTTCCTAACTGGAAGACCACAGTCTGTGCAGATTGGTGATAACATATCCTCCTCGCTGATGATCAACACTGGCACACCTCAGGGCTGTGTGCTTAGCCCACTGCTCCACTCTCTGTATACACACGACTATGTGGCTAGGCATAGCTCAAATACCATATATAAATTTGCTGACGATACAACCATTGTTAGTAGAATATCAGGTGGTGACGAGAGGGAGTACAGGAGTGAGATATGCCAACTAGTGCAACAAAAACCTGGCACTCAACGTCCGTAAGACGAAAGAGCTGATAGTGGACTTCAGGAAGGGTGAGACGAAGGGGCACATACCAATCCTCATAGAGGGATCAGAAGTGGAGAGAGTCAGCAGCTTCAAGTTCCTGGATGTCAAGATCCCTGAGGATCTAACCTGGTCCCAACATATTGATATGTTATAAAGAAGACAAGACTGTGGCTATACTTTATTAGGAGTTTGAAGAGATTTGGCATGTCAACAAATACACTCAAAAACTTCTAAAGTTGTACTGTGGAAAGCATTCTCACTGTCTGGTATAGAGGGGCTACTGCACAGGACTGAAAGAAGCTGCAGAAGGTTGTAAATCTAGTCAGCTCCATCTTGGGCACTAGACTACAAAGTACCCAGTACACCTTCAAAGAGCAGTGTCTCAGAAAGGCAGCGTCCATTATTAAGGACCTCCAGCACCCAGGGCATGCCCTTTTCTCACTGTTACCATCAGGTAGAAGATACTGAAGCCTGAAGGCACACACTCAGCAATTCAGGAACAGCTTCTTCCCCTCTGCCATCCGATTTCTAAAAGGACATTGAAGCTTTGGACACTACTTCACTTTTTTTAATACACAGTATTTCTGTTTTTGTACATTCTTTTAATCTATTCAATATACTTAATTGTTTTACTTGTTTACTTATTATTATTATTTTTCCCCTCACTGCTAGATTATGTATTGCATTGAACTGCTGCTGCTAAGTTAATAAATTTCACGTCACATGCAAGTTTCTGATTCATAAGATATGCTTTCTAATCCGGGCAGTACCTGGTAAATCTTCTCTGCATTCTCTCTAAAGCTTCCACATCCTTCCAATAACAAGACAACCAGAACTGAATTCAACAAACCAAGTGTGGTCTAACTAGAGTTTTACAGAGCAGCAACATTATCTCATGGCTCTTGAGCTCAATCCCCCTGACTACTGAAGGCCAGCACACCGTACACCTTCTTATCCACTTTGTTAATATGCGCGGCAACTTGACACAAGCAATCTATGGACATGGGTCCCAAGATCCCTCTGTTCCTCCACACTGTTAAGAATCCTGCATTTAACCCTGTATCGTGTCTTCAAATTCGACCTTCCACAGTGAATCACTTCACATATATCTGGGTCGAACTCCATCTGCCACTTCTCAGCCCAACTCTACATCCTGATGATTTCTTGTTACCCTGCGATTTAGACACTCCACAGCAAAGGAAGAAAGACAGGCTTTCTGGTGGGGCACCTGCAGAACATAGTGCTCCCCTGCTCCTTGGTGTGAGGGCTGGCTGGTTTAGCAGATAGACACAGGGAAATTTAGGGGCGGACACACAAGGTCTGTGACCAGCATCGTTCCGCAGGGATTGGTGCTGGTCTCTCTGATATTTGTGATATCGAAAACGTACGAGGGTGGGTTAGTAAGTCTGTGGACAATAGAAAGATTGGCAGAGTCGTGAAATATGAATAGGGTTGTCAAGGGATACAGCAAAGGCTGTACTTTGAGAGGTCAAATAGAAGGACTCTTTAAGGTACTGATAGACAGAAGGACCTTGGGTGCCAAGTACACAGCTCCCTGAAAATGGCTATGGCAGCAGACAGACTAGGAAAGAAAGCCTTCATAGGTCAGGGTGTTGAGTAAAGAGATTAAAAATTAGTTTTATTTGTCACACATACATTGAAACACAATGAAATGGAATGTTGCATCAAATCAAATGAACAAAAGTGCCAACATAGCACGCCCACAACTCACTAATTCTAACCTGCATGTGGGAGGAAATTGGAGCACCCAGAGGAAATCCACACGGTCATGGGAATGTACAAGCTCCTTAGAGGCAGCAGCAAGAATCGAACTCTGATGTTACAACTGGCTGCTGTAAAGAGTCCTGCTAACCGCGCCAGCCTGTGCTACTGTTAGGAAGCCATATGGTCTCGGCCTGAAACGTCGATTGTACCTCTTCCTAGAGATGCTGCCTGGACTGCTGCGTTCACCAGCAACTTTGATGTGTGTTGCTTGAATTTCCAGCATCTGCAGAATTCCTCGTGTTTGCAGCCTGTGCTACTGTTAGGAAGCCATGGTTTAGTTGTATAATGTGTTGGTTAGACTGCTCTTGGTATTGTGTGCATTTCTGGTTGCCTCATTACGGGAAGCATGTGGCAGCTTTGGAGAGGGCGCAGAAGATGCTCACCAGCCTGGATTACAGGGCATGAAGTTTCTCTGGAGCGGTGGAGACTGAGCTCAGTGATGGGGTGGCATGACAGCACAGCAGTGACTGTAACGTTACTACAGTACCAGCAACCTGCACTTCAAAGTTCAAAGGACAAAGTGTGTGTACTATATATAACCTTGAAGTTCATCTCCTTACAGGCAGCCACAAAACAAAGAAACCCAATGGAACCCATTTAAAAAAGTAGACTGTCAAACACGAAGTGCAGAAAAACAAAACAAATTGTGCAAACATTAGGTAACTTCACAGCCATAAAGCCAGACAGAGCCGAATAAACCTCAGGGAGTTGTGAGCTGAACACTGGCCCGTCCTTTGCCTCCGGCCCCAAAACTATGACCTTTTCAATCCAGCCTGGTGCTTCAATCAGCCAAACAATGAGTCGTTCCTTGCTCTCAGATCTGGGTCCTGCTGCTTCGATACTCTCTTGAGACCCGCCGCCTCCATTTGGCCAGTAACCGACCTTTCTAATTCGGCCTAGTGGTCAAATCTTGGCTTGTTCATTACCCTGCCACTGTCTCCGAGCAGTTTGTACATTTTCCACGTGACTGTGTGGGTTTGCTCCAAGTACTGCTGTTTCCCACCGCATTCCAAATACATATGGGTTCGGAGTAGTAAGTTATATTGATGCCGAAAGTGTGGAATCAGTTGAGGGCTGCCCCCAGCAAAATCCTCAGGCTGCGTTGGTCACTGATGCAAAAACTACGCATTTCACTGTAAGTTGTAATGTACATGTGACATCATGAGGTGTGTGGGTGTCCAGGGAGGGGTCAGCATCCCTGGTGAAGGGGCTTGTTGTGTCCATTTTGGGGCAGCTCACTCACCTTTGGCCCCTACCAAACACTCAGCTCTCACCTGTGGCTCCAAGTAGCTGTTTGCATGTGACAGCGGCGACACCCGGTACACCGCTTCAAACGCTGGGTTAAACCAGGTGAGGGTAGCCCGGTGAGATAGGGACACGCCTGATCTAACATGCAAAGTCAGCTCCAGCAGACTGAGGGGACGAGATCCAACAGCCAGGGAGGCAGTTCTGCAATGCCGACAGCAAAGGTGCCTGACAAGAAGTCATGGTCATCTACACACTACTCATCATTGAACCAGGACTTCTGAGGTTGAGAGAGTAGAAATGCCCCAGGACAACGACTTTTCTACTTCTAAAAACTCTCCTCTCCCCTGTCATTGTTAGATAACAACCAACTGCATGCACGACCAGCGCATGTGCACTAAACCAACTTTTTAGTGCACATGCACCGGTCGTGCATGCAGCCTGGTACAGCCGTTCCGATCTATTCTTACTTTTTAATTTACGTTATTTTTTGTATTTTTTTTCTCATGGTAACACGTCGAAGCTGCACCCTCTCTAACATGCTGGTAGAGAGAGTTTTATTTGGGTTTTCTTTAGCGCTGGAAATGGTTACATCCCAACACGCAGGACAGAAGGTCACATTGTGTATTCCACGGACCAGCAAAGGCCGGCCGGCTTAGCGAACAAAGCGGTGGACACCCCTGCTGAAATCCGGAGGAAAACACACAGAGGGGGAATTACAAAGCCGAGGAAAGAGGATCGGGTCGAGACAACAGAGACTTTTGGAGAAGAGGAGTTCGGTGGGTAATACCGTTCTGGCTGACCGGAAGTGCACGGAGAGCGGTAAGCGTAAAGGAGTTGGGTGTTTACTGTTCTGGTTAACAACGGATGGTGCAATCCGGGGTATATTACGATCGAGGAACGTGTTTGCAGACTGGATATTGAACTTTTTACTGTTGGACTTCGGCCACATTCCACCGTGATACAACACTTGGCGGCACGGGAGGTCGTTCCTGCCTGTGGCCATCGAACGTGCAGCTCCTCCCGTGGAGGGTCAGACACCCTGAGCCAATAGACTGGTCCTGGACTTATTTTCCATCTGGCATAGTTTGCATTTCGGTGTTTGATTGTTTGTGGTTTTTGTATTGCTATATTTATGCTCTATTCTTGGTTGGTGCAGCTGTAACGAAACCAAATTTCCCTCGGGATTAATAAAGTATATCTATCTATCTACATATGTGACAAATAGAGCTAATCTTAGTCTTTAGATAGGCTGAACTGTCAGAATCCTAGAGTGCAAACACAAGATATTAGAGAAGATCGAGGATGTAGAGGAAGGAGAAGGGACAGGGATTGCCGTGTCTGGGAGGAATGGTGGGGAGAGAAGCTACTTACTCTCAGTGGTTCCGGGTGACAGGAGGCCGTGCCCGCCCCCTTCGCTGGCCGCACTACCCAGACCATTGCTCTCGGCTGCAGGGTCATTGAGGCTGTCAGCTGGGGCCAGGGCCTCTGTGGGGAGCTGGGGCTGGCTCTTGCTGGCCCCCTCCACCAGTGCAGCCAGGTCCTGGTGAGCAAGCACGGCCAATGGAAGTGCTGGCTGCTGGCCTTCGGCCGCCTCGGTGCCCAGCTGCCTCAGGTCCGCCTCGTGAGGCTGCTGTCCTGTCTCCGGCGTGCCCACTGGGTCGCTGGTACCTGAGGGCAATGGGGAAAAGAGTGGGGACATAAGTCAGTCAGTGATCTCCCCCAATAATCTGCTCGCAACACAGACCAGTGAAGTGATAGGGGGGCTGGAACCCAGGACATCACCTGGGACGGCGGGGAGACGCAGGGCCGGGACCTGGGCCCACAAACACAGCCAGAGAGAGTCACAGAGACAGTGACAAACACACATGGAACAAGAGGTGGGGTTGACACCGCGTACACTGGAACAGCAAGATTGGGACTCCACCCAGCCCCACTGTGACCTACCCATGGCGGCCTGCTGGGCAGCCTGGAGTACGGCTTGCAGGGCTAGAGCCTGCACCTCCTCGGACACGGCAGCCTGCTCTGCCGCCTCGGCTGCTGCTGTCACTGCCAGCTCCTCAGGCGTCAGCCCCGTCAGCTCACCCGGCCCGCTGACTCGCTCTGCCATCAGCTGTGCTGGCGGAGTAAGCTGTTCGGATGATGGCGGCTCCCCCAGAGGTAGGGCCTCTGCTGGGGGGGCTGGGTCTCCACCAGATGGCGCCAGGGACTCCTGCTCTGACGTAGAGGAGGTGGGCTGCTCAGTCGCTGTGGTGACATTAGTTCCCTCCGATATCGAAGGAACATTCTGAAAAAGAAGGGCGGAGGATAAATTATTTAATCAATGCAACCACTAAAAACCTTTATGTGTCTGATCAGCACTGTTCCATCTAAGCTGCTTGGGTGTGTGGCCACACAATGACTGAAATGCTCACACACACAGTCTTTTATGTAATATTAATATAATTTTGAAATCTATTTAATAGTGAAAAATTCTGTAATTAATTGTATTAATGAATATAATCGATAAATTTTCTAAATAGTAAACATACTGCATTCTTTACTTTGAAACATTTTAGAGCTTAGATGTATTTACGTTGTCAGTGTTTCAAATTGCAACACTGCTACAAATTGTGACAATAAACACAGAATGGAAATTGGTGGCTCATTCTTAATAAACCACGTCCCAATGAACGCTGACGCTGTCCAGTAAAAACATTTTACTTTTGCCATTGTTTTGACTGCCTGACATCATTTACTTGTGTTGGAAGTTATGGTTTGTGTTTGGTTGTTGTGAAAAATTCTATATTCAGACTTTTTATGTAAGTAATCTTTAAAAAAAATCATAATCCAACAACAAATTTTAGATTAAAAGACGAGCAAGGTAATAATTAATTTCTATAAAATTTTCTGCATGACTGTGGTTATCTTACTCAAATTATAATTTTTTGACCTGTTAACTTTTTCAAATAATTATTCTTAGTACTCTCAATTAATAATTATTATTATTTTTAGTATCCCAAGGATGTCAAAAAAAAGCAGAAGAGTTAAATACTTTGAGGAACAAAGCTCGTACAAATTTAAGGTAGAAACACTTTTGCAATTTGTAGATACTTTGCATCAAAAACAGAAAATAAAAATTGGCTATCTTTTACAGCAAGGTACTGGCAATGTTGCATGCATCACTTGTGCCGAAGCAAATGCTGGGGGCAACCAGTATTGGGGGGGGAGAAAGGGAAGAATGGAAGTTAGATGACTTAAAACGACATCGTAACCAGATAACTCATATAGATGCAGTTACTAAATTGCACAGCCAGAAGAAATGTGGAATTTTGCACATGTTAACTGGAACTCCAAAATAGCGTGAAGCAACATTGAAACAAGATGCATGAAAGAAGCATAGTCAAGGTGGTAATAGACAACATTAACTTAGCAATTAAAATTAATTCTTCTATGTATCCTGTGCAAGAAATTCATGCACACATGGTTAAAGATGTAAATACAGCAGAGAGTTGGCCCAGCTAGAACTTTGCTTTTGAATTTATTGAATACTGTTCCCTCTAAGCTCTGTGGACACACAGTAACTGAAATGCTCCTGTGTACATAGCCTGTGTTGTCATGGAGCTGGAATTTTCTTTTATATGTTAATATAATTTTCAAATCTATGTGAATATAATTGTGAAACAACCTGGAATTAATTGTGTTATGAATACATAAATTTCTAAATAATCAACATACCACAACCTTTACTTTGAAACAATTCAGGGCTTCAATGCATTTACACTGTCAGTATTTCAAGTTACAACACTGTTACAAATTGTAATAATAGACACAGAATGGAAGTTGGTTGCTCATTGTCAATAAACCGCCGGCCCACTGAACGCCGACGACAAGTTTAACGTTTTGTAAACGTTTAAAGATTTTCTTTTTGGTGGTCTGTTACACCCTTCAACCAATAAGATCAAACCTATGATTTTTCAATTTTCATTCTAATTATTCATATTACACAGTAAAAACATTTAAAGTGCTGGGCAATTTTTAGGCCGTGTAAAATTTTCCTACTCAGAGCATTGGTTGGTCCGTAGTTGTTGAATTTGTAAAGCAAAATTAGAGGGAATGTTGTTGTTGAATGCAACTGATAATGGAAGACTGCGGAAATGTTTTCCATACACTAACTGCTGATGGAAGTACAGATGTTGCTGTACAGAAATGTTCATTTAGTATTTTAAGTTTTGACCAAAAAGTTAAACTTCGTGTTTGTGAATATTTTGTAAGTAACTGCATGTGATGGTATCACTATCGTAGAATCAATAAAAACATTTTTATATCAACACCAATCTTAAACAAAGGATCTAGCTCTTCATCCCTGATGACAGCAGAGTTTGTAATCATCAAGCCCAAGAAGAGTTTATTCACCAATCATGATATCGAAAAGATGGTGCATTTATGTCAGACAGGGGGAAATGTTATGCTTGGAAGATAATGGTATGGCGGCAATTCTTCGACAAGAACTAAAGCATCTGTCTGAGCTACTGTGCGTTGTACATAGAGAAGACCTGGGATTAGATGATGCATGGAAAAGAGTATCAATTATGTAGGATATAGAAATACTGTTATGAACAGTGTAGAAAATGTTCGGCAGGTCATTGGTTAAAAAAGGAAAGCTAGGAGAATTAGCTAATGTCAGAGAATGTGATGTGTCACTCAGACCACTAAACAAAGTAAGATGGCTGTCAAGACATTTTGCCACTATTGCTTTAAAGAGGAATTATTAAGTTTTGATCCAGTATTGCAAAACGCAAATTAATGAATGTTTAATGATCCAATCAGCAACTACTGCCTGAAGATTTTAACCAATCCACAATATTAAGTAGAATTAACTGTCCTGAGTGATGTTTTAGAAGATCTGGCTCTTTAAAAATTCCTTCAAAAAAGCTGTGTGAATACAAGTGAAGCACTGCAGTATGCAAAAGCTAAAATTAACAAGTTACGGTCTGTTTATTAGAGGGACACAGCAAAAGATCTGCTTGCATCAATAATTTCTTTATGTTGATACTGCGCTTATTATTCCATTCATTCAACATCTGTCTAATCACTTGGATAATAGATTTCCTGACAATGAGTTATGAGAATGGCAAGCTTTTGACTCTGTTGCTATTTCAAATGCAACTAATTTTTAATTTGGAAAGGAGAGTGTTGTACGACTGACAAAAAAATACTCAGCTACTGTTACAAACTACAACGAAGGCATTGCCTCAAAAATATTGCAGCAATATTGCAATTTCAAATTTGTCGTTTCTAAGAAAGTTATGACTGGTTTAATTAAGACATTGACTGATAAGTCAAATCATGTGCTTAGAAACAAAGAAGTTGGAGAACTGTCAGAGGTAAAAATAAATTAGAGGGATTATTGCCAAACAGCTTAGAGAGAGCTTCACTCTGTGTCTGACCCCAGGAATGTGTGATAAGACAGTGTGGAGGGAGATTCACTCTGTATCTGACTCTGGGAGTGTGTGGTATGGTGCAGAGGGAGATTCATTCTGTGTGTGACCCTAGGATTGTGTAATAGGACATTGTGGAGGAAGTTTCACTCTGCGTCTGACCCCGGGAGTGTGTGATGGGACGGTGTGGAGGGAGCTTCATGTGCAGTGGGAGCTTCACTCTGTCAGTCTCCTGGGGCACCTGAACACGGATGTAAATGCTTGAAAGTGGGTCTGTCAGTCAGGTATCTGCAGGTTGGGAGGAGGATACTGACACCTTGCTTCCATGTAATGGGACACCGCTCTCCCTCTGAGCCGTTGAGGTAGCGGAGAAACAGACTGGATCAGAGGACTTACCGGGATGGAGGGGCCGGGTGTGGGCGTGGACTGGGTGACGGTTGTGTTGGCCCCACTCTGCGCTGCAGACACGGTTGTGGCGGTGTTTGTGGTGCCTGCGGTCGCTGTCTCTCCGTGCACCGTCTCCGGGTGACCCTGGGCATTAGTGGGAGGCGGCTGGACTGGGGTGGTGGAGTTGGGAAGATGATAGGGATGAGGGAAGGGGGAAAGAGAAAAGAGAAGGGAATGAAGTGAGAGAAAATTGAAGATTCCAACCCATCCGCGCAAATGTTACCCACCCAATGAAAGACCTCAAGGGCGGAGCAAGATGAAGGTGGGAGTGATGCGCAGCAGGAGCAGCAGTATGGAGGAGGGAAGTGTTGAGGACCGTCTTCAAGGGGGAGGAGATTGAAGGGCTGAGGAGTGCTGAGCGAGGGGCAATGGGGAGGAAGTGCTACACCGCATGATGTCAACGGGGAGGGAGCACCGCGCCGTGGAAGGGGCAGAAGTAAAGAGAGCACCCTGCCCTGGGGGTTGGGGGGGCTTGTTCCAGCAGCTCATGCCACTCTCTGCTCCCCATCACCTCTTTCCATATCTCCCCTCATGTTAATCATATTCCCCGCTTTCAGACTCTCCTACCCTGGGAGGAAAAGCTGGCTATTCATTGTATCTGTGGCCAGCAATGATTTGTTAGCATCTTTCAAGTTGCCCATCAACCTTCTGTGCTCCAGTGTAAACTCCCACAGCCTCTCCAGTCTCTTCTTACAATTCGAGCCCTTTCAGCGAAGACAACACCTTAGTACCAAAGTACAGTACAGGGCCTTCAGCCCATGATGTTGTGCCAAACTTTTAATCTAACCCTTCCGTTCCTCTGTAAACCTTCTTTTTCCTATCATCCATGTGTTTCCTAATTGTCACTATGTACCTGCCTCTATCACTACACCTGGCAGTGCGTTCCACACACCATTAGAAAATCTTATCTCTGGCATTCCTCCAATTACCTTCAAATTATGTTCTCTCATATTAGCCATTTCTGCTCTGGAAGAACGTTTCTGGCTGTCCTCTCTATCTATGCTTCTCATGGCGGGGTGGAGATACGTGTCTACCAAAGGAGCTGTAAGGCACTCCTTCCTTCCGCTTGCCTGCAGGTCACCCTTGGGCAAAGTGGTGGATGGTCGTATGAGCAGACGGTGCATATCACACTCCCGGTTATGCGACCACTAACGCCAGGCAGACAATCTCTGAAGAGTATTCCCAATGACTGGGGTCACCCGTCTTGTAAAGACGCTGCCCAGGAGACAATGGCAAATCACTTCTGTAGAATGATTCGCCAAGAACAATCATGGCCGTAGATGGGGAGGAGAGTGTGTGCGGCAGCATGGGGAGGTGGGCAGCCTTCCCCAGGGCAACAATCCCTTGGCACTTCTCAGGATAAGGACAGACGGAAGACCATGAGGGACTATGTCATATATCGATGACACCTGTATAAAGCCACTTTCATCTCTTTCACTCAACCTTTCTTCGTAGGAAATGCTCTCTAATCCAGGCAGCATCACAGTAAATCTCCTCTGCACCCCTTCTAAAACTTCCACATCCTTCCTACAATATTGCAAGCGTGGACTACCCACAGTTTTATAGATTGCAACATTACCTTGTGGCTCTTGAACTCGATCCCCTGACTAATGAAGGGAAATACCATTTTGGTTAGCATTCTTCTCACATCTCCTTAATCTAAGCCTTTTAGTATTCGGTAGGTTGTTATGAGCTTCCCCTCTCACCCTTTTGAATTCTATCAAGTACATGCCATCAAACACTCCTTATATGTCGTGTCCTCTCAGGATGTGAAATGTTTCCAAAAGACCACCGGTCTTTCTTCTAAACTCCAAGGAAACCTAATTAGTGTGCGGGCCTTTATTAGCTGGGGGACTGAGGTTTCAGATCTTGAACTCAACCCTCAGTTAAGACTGCCAACACCCTGAGGCATTGGTCAGACTATACGTTGAATATGATGAGCAGTTTTGGGCCCTTTAACTAAGGATCTGCGGCCACTGGAGAGAGTTCAGATAATGATCCTGAGGATTAAAGGGTTAACATGTGAAGAGCGTTTAATACCTATGGGCCTGTAATTGCTGGAGTTTGAAATTCGGGGTGGTGGGGGGAGTCACTTAAGACCTACCAACTATTGAAAGTCCTGAATAAAGTGGATGTGGAGAGGATGTTTTCTATAGTGGGGGAGTCTAGAACCAATCGGCAGAATAGAAGGATGTCCCCTTGATACAGAGAAGAGGAGGAACTTCTTCAGCCAGAGAGTTGTGAACTTGTGGAATTCATTGCCACAGACAGCTGTGCAGGCCAAGTCATTGGGTATATTTAAAGTGGAGATTGAAAGATTCTTGATCAGTCAGGGCGATAAACATTACGGGGAGAAGGCAGGAGAATGGGGTTGAGAGGGATAATAAATTAGCCATGGTGAAATGGTACAACAGATTTGATGGGCTGAATGGCCTAATTCTGCTCCTATGTCTAATGATCTTATTACAACTTCATAAACACCCTGTGAACTTGCAGGGCAACTCGAGGAATCTAGCACATGAACTTGTGCAACTCTGAGGGGCCAATCTACATGAACTTGTGCAACTCTGAGGGACCTATCTGCGTGGACCTGTGCAACTCTGAAGGATCTATGGACATGGCCTTGTGCCATAAACTGGATGTATGGCTGACAGGACATCCATGGTCTAAATATTGTTTTATAGAGCTGTTACATTCAGAGTACAGGCCCATAGATGTCAAATGGTCCTTGCACGTTAAGCCTTTCATTCCTGGGATTGTTCTTGTGAACTATTCTGTCAATGGCGTTCGACCCACCCATGCCCGCCCTGCCCAGGATATTCAATCCACCCACACCCGTCCAGGACGATCGACCCACCTGCACCCGCCCCGCTCAGGACGTTCGACCCACCTGCACCTGCCCCGCCCAGGACGTTCAACCCGCCCGTGGCCAGGACATTCAACCCTCCCACACCCGCCCCCACACAGGGCATTCAACTCACCCATGCCTGCTCCACTCAGGACGTTCAACCCACCCACACCCACTCTATCAAGGACATCCAAAACATCCACTCTATCCAGGACTTTCAATCCCCCCATACATGGACAGGAAACGTTTGTAGGGAAGCGGCCCAAATGCTGACAAAGGGGATCAGCTCAGACAAGAACCTTGGTCAGCATGGGTGAGTTGGGCTGACGGGCCTGTCTCCGCATGCTGATGTAAGGTAGCTTCCCCTCACACTTGCTCCTCTGCGCCCAGAACTCTGACACGTAACAACGGCAGCGAGCTCCTTACCCTGATTGGTACCAATGTTGGCAGTAACGGTGGTGGCGGTGTTGGTGGTGTTGGTCTCGGAGGTCTCGTGGGGTGGGTTGGAACAGACCAGGGGGACTCCGCTGGCCGTCTGACCCTCCCCCTGGCCGGCCTCTGGCCCCGGCGCCAGGCCGGGCTGCTCGGTGGTGGGCGAGGCCAGGATGGTGACCGGGAGCTCCTGGATGGATGAAGCCTCAACCCCGCTGGGTGCGGCGATGAGTGTGACGCGGGTGGGCTCAGTTGCGGGCTGGAGGCAGAGAGAAAATACTATCAGGCGAGTTTGCCTCAACCACAGGCTGACACTGCGAACGGGCTATAGGGACAAGGGGGTGTCATGGAGACAGCGGAGAGGGTGAGGGTAAGGGATTAAAAATAGTGACAGTGGGGGGGGGGAGAGGGAGCATTACGACAGGGAAGTAGGGCTGTATGGAGGAAGGGGGAAAGGAAGAGCAGAACTGAATGAGGGAAGGGGATGGAAAGAGGAGTGGAGGGACACAGGTAGGATGGATTCAGCAGGGATTGGGGGTGTGAGGTTAGGCTGGGGGTGCAGAGCAGATGCAGGGTGGGGCGTGGAGGAGGGGAGGAGGCATGGACACAGAGCAGAGGAGGTGGTGGTGGTGGTGGGGTCCTTGAATGACAGAGCCGGGTGACCTTACCTGCATGGAGATGGTGGGTGGGGTAGAGGAGTGGCTTGCCTGCGCAGTAGAGACAGTGATGACGGCAGGGTTGATGAGCTGGCTGGAGAAGCTGCCGACTGTCCCAGACAGGGTGGTGGAACCCACAGCTGGAACTCCCCCCACTGAGCCCGTCACGGTGCCCAGTGTGGTGACGCCTATAGCAGAGAGGGAGTGCGGAGGGAGAGGATCGGAGTGTTAGTTTGGCTGTGGGTAGGCTACCCAGCCCTCTAGAGCCTGATTTATACTTGTGCGTACGGGCTATGCCGCAGGCCTGATTAATACTTTTGCGTAGCCCTACGCCGTAGAGAGCATGCGTTGTTGCATCTGCGTCACTCTCCAATTCACCGCCAAAACGCTAGTTGGCGGTGGGGTTTCTATACCACTGTTTTGGGTTTCTTCGTGAGAGACATGGACGAGGAAATGCATTTCAAATATTTTTGGATATCGGCAGGTAGATTTGACGATTTGGTTCATTGTCTCCAACCGTTTATTTCGCATCAGTGTGCAGACACGGCGGAGAAAAGCAACCGGAAATGCGTAGGAAGAAATGCGATGCTACCAAGCTGACCAATCACAGTTGTTGCAGTCTGCAGCGCCATGACGCGCGAGTTACTTTTCTGGGTAGGTGCACGTCACTCTACGGTGTAGGGTATGTGGTACCTACAGTGTAGATTTGACTCAGAAGTATAAATCAGGCTAAACTCTGAAACTGCACACCTTCCCCCACCCCGACACATTGAGAAGCTAGTTGGGCCCCTCGTCTCCGGGATAGAGTGCCTCACAGTCATACAGACAGCAGTTTGATTCCGGCCTCTGGTATTGTGTGAGAGAGTGGAGCTCGCTCGCTCACCCTGTACCTATACTTGAGTGGGTTTCTCTATAGTGATCTGGTCTCCTACCAGCGCTCCCTCCTCGCCGCCCTGTGTCCTCATTGCCCCTCCCACCACGCTGAACCTCATCACCCCTCCCACATGCGGCATATTGAGGCAGTGAGCTGGAGAAAGATCTGCACTTACAACATCCTAACAGATGCAACAGTGAGCCCTTCTGGGCCTCAACATCCTTGGGGGCAGCAGGACATCCATTATTAAACATGCCCTGCTGGATTGAGATGTGTGACACTCCCCCACCCCTTTCCATCACATCCTGGCTCGCTTACCTGTGGTTCCCTTCACCACCAATGTGGTGACAGCTGGTTTCACTGCAGACACGGTCACCGGCGTGACCAGTCTCATCCCACTGACCGGGACGGTCCGCAAGATGGTGCTTGGCTGCCCTGGAGCCCCCTTCAATAACACCTGGCAAGAAACAGAAGAGAGACAGGGAAAAAAAAAAAAATGAGAATGGGTTGACATTTCTGGGGAGTCAGAAGATTGGGGGGGGTGATCTTATTTATCCCTGGAAGGCATGATGGTGCAATGTTGAGAGTATTGTGTGTTGGCCTTCATTAGTTGGAGGATTGAGTTCAAGAGCCATGAGATAACGCTGCAGCTCTATAAAACTGGTTAGACCATACTTAGAGTATTGTGTTCAGTTCTGGTCACCTCATCCTGGAAGGATGCAGAAGCTTTAGGGAGAGGGTGCAGAGGAGATTTACCAGGATGATGCCTGGATTACAGAGCATGTCCTATGATGATGAACACAAGAGATTCTGCAAATGCAAGAACACACACAAAATGCCAGACAGGCAGCATCTATGGACATGAATTAACAGTCGACATTTTAGGTCAAGATCCTTCATCAGGACCGGGGACTGAGGATATGAGGGTTGTTTGAACGAGTTAGGGCTTTTCTCTTTGGAGCCAAAGAAGATGAGAGGTGACTTGATAGTTTAAAAGTAAATTTATTTACATACGGCACTGTGCAAAAGTCTTAGGCACATACTTATAGCTCGGGTGCCCAAGACTTTTGCACAGTGCTGTGTTTTTGTACACTACTCTACATGTCTCCATATACTACCCTGAGATTCATTTACTTGCAGGCATTTGCAGTAGAGCAAAAAAAAATACAATAGACTCAGTGAAAACCTACTCCCAAAGACTGACAAAAAAACAATGGGCAATAAGACAGATGGAGGGATGGATAGATAATACTGAGAACACAAGTTATAGAGACCTTGAAAGTGAGTCTATAGGCTGTGGATTCAGTTCAGTGCTGGGGTGAGTGAAGTTATTGATGCCGGCTCAGGAGGGGTAATAACTGTTCCTGGTGGTGTGGGATCTGAGGCTCCTGTACCTCCTTCCCAATGGCAGCAGTGAGAAGACAGCATGGTCTGGATGGTGGAGTTTTTGATGATGGATGCTGCTTTCTTGTGGCAGTGCTCCCTGTAGATGTGCTCAATGGTGGGAAAGGCTTGGACAGCTCCATTAGTAGTGATAGAGGTATCCAAGATGGTAAGAGGCAGAGATCGAGTGAATAGCCAGAGATTTTTCCCCAGGGCTGAAATGGCTAACCTTTATTAAGATACAACACAGAACAGGCCCTTCGAGCCACACGATCCAGCAATCCCCAGATTTAATCCTAGCCTCATCACAGGACAATCTACAATGATCTATCAACCCACCACGTGATACGTCTTTGGACCATGGGCAGAAATTGAAGCACCCAGAGGAAATCCATGGGTAGAACATACAGGCAGCAGTGGGAATTTAAGCCGGGCTGCTGGTACTGTAAAGCGCTGTGCTAACCACTACGCTACTGTGAAGAGGTATAATTTTAAGGTGAGTAGAAGTAGTAGAGGGGGAACATCAGAGTTCTTTTTTTAAAAACAGAGTGGTGGTTGCGTGGAACACCCTTCTGGGGGTAGCGGTAGAGGTGGAAACATTATAGAAACTTAAGATACTCTTTGATAGGCACATGGATGAAAGGAACATGGAGGGCTATGTGGGAGGAAAAGGTTAGATTGACCTTGGAGTAGGTTAAAAGGTCGGCGCAACATCATAAGCGAAGGGCCTGTACTGTACTGGAATGATTCTACCAGAGGGGAGAGTCATGGACAAGGAGGCATGGCTTCATAGCAAGGAAAAGGATACCACTGGATCCCTGACTATCTGACCAACAGACTGCCATGAATATTCTCAACATTGGTGCTCCACAAGGTTGCGTCCTCACCCACCACCACCGACACCCCCTCCCACTCTACTCACTGTATACTTACAACTGCGTGGCCAGATTCTGCTCCAAGTTTGCAGACCACACCACTGTAGTACAGACCTTGAAACACTTAACACTCCTCATTCCTTCTTTCTCAGGATCATGCTTGTGATCCTTCT
The DNA here is from genome assembly GCF_030028105.1 of Mobula birostris. Lineage (NCBI taxonomy): Eukaryota > Metazoa > Chordata > Chondrichthyes > Myliobatiformes > Myliobatidae > Mobula > Mobula birostris. The sequence continues at coordinate 27,164,322 of NC_092398.1, forward strand.
CTGGACCCTCTCCCATGCCAACACATCCTTTCTTAGATAAGGAGCACAAAACTGCTCACAAAACTGCAAGCACAGTCTGACCTATGCCTTATGAAGCCTCAACATTACATCCTTATTTTTCTAGTCCTCTCAAAATGAATGCTAGTATTGCACTTCAAAGTAAATTCATTGTCAAAGTAAATTAATGTCCCCATATACAACCCTGAGATTCATTCTTTTGCAGGCCTACTTAACAAATCCATAGAATAATAACCGAAATAGAATCAAAGACTGTACCAACTTGGGCATTCAACCAGTGTGCAATACAACAAACTGTGCAAATACAAAAAGAAATAATAATAATAATAAATAAATAAATAAGCCATAAATATTGAGAACATGAGATGAAGGGTCCCTGAAAGTGAGTCCACTGGTTGTGGGAACATTTCAGTGATGGGGCAAGTGAAGTTATCCCCTTTGTTCAAGAGTCTGATGGTCGAGGGGTAATAACTGTTCCTGAACATGGTGGTGTGGGACCTGAGGCTCCCGTACCTCCTTCCTGATGGCAGCAGTGAGAAGAGAGCGTGACCTGGGTGGTGAGGATCCCTGATGATGGATGTTGCCTTCCTGCAATAGCGTTTCATGTAGATGTGCTCAATGGTGGGGAGGGCCTTACCCATGATAGACTGGGCTGTATCCACTACTTTCTGTAGGATTTTTTTGTTCCATTCTACCTTACCTTCCTTAGCACAGATTCAACCTGAAAATGACCCTTGGGCAAAGCAGTGATGAAATCTTTTTATTCTACAGGGAGGGTGGGAAGAGCCTGAATCAAAGAGGAAATGGACAAGGAAGCAAGGAAGCGGGGTATGGCTCATCCTTTCGGGGGCTTCCAGTAGGGTAATGGACCAAATGCCTACTCTCTGCAAGCATCAATGACCTCTCGGCCACCTTGATGCAACTCACTGCCCTTCACTGAGCGGAGAACATTCATCGAATGCCAGTTGACTGATCGACGCTTCGCGAGCGCTCTCCCACCACAGCCAGCCCCAACCCCCTGTCACGGTTCCAGCCGCACTCACTAACCTGGGTCAGCCCCTGTTGGCCCACGCCGCCGGTGATCTTAGGCACGCCGGTGATGATCTTGGCCGGGCTGCCGGTCCCCGGCGTCACTACCTTAGTGGTGAAGATAGTGATTGGCGATTTAATCCCAGTGTTGCTCGTGGCTGGAGAGTTCCGAAAAAAGATAAGCAGCAGACAAAAAGGAGGTTACTCATTTCCAAAGGTGAAGGTAGTAAAGGTAGTAGTGGGATGGGTGGGGACAGGATTACCGCAGAGCCAAAACCTGCCACCTTCCATCCATGAACAAACAGGACCGAACCCCGTCCCAGAAGGAGTATAGCACAGGACATGACTAGAGGAATTTGCCAAAGCCGCAGGCAGATACACTCGCCCCAGCTAATTGACACAAGGCCGGGGTGGCGAATCTTTTTGAGAGTGCGCGCCCAGAGAGTGGTTAGCGCGATGGTTTTACAGAGGGAGCATCCCGGGGTCAATTCCTGCCGCTGTCTGTAAGGAGTTTGCATGTTCCTTCTCGGTAACCGTGCGGATTTCCTCCAGGTGCTCTGGTTTCTTCCCACCTTGCAAAGACGTACGGGTTAGTAGGTTATTTGGTCACGTGGGTTTAATTGGGGACCTGGGCTCGTTGGGTCGGAATGGCCTGATACCATGTGGTATCTACAAATAAAGATAAAAATAAAATTCTCTCGCACGCCATGGTAATTTAGGGGAAAGATTATAATTGATTAGTAAATTAGGAACAATAATTCTGGCTCATTTACATGCACTCTGTTTTATTATTGATAGTACAACAATAAAAACAGACTGAAATGAAGCCATTCAGAAAACCTGTTCAATAATTATTGATAATGGCCATCAAGCACTACAGCTCAGAAACAGGCTCTTTGGCCCATCTAGTCCAGTGCTGTTATTGTTCCTCTCTGCACCTTGTGGCGCATCGGGCAGCAACCTTGCCGTTTATTTCGCATTGGTGTGTTTTTTTTTTACGAGGCCGAGTTACTAACTCAACACCTAACCCAGCAGGGATGGAAAGCCTGCGAGGGGCAGGCTGGATTTGAACCCGGGACCACTAGCCTTGAAGTCCGGTACGGATGCCACTTCACCACAAGCCGGCTTCATCTAGTCCACGTTGGACTGCTATTCTGTCCTGTCCCATTGCCCTCCACTCCCATCCATGCACCTATCCAAACTTTTCTTCAATGTTGTAAGTGGAGCCACATCCACCACTTCCACACTCATGCCACCCTCACGTTTCCTTGACACATTTCACCGTTCACGCTTTACCCTTGATCTCTAGTTCTTGTCCCACCCAGCCTCAGTGGAAAAAGCCCGCTTGCATTTACTCCATCTATATCCTTCATTATTTTATATACCTCTATCAAATCTGCACTCATCCCTCTATGCACCTGGCAACAAAGTCCCAACCTATTTCCCTGTAACTCAGGACCTTGGAACTCCATGGACCATCTTTCACCCAAGGCTGGGACTCCTCCCAGAGGCCCCACAGACTTCTCCCAGCACAGCTCCACTCCCTGGTGGTCCGAGTCATTCACCAGCAGGTGGGTGGGATAGACAGCAGTGACCCATTCAAAGAGAGGTCCTGCCCATTCAAAGCAGAAACACTACCCCCCCCCCCACCACCACCCTGGCCCAACTGCCATTACCTGCAGCACCCTGCTGAGCCATCAGGGCCGAGACGGGGATGGTCTTGATAATGGTGGTGGTGCCGGGCTTAGTGGCAGTGCTGGGCGAGACACTGCTGATGCCCAGGAGGGTGGGCTTGCCAGCTGCCGCCCCAGCTGCCTGCGACGTGGTGATGATGGTGGTGGGCTTGCCATCTGCCGACGTCACTAACTTCAGGATGGTGGCTCCTGGGGGCAGCGGACCTTTCGTCTGCGCCAGGAAACAAAGGACATGAAGAAACAGAAGGTTAGAAGTGACTGGGAGGCACATGCCATGGGGCAGAGGCAGCTAAGTGGACATTTTGGCCATGGTGTCCATGTCACTGGTGCAGTGCTATAGGGAGGGAGCATCACACTGTGGGAGAGAAGGTGAGGAGGGAGAGGAGGGCGCACCATGAGAAGGGGAGAAAGGAGAGAGCACTGAGAGAAAGGGGGAAAGAGGAGAGAAGGAGCGCTGCAGGAAGAGCAGACTGGAGGGAAAGCTGTGGTTGAGACAGCAAGGAGGGAGCGCCACACTGTGGGACGGGCGGTAAGGAGGGAGTGTGGCGGGAGGAGCAGTAATGTGTTGAGTAGCACACCAAGGGCAGATCTATTAACAGACGTGGACATGCACTCACCTGTATGTACTGCGTGACAGGGTTCGTGGTCGCCTGACCTGTGACCACTCCTGACTGAACCGGTTTTGTCTGCACTAGGGAGACCACCTTCCCCAGGCTGGAGATCTGGAGGGGAGGAGCAGTGTGGGAAAATGGGCAGGGTGGCAGTGGTGGGGGGGAGGGAATAGAAACACACACCAGGTGAAAATGTTAGCAACAACCCCAGAGTTCAAAAAGTACAATGTCATTAAAAACACAGGCATTTTGTTACCTTTGGCGCTTGGTCAAATACAAGGAGCAACAAACAAATCTGTTTGAGGAAAGGCTTCGAGCTGAACATAGTCGAAAGCTCCTCCTCCCTCTACAGATTCTGCCCAATCCACTGAGCTCTGTTAACAAAATCAGCCAACTCCATCATGGCACCAGCTTCCCCAACAACGAGGACAACTCGAAAAGGCAATGCCTCACAAAGGTGGCATCCATCATCAAGGACCCCCACCACCCAGGACATGCCCTCTTCTCATTGCTACCATAAGGGGAGGTACAGGAGCCTGTAGACACACCCTCAATGTTTCAGGAACAGCTTTCTGAATAGACATTGAACCCATGAAAACCAATTCATTATTTCTTTACTGTTTTTTCACTAATTATTTAATTTTATATGTAACGCATACACACAGTGGCCAATGCAAGCACCCAATCACGTGGCAGCAACTCAACATGTAAAAGCATGCAGACACGGTCAAGAGGTTCAGTTGTTGTGCAGACCAAATGTCAGAATGTGGAAGAAACATGATCTAAGTGACTTTGACTGGGGAATGATTGTTGGCACCTATGGGGTGGTTTGAGAATCTCAGAAACTGTTATATGTGAAAATTCCAGCAGATCAGCAGCCTCTAGAGCTAACTGCCAACAACAACAAAAAAAAATCCAATGAGTGGTAGTTCTGTGGGAGAAAATGCCTGGTTAATGAGAGAGGTCAGAGGAGAATGGCCAGACTGGATCAAGCTGATGGAAAGGTGACAGTAACTCAACTAACCACGTTACAACAGAGATGTGCAGAAGAGCATCTCTGAATGTACAACACATTGAACCTTGAAATAGATGACTTACAACAGAAGACCACAAACACAAGGAATTCTGCAGATGCTGGAAATTCAAGCAACACACATCAAAGTTGCTGGTGAACGCAGCAGGCCAGGCAGCATCTCTAGGAAGAGGTCGACTGTACCTCTTCCTAGAGATGCTGCCTGGCCTGCTGCGTTCACCAGCAACTTTGAGCAGAAGACCACACTGGGTTCCACTCCTTCACCTAATAAAAGTGGCCAACCAGTGTATTTTACCATACACTAGAGTCAAAAGGTCACACAGCACAACTGCAAAGAAACAGGCCCTTTGGCCTATCTAAGTTTTCTGCCTAGCCCATCTATTTGCACTTGGACTTTAGCTCTCCATACTTCTCTCATCCATGTACCTATCCAAACCTTCTCTTACATGTTGAAGTTAGATCCACCATTTCCACACTCTGAGTGAAGTGGTTCTCCTCATGCTCCCAGTAAGCATTTCACTTTTCATCTGCGACCTCTAGCTCTAGTTTCACATAACCCTATCTTGCACTGACTCTGCTTATACCCCTGATAATTTTGTGCACCTTTATCGAACCTCCCCTCATTCTCCTAACCCATTCAACCTTTCGCTATAACTCAGGTCTGCAAGTCCCCTCAACATCTTTATATATCTTCTCTGTACTTTTTTGATATCTTTCCTTGAGGTAGGTGACCAAAACTGCACACAATATTTCAAATTTAGCCTCACCAACATCTTATACAATTTTAACATATGAAGGCCAATGTATCAAAATCTTTACAACCTTATGTGACACCATTTTCAAGGAATTATGGATCTGTATTCCCAGATACCTCTGTCCTACATTACTCAGTGCCCCACCGCTCACCGTGCAAGAGCCCCCTGGTTTGTCCTCCCAAAGTGCAACACTTCACACTTGTCTGCATTAAATTCTATCTGCCACATTCAGCCCATTTTCCCAGCAGGTCCAGATCACTTGGCAAGCTTTGATACCCAACCTTGCTGTCCGCGACACCCCCCAATCTTGATGTCATCGCAAATTTGCGGATCCAGTTTGCCACATTGTCATCCAGATCACTGATTAAAGACGACAGAGTAGAGCAGACCCAGCACTCCACCAGTCAGTGAGGCAACCATCCACTGACACTTTCTGGTTTCTCCTGCTGGGACAACGTTGAATCCAATTGACTACTTCAGCCTGAATGCCAGCAATTGAACCTTCTGGACCAGCCTGTCAAACGGGACTTTGTCTATGTGGACTTCAGCAAGACCGTTGACAATGTCCACCACCTTCTTTTCATCAGCTATACAAGATTAGTTAGACATGAGCTGCCACACACAAAGCCAGGCTGACTATCCCTAGTCAGGTCCTGCTTTTTCAAATACTGTATATATCCTGTCACATTACTTGGATTAATGGAATATGCATGGATGACATGCAGAGCAAAGTTTTCCCACTGAATCTCAGTGCATGTGACCACTTAAGTCTGCTCTGCCATTCCATTATAGCTGATTAGTACCACTCTCAACTCCATTCTCTTGCCTTGTCCCTGTAACCTTTGACACCTTTATCAATTATGAACCTGTCAATCTCCGCTTTAAATATACTCAATGACTCGGCCTCCACATCCCACAAATTCACCACCTTATGGCCAAAGACGTTCCTCCTCATCTCTGTTCTAAAGGAACGCCCTTCTATTCTGAGGCTGCCCCCTCTGATCCTAGACTCATCCACCATAGGAAACATCCTTTCCACATCCACTCTACCTAGGCCTCCCACCCCGGATAGTCTCTCTTCTCCCCCACTTCCATCAGATCAAAGATAGCACGTACCACCAGCTTCTACCCCGCAGTTATCAGACTCTTGAATGATAAATTATACCCTTGGCCTCACAATCTACCTCATTATGATCTTGCACCTGAATACTTACCTGCACTTTCTCTGCAGCTGTTACACTTTATTCTGCATTCTGTTATTCTTTACCTCGTACTACATAAATGCATTGTATATGGTCTGTTTGAATTCCTGTATCTTTGACCCTTGTTCCACCTCTGTCCTCTCCCCTTGCCCCCATCATCCTCTCACAACCCTTCCCGCACCCATTACTTCTATCCCTTCCTCCCTCTACTGGCCATCTCCTCACACAGTCCTTGTGCCATCCCTCTGCCCCACACTGTGCCACTGAATCGCCCCCAGCATCTGCCTTCTTTTAGTGGCAACATTTAGCTCACTGCTGGCAGTGGTTTAGGATGAAACTCAGAGCAGGCGGGAGGGAGAAGGGGGAGAAATGGACACAGATGGGGGGGTGAGAGAGGGGGGAAGAGAGACAGGAGATGGGGATGGGAGGGGGTGGGGAGAGGGAGCATGTGCGACAGAGAGGGGGGTGGAGAGAGAGGGGGGTGGAGAGAGAGAGAGAGAGAGGGGGGGTGGAGGGGGGGGTGGAGAGAGAGGGGGGTGGAGAGAGAGGGGGTGGAGAGAGAGAGAGAGGGTGGAGAGAGAGAGGGGTGGAGAGAGAGAGAGGGGTGGAGAGAGAGAGAGGGGTGGAGAGAGAGAGGGGTGGAGAGAGAGGGGGTGGAGAGAGAGAGGGGTGGAGAGAGAGAGGGGTGGAGAGAGAGAGGGGTGGAGAGAGAGAGGGGTGGAGAGAGAGAGGGGTGGAGAGAGAGAGGGGTGGAGAGAGAGGGGGTGGAGAGAGAGAGGGGGTGGGGAGAGAGAGGGGGTGGGGAGAGAGAGGGGGTGGAGAGAGAGAGGGGTGGAGAGAGAGAGGGGTGGAGAGAGAGAGGGGTGGAGAGAGAGAGGGGTGGAGAGAGAGAGGGGTGGAGAGAGAGAGGGGTGGAGAGAGAGAGGGGTGGAGAGAGAGAGGGGTGGAGAGAGAGAGGGGTGGAGAGAGAGAGGGGTGGAGAGAGAGAGGGGTGGAGAGAGAGAGGGGTGGAGAGAGAGAGGGGTGGAGAGAGAGAGGGGTGGAGAGAGAGAGGGGTGGAGAGAGAGAGGGGTGGAGAGAGAGAGGGGTGGAGAGAGAGAGGGGTGGAGAGAGAGAGGGGTGGAGAGAGAGAGGGGTGGAGAGAGAGAGGGGTGGAGAGAGAGAGGGGTGGAGAGAGAGAGGGGTGGAGAGAGAGAGGGGTGGAGAGAGAGAGGGGTGGAGAGAGAGAGGGGTGGAGAGAGAGAGGGGTGGAGAGAGAGAGGGGTGGAGAGAGAGAGGGGTGGAGAGAGAGAGGGGTGGAGAGAGAGAGGGGTGGAGAGAGAGGGGTGGAGAGAGAGAGGGGTGGAGAGAGAGAGGGGTGGAGAGAGAGAGGGGTGGAGAGAGAGAGGGGTGGAGAGAGAGAGGGGTGGAGAGAGAGAGGGGTGGAGAGAGAGAGGGGTGGAGAGAGAGAGGGGTGGAGAGAGAGAGGGGTGGAGAGAGAGGGGTGGAGAGAGAGGGGTGGAGAGAGAGGGGTGGAGAGAGAGGGGTGGAGAGAGTGCGAGCGACAGAGAGAGAGCAGGCGAGCTTGACAGCAAGAGAGAGAGTGCACGAGTGAAGAGAGTGCGGGCATGACAGCGAGACGGAGAGACAGCGAGATAGAGTGCACGCACAACAGCGAGATAGAGGGCGCACGCAACAGCCAGAACAAGAGAGCACGCGACAGTCAGAGCAAGAGAGAGCGTGCACGTGCATTACAGAGAGAGAGAGAGAGCACACGCTAGAAAGACAGAGCGAGAGAGAGTCATAGACAGAGCGAGAGAGTGTTCGACAGCCAGAGCAAGAGAGAGGGAGCGCACAAGTGCGACAGCGAAGGACAGAGTGGGTGAGCACAACAGTGAGAGAGCGCGTGCGTGAGAGAGGGAGCGAGTGCGTGCGATGGGGAGAGCAAGGGAGAAAGCGCGTGCGCAAGGGTAATGTCTACGGAGAGAGCGTGCGACAGCGAGGGAGAGGAAGAGAGCGTGCGAGAGCAAGAAGGAGCATGACACCAAGAGACGGTGCACAACAGACAGCAAAATAAAGCGCACGTGCAACTGCGACAAACAGTGCGAGCGAGAGTGAGCGTGTGCTACAGAGAGAGAGAGAGAGCACAAGCATGACACCAAGAAACAGTGCGCAACAGAGACAGCTCGACACCAAGAGAGCGTGCACACAACAGAGCAAGCAAGACAGCAAGATAGAGCGCGCGCAGAACTGCGAGCAAGTGCCAGAGCGACACAGAGCGCGTGCAACAGCCAGAGCAAGAGAGAACGTGAGAGCAAGAGAGAGAGCGCGCATGCTACAGACAGCAAGCAAGAGAGCACGCACTAGAGAGACAGAGAGCATGAGAGAGAGAGAGTGCACGCTACAGAGAGGGACAGCCAGAACGAGAGTGCGAGAGCCAGAGCAAGAGAGAGTGTGGGAGAGCGCATGCACGCACTAGAGAGGAGAAAGCGCATGCCAGAGAGAGAGAGAGCGCGCGCGACAGAGAGAGCGAGAGATAAGAGAGCGCGCTACAGCTAGAGTGAGGGAGAGCGTGAGCGAAGCCAGCGAGAGGGGGAGAGCGCAAGTGTGATAGCGAGAGGGAGCGGGAGTTAAAGAGTGCGAGTGCATGACAGACAGAGACGGAGACAGAGACAGAGACAGAGACAGAGACAGAGAATGAATGCACGACAGTGAGAGAGCGCACGAGTATGACACCAAGACAGAGTGCGCGACAGGGAGCAAGCAAGACAGCAAGATAGAGCGCGTGTGCAACTGCGACAGAGAGCGCAAGTGTGACTGCAAGTGACAGCCACAGTGAGCGGGAGTGAGAGTGAGAGTGAGAGAGAGAGAGAGAGAGAGAGAGAGAGAGAGAGAGAGAGAGTGTGAGTGTGAGTGTGAGTGTGAGAATGAGAATGAGAGTGAGAGAGAGAGAGAGAGAGTGAGAGTGAGAGAGAGAGAGAGAGAGAGAGAGAGAGAGAGAGAGAGAGAGAGAGAACGAACACGCACAGGTGCTAGAGAGAGAGAAAGTGCATGCTACAGAGAGGGAGAGAGCGCGCGTCAGAGGGGGAGTGAGAGAGTGCATGAGAGCCAGAGCAACAGAGAAAGAGTGCGCGCTACAGAGAGGGAGAGAGCAAGAGAAAGGAGAGAGCGCGCGACAGCCAGAGCGAGAGCCAGAACAATAGAGAGAGTGAGAGAGTGTAAGCACATGCTGGAGAGAGAAAGCGCATGCTACAGAGAGGGAGCGAGAGACAGAGAGGGAGCAAGAGAGCATGCGCGACAGCCAGAGCGAGAGATAGAGAGCGCACCACAGCTAGAGTGAAAGAGAGCGTGAGTGAAGCTAGCGACGGGGGAGAGCGCAAGTGCGATAGCAAGAGTGAGTGGGAGTGAGAGTGAGAGAGCGCGAGCGTGCGAGAGAGCGAGCGCGCGCAACTGCGACAGACAGCACGAGCGCAACAGCCAGAGCAAGAGAGAAAACGCGACAGCAAGAGAGAGACAGAGTGTGCGAGAGAGAGCACACTACAGAGGTGTAGAGAGCATGCACGAGACAGAGAGAGAGTGCGCGCACACGCTACAGAGGGAGAGAATGAGAGGGGGAGAGTGCAAGCGCAACTGCGACAGAACGAGAGAGTGTGCGCGACAGCCAGAGCAAGAACATGAGAGCGTGCGTGCCAGCGCTACAAAAACAGAGCGGCGACAGAGCAAGAGAGTGAGAGAGGGAGCGTGTGCGACAGACAGAGCAAGAGGAAGCGAGAGAGCGCATGCACGCTACAGAAAGCAAGAGAGAGTTCAACAGACAGAGACTGAGAGTTTGAGAGAGAGAGTGCGCGCATGCACAAGAGGGAGTTCGACAGACAGGGAGGGAGAGCAAGAGTTCGACAGACAGGGAGGGAGAGAGAGCAAGAGAGAGTTCGACAGACAGGGAGGGACAGAGAGTTTATCAGACAGAGAGGGAGAGAGTTCGACAGACACAGAGGGAGCGCGTGACAGAGTGAGGGAGAGGGAGCGCGAGTGCGATGGCCAGAGAGGGCCAGAGCGAGAGCGAGAGGGCACATGCTAGAGATAGTGTGAGAGAGCATGGCAGAGACAGCAAGAAAGCGAGAGAGAGAACAAGAGCTAGAGCGCATGTGCTGGAGAGAGCACGCTAGAGAAAAACTGAGAGCGAGACAGTACGACAGAGAGCAAGAGAGTTCGATAGAGAGCGAGATAGAGAGATAGAGAGAGACAGAGAGCGTGACAATGGGAGAGAGTGCGCGAGTGTTATACCAAGACAGCACGCGAGAGAGCGCGCAAGAGAGTGAGCTAAGCAGCAACAGAGCGCGCAACAGTCACAGCGAGAGAGAGCGCGCGCGACAGTCACAGCGAGAGCGAGAGAGAGAGAGCGCACGACAGTCAGGGCGAGAGAGAGAGAGAGTGGGTGAGTACAACAAAGAGAGAGAGGGAGCTGGTGAGTGCGACAGCGAGAAGCCAGCAGGGGAAAGCGGGACGGGGAGAGCAGGCGTGTGCGACGGCGAGGGGCGGGGGGGGGGTCGCAGGGGGAGAGAGAGGGGCAGAGAGAAAGATAGAGAAAGAGTTACCAGGGCACTGCTACCGGTCATGGAGATGGGGCTCTTCACCAGGGTGATGGTTTTGGTGACTCCTGCCACCACCGTTGTCACTACCTGGGCCTGCTGTGCCACCGTTACCGTGCCCGACTTATGGACCGTGATTATTGGCCTCATGGGGGAGGCAGTGGTGCCCGAAGTTCCCACCTGCGCTGCTGCCGACTTCAGCATCCGTGTGGCTGGGTTGCTCACCTGCGAGGAGGAGGGAAAGCAGCTTAGTGTGGGCTGAATGATGCACTAGATTAAAGACGTGGTACAAGTGGGCAATGGCTCACACTGACACTACACACCCATACTCACATGCAGACACACACAACCCCACTCAGATACGCACACACCTCCATATACCCACACTGAGCAACAACGTGTGTTCCTCCCTCTCTCTCACACTCACACACGGAAACAATGTCCCTATTGCCCTCTAACACGTATGTACCCTGTCTCTCATACACACGCACACATACACACAGGGTCTTCCTCTCTCTTGCACTCACACACAGGAATATGTCCCTCTTGCTCTCAGACACACACACACACACACGAGGACGGAAGGAGGGACGGACTGGGACAGAGACACCAGCAACACAAGTCCACCTACCATAACGGGAGAGGAAGACATCTTGACGGTAGTGGGCAGAGTGGATGCGGGGGCCACGGCCACGGTTTTGATTGTGGTGGAACCAGGGACCCCCAGCACGGTGGAGATGGTGGTGGGTGAGATCTTCTGCGTGGCCGCGGCTGCAGCAGCCAAAGCCGCCATCCCACTCATCTGTGTACTGCCGCCTATCGTCTGCTGTGGGGAGGAGGGAGGGAGGGGAGTGGTGCAGGGGAGGGGGGAGGGAGATGGGGAGGGGTGGGGGGAAGGAGGTAGGGGAGGGGTGCGGGGGAGGGGAGCGCGGTGGGGGAAGGGAGGGGAGCAAGAGGAGGGGTGGGGAAGGGGAGCGGTGGGGGGCGGGAGGTAGGGGAGGGGTGGGGGAGGGGGAGGGAGTGGGGGAGGAAAGGTGGGGGGGAGGGAGGGGAGGGGAGCGGTGAGGGGGGGAGCGGTGGAGGCAGGGGAGGAAAAAGAAACCATTTGTCGTTCAGTGGAGAATGGGGAGATGTATCCCTCAAAACAGTGCGGGAAGTGAGGTATCAGAGGTTTGCGCACACACTCAGACGCACGTACACACAAACTCACACATACACACAGACTCACACATACACAAACACGCACAAACATCCAGAGACAGACTGGGGTTTGGGAAGAGACTGAGCGCAGATAGATGGGGGTGTGGGGTGGGGTTGTTGTGGGTGTGAACTGGGTCTCCCTCGGGCAGCTTTGTGACATCCCGCAGCGGTGAGGACAGCGGACACACAGACAGCAGGACTTACCACGTTTTGGGTTCCCTGCGCAGACACAACCATCCGGACCCCCGTAGATAAGGTGGTGGCGGGGGTGGGCGGCCTGACCTGCGGCCCTGCCTGACGCACCGTGATCAGGGATGTACCACTAGTCAGCACGGCTGCGGACTGTGGGGAGGCCACGCGGAGCACAGCCGGCGTTCCTGTTAAGAAGGGAGGAAGGGCAGAGGGAAGGAGAGGAGACAGAGTTTAAGAGCGGGAGGGAAATTATAGTTGTGGTGACACCACCCTACCCCATTCATCCTCCGTAATGCAAGCGGTGTTTCTGTCACACACTCCCATGTTGGTCTATTACCGAGTACCCGTGCATTCTGGTCCCAGGACTGACCACCTGACAACTCCACATCTCTGTTGCTACCCTGACCGATTCTAAATTCAGTTACCTCCCCCTGCCCCAGCACCCAGCACGTCACCCCACTGCAACACCAACCTCCTAGATTAAGGCACCAGTACTATCCCTGTATTACTTGCTTATTACATCCCCTGGGAAATGGGTCGATTGCACACCTCAAATCAAGGTCCCAGTGAAATCTCTTCTTTACAAACCCAGAATACAAAAGCATTACAAACCTTATGAACCCTTAGTACAGGCCCATTACAACACCCACCACCCAGACCAGGAGCCTGTTAAAAGCCGCCCCACGTAGCACAGACAGCGGACTCACCTGGTGCCCGGACAGCAGTGGCGCTGCCCAGCAGAGTCTGGGATGGAGCCAGGGTGGCGGCGGGCTGGAGACGAGCTGGGTGCTGGCACCCCGGGCTGCTGGGCAGGTGGAACAGGGGCCGCCGAGGCAGGGGCCGGACTCTTCGGCTGCCCGGCGGGGACGGAAGGGAGGGGTTGTGGGGCGGGGGAGGCGGCAGCAGCCGCCGGAAGGTCGTATTTCTGTAGCTGCAGGAGGTAGGAGTCGGCCGTCGGCACCGAACCCCAGCTCACCTCCAGTGAGTTGGTGTTGGCCCGGACCAGCTGTACCCGAGAAGGAGCTGGCGGACGCTCTGCCGAGAGAGAAAAAGAGAGAGAGAGTCAGGGGGAGTGGGATTTATCTGGAATTAGGGTCACCACTCGATAGAGGTAACCCACAGCCAATCCTCCTCGTCAGGTTCGTGCACAGGTCTCCTGTGTGCTGCCTACCTTACACCACTAACTACCAAGCCCAACAGCATAGATTCATACTACACTAACTAACTACACTCGCCTCCCCCAACATGTTTGGATTAGTCAGGGCAAAGGTTACAGGGAGAAGGCACGGAAATGGGGTTGGGGAAATGGAGAAGGATAATAAATCAACCATGATGGAATGGCAGAGCAGATAGACCCAGTTCTGGTTTTACGTCATGGTCTTTCTCCTCCTCATTCCTTATATACCTCACCCCACAAAATTAGATCCTTTGGCCCAATTCGTCAAGGCCGACCAAGATGCCTTCCTGGTCACAATGAAAATTTCGATCCCACTCATGTTGACTTTTTTTTTTGTTTGCAAGAATCTTCAGAGTTACATTAGGGGGGGCTTTGAAATTCCAAAAGACGGTAGCGTTGGGGGGGGGGGATTATGGTCACATTTGCAATTCAATAGCTTTCAATAGGTACATCTAATATCAGAGAAATGTATACAATATATATCGTGAAGTTCTTTTTCTTCGCAAACATCCATGAAAACAGAGGAATGCCCTAAAGGATGAATGAGTTAAATGTTAGAACCCCAAAGCCCCTCCCCACGCATAACCAGCAGCAAAGCAACGATAAAAGCATCTGCACCCTCCACCGAGCACACTCAAGCATGCAGCAAAGCATCAATAAAGCCACAGACTTGTAGTACCCCAAAGACTACTCATTCACCAAGTAATTCGACATACCACAGGCTCTCTCTCTCTTCCCAATAAGAGTAAAAGAGGTGTCCCCGTTTCACTTGTGGGGAAGAGCAGAACTTGGTGAATAAACTAAGACAGGGCAACCTCCTGAGGCAGGGAAAGTGCCTGTTCCCATGGGGAGGAGTCCGGCTGACAGCAGAGAGGGCTTAAGGGACTGTAAAGTGGAGCAGGGAGAATGCTGCCGCCTCACGGCTCCAGATAGCAGGTTCGATTCTGACCTTTGGTTTGCTCTCACGTACGGGGTTAATTAATCGTTGAAAAGTGCCCGCCAAGTCTGCCCCCACGTCTGTCCTGCTGTGTCGGCACCCCCCCACTCCAACGTTTCCACAACCCCTGCTCCCCCAGTGTGCCTATCTGTGCTAGAGTCTGAATGGGAATGTGGGGTGAATGAAAGGGGGACCAGACCTTTGTCAGTGCTGAGTGAGCCAGATGCCCAACTGAACAGGATTTTCAAATAATCAGATACCGGAGTCAGAGTCATACAACACGGAAACAGGCACTTCGGCCAATGCCCACCGAAATGCCCTTTTAAACTATCGCCATTCCTCCTGCAGATGGCCCAATTCCCTCTGAACTCTGAACTTGAAATGTCAACGGTTCCTTTCCCTCCACAGTCGCCATTCAACTTGCTGAGCTCCTATATCAGCCCTTCGGTCCAACAATCTGACCCGGCAACCCACAGAATCCTGTACTGTGTTGGGGGGTGGGGCAGAAATGGGGAGGGATGAGACCCCTGCATTGAGGGACATGTGTGACTAGCAAACCCTGAGGGGGAGGTGGGGGACCCCGCTAAGGCTGTGAGGAGGCAGAGAAAGACAGTCCCCTCACCCCTTGGCCAGAAGGTGACAGGGAGACGCCCCCACACCTCTTTCTTCACCTGCTCTGTTGTATTTGCTCCTTCACCCCATCCCGCAGCTTCACTTCGCTCGCACTTCTTGGAAGGCAACGCGGAGGGGGTTAGGGAGGAAGTTCTGGAGCTCAGGTCCCAGTCAACTGAAGATACACCAGTTTATAGCGATGGGACATGGAGGAACAGAGCGATCCTGGGAGAGGCTCGGACAGAGAGGGCCTCACTCCAATCCCTTCTCTTCTCTCCATGTGGGAAGAACTTCGTAAGGTGGCTTGTCTAGCTTCCCTCTCCCAGGTCCCAATACACGGGTTTCCCACCTTTTCCGCACCCCTCCCGATGGCGGGGGTGGGGGAGGGTCAACTCCCCCTCTACTCTAGGGGGGAGGCTCACCACTCCAATAAAGTAGTCTCCCCTCTTAGCCCCCAATTCAGATGGTTTCCCCTCTTCCCATCCCTTAAACACAGACAGAGAGGGAGTGAGAACCAACCTCACCTCAGACAGCCATCCAGTTGAGACAAGTAGCCATGTTAAAAAGCAGAGGCATGGAGGAAAGGACACTACAGAATGGAAACCGGCCCTTTAGCCTATCAGTCCCTCCTGTTTTAATGCCAATCATCCTCCAACCAATTTCATTGTTGCTCATACCCCACACACAGCCTAGATTATACCCCTCACCCACACATGGGGGTGGGGGAGAGAATTTACTGCAGTCAATTAACCCACGTTGTGCGTGGGAGGAAAAGCACACACACACAGAAGACGGGATCGAAACAGAGTCACTGGAACTGTGAGGTACCATCCCTTAGAACCAGAGAGGGGTAGAGGTGGAGGGGGTTGGAAGTGGACAGGCAGATTATACACGGGAGATGAGTGAGAGGGAAGATTGGATAAGGTGAAGAGAGAAGTTGGAAACGGAGGCTGGCTCGAGATGGGAGTGGGGGTGGAGGTTGGACAAAAACAGGAGGGAGAAAGGCAAAGAGGAACAAAGTTGAGCAAACATTAGCTCCACCTTACCTGTCTCCAGGTACCAGAGATCCTTACAGCATACTTGATTGTTCCAGGCTTTTCGATATCCGTCCCGGCCACTCCAGATGTACAGCCTGGAATTCACAGCCACTGAGCAGTGCCCTGCCCGCGCCCGGGGCAAGTTGTCCTCCTGCGTCTCCATGATGACCGGCTCCCATGTCATCGTGTCTGGCGCAGGAGGTGAGGGGAGAGGTCCATTAGTCACGCCTGTGCATGCTCTGGGTGTCCAATCGAGGGAGCTGTTTCCCCTCCCTCCCACCACACCACCACTCCAACCTCCCATCGGGGTGTGCATGGCAAGATCCCGCAGGCAGCAATGAAGCAATGACAGGGTGAGGGGTGGCAGCAGCAGAGAAATTGGGACAGGTGTGATGGCTTCGGGGAATTGGATGTCAGAGGTGCCTGCCCTTAAGAGTATTATACACAGTTTTAGTCACCATGCTGTAGGAATGCAGTTAATAAGCCGGTAAGAGTTCATTCATTACGTGCCATATCGTAAGAGGTGGCCGATCGTGATCTTTCCAACATGATAGGTCTTGGCAAATTCTTCAACAGAAGTGATTTGCTATTCCCTTTTTCTGGGCAGTGTCTTTACAAGAAGGATGACCCCCAGCCATTATCAATACTCTTCAGAGATCTGCCTGCATTTAGCAGTTGCATAAACAGGGCATGTGATATGAACCAACCGCTCCCATGGCTTCATGTGACCCTGATCGGGGAGGCTAAGCAGGTGCTACACCTTGCCCAAGGGTGAACTGCAGGCTAGCGGAGGAAGGAGCACCTTACAACTCCTTCAGCAGAGCTGTAGCTCCATCCCGCCACCAAGAAAAGAGTGGAGAGGAGATTTACAAGGTTGTTGCAGAGACTCAAGGAATTTAGTTACAGAGCGAGGTTGGGACTTTATTCCATGAAGCACAGGAGACGGATGGCTGATCTTACAGAGTCACATAAAATCACAGAGGACAGAGATAGGCTGAGGTTTAGGTGGGTGGGGGAGGGTTCTGATTGGTCAAGGGGACGGGGGAGCAAGTTTTGGGGGAGTTGAAGGGAGAGGTGGGAGAGGAAGTTGAGGGGTTGAACGAGGAGATTGGGAGGGGGCTAAGAGGGGAGTGAGAATGAAGGAATTGAAGGGGGATGCGGGAGAAGGCTGAGAGGATGAGTGAGCGATGGGGGAGGTTGGAGGTGGTTGAGGGGACTGAGAGAAGGGCAAAGTTGAAGGGGAGGTGAGGAGTGGTTTGAGGGGGGAGATTGGAGTGGTTAAGAGGGATGAGAGGGGAGCGAGCTTGTAAGGACAGTGGAGAAGGGTTTGAGGGGAGAGTGGGAGGAGGGGGAATGAGGGGGCTGAGGAGGGAGGAATGAGAGTTGAGGGATGAGATTGAAGGGGTAGTGGGAAGAGGGGTAAAGGGGTTGGGAGAGGGCAGCAGAGTCATAGGTTTGAGGTTCTGGGGAGAGGGATGACTGGTAAGTGTGGTGGGGAAGGCTTGCGGTACCTACCTAGATTGAGACTGGCCAGTGTGTTGGTACACTTCCACTCCTTCTCGTGCGTGGCCACCTTCACGTCATCCATGACGAGAGGCACCCAACCGCCAAACACGTACATCCTGGGGGAGGGAGAGAGGTATTGTTATACAGAGGCACCCAACCACCAAACACATACATCTTGGGGGAGGGAGAGAGGTATCGTTGGAGATCCCTGCCACTCAGCCCACAATCTCTTTGACCCACTACCATCAGGGAGGATGTACAGGAGCATCAGGACTAGGATGGCCAGACTGGGTAACAGCTTCTTCCCTCAGGCCATGAGACTAATGAACACCCTACCACCACCAAGTCTCATCACTAGGACAGTGAGCTGTTTACTGTGCATTTTTAATTATATTTTGCTAATTTATTTATAGTATAATATTTTGGACACGTGTTGTGTGTGACACATGTTTTGTGGGTGCACTGTGGTCTGGAGGATCATTGCTTCATTTGTTTGTACACATATACAATGAGAGGATGATAATCTTAAACTTGAACTACAAGCTGGCAGGAAATGGGTGAGACCAGGTGAGGGGAAGCCGAGTTGACACATAACACCTTCGCTCCATCCAGCGCAAAAGGAAGGATTTCTGTTGGTGCCGTTTTCAAATCGACTTCCCATTCTGTATTGTCAGTACACAGCCTCCTCTACTGCGATGAGGCCACTCTCAGATAGTGGTCTGTGGTCCGTGAAATGTTTTTTTTCGTTTGGTTGTACATCTGTACAGACAGGTGACTATAACCTTCATCTTGAATGTGGCAAGTGCACGTGTGACCGATTGATCGCACAGTAAATCGGTTCAGCCTCCTATGCGTGGAGGGCTCTCTCCCGTTACGTACAGACTTCCTAAGTGCGCACATTTTAGTCTTGACAGACCTGGTTTGAAGGTCCGCACCATAAACTGCCCAACGTGTACAGCGGCTGACGCGTCTTAGTAAAAGCAGCTAATCCTAATGATCTGCTGTCATTCGGACTCCCCGCATGACACCACAGTAGCGTAGCGGTTAGCATGATGCTATTACAGCTCGGTGAGTTCAACTCCGGTGTCACCTGGAAAGAGTCCTCCTCGTGGTACGCGTGGGCTCTCCACGGGTGCTCCAGTTTGTACACACTCCCCAAAGGTGTACCAGTAGGTTAACCGGTCATTGTAAATTGTCCTGTGATTAAGTTCGGGTTAGATCAGGGGTTGCTGGGTAGCACACTTCAAAGGGCTAGAAGGGCCTACTTCATGCTGCATCTCCTAAAAAAAAAGATCATACTCTACAACTGTAACAGTGCAAAGTTGAAATAAATTTATAATTGAGGCACATATATGTCACCCTATACTACCCGGAGCTTCATTTTCTTGTAGGCAGGGTAGACACAAAAAAACCACAGAATTAATAAAAAATTACACACAAGACAAACAACCCATGTGCAAAAGACAAGCTGCAAAAAAAAAAGAAATAAATAAGCAATAGTGAGAACATGAGATGAAGTGTCCTTGAACTTTAACCCACAGTTGTGGGAACAGTTCAGTGTTGGAGTGAGTGAAGTTATCCCTTCTGGTTCAAGAACACGATGGTTGAGGGGTAGAATTAAGTCTGCCAAGTCCTTCAGGTGATGATAAAATTGCACGTAACAGGATGGGAAAAGCGCAAGCAAGACCAGATAAATAGGGAGACAATTAGAGGAAGTGTAAAGGGGTACGTGAGCATTATCTGAATCAGATGAACTCAGCGGGAGAGGAAGGAAAGTTGCAATGAGTCTTTTCCCTAGTTAGTATCCAAGTTTAAGGAGATTCGGTCGGTTTGCTGCACTGAGGAACTGCTGAAGATATGCAGTGGAACACATTCTAATTGGTTGCATCACAGGCTGGTATTCAAACTCCAATGCACAGAATCACAAGAATCAGATTTGGTCTATTATTGTCACATGTACTGAGATACAGTGAAAAGCTTGTCTTGCATACTGTTCATACAGATCAGGTCATTACACAGAGCGCTGAGGCAGAACAAGGTAAAATACAAACCATGTGGAATAAAGTGCAACAGCTCCAGAGAAACAGAAAGAAATGGACTGCAGGGTCACAATAAGGTGCAAGATCTTGTGAGGTCAAGAGGCCATCTTTTTGTACTTAGGAACTATTAAGAGATTGATAACAACAGGGAAGCTGGGACGTGCTTTCAGGTTTTCGTAGCCTTTGTCCGATAGAAGAGCAGAGAAGAGAGAATGCCCAGGGTGGGTACAATCTTTGATTATGCTGAGACAGTGAGAATTATTGAGAGGGTCTATAGAGGGGAGGCTGGTTTCTGTGATGTGCTGCGCTGTGTCCACAACTCTATGCGGTTTCTTGCCGTCACGGGCACAGCAGTTGCCGTACCAAACCATTATGCATCCAGATAAGATGTTTTGTATGGAGCATCGATAAAAAGTGATAAGGGACGACGAAGACATGCCAGGTTTCTTTAGTCTCCCAAGGAAGTGGAGGCGTCGGTAAGATTTCCTCACTGCGATGGCGATGTGCTTGGATTAGGACAGGCTATTGGTGATGCTCACTCCTAGAAAGTTGAGCTCTCAACCTTCTCAGCAACATTGATGTGGACAAGAGTATGTGCACCGTCCCCCTTCCTGAAGGCAATGAACTGCTCTTTGGTTTTGTTGCGATTGAGGAAAAGGTTGTCATCAAGACACCACGTCACCAAGCTCTCTAGCTCTCCTGTAGTCCAGCTCATTGTTATTTGAGATACAGCCCACTGCAGTGGTACCATCTGCAAACTTGTAGAATTGAATTGTCATTATGCATAGGCACAATGAAACTCTGTTTGGCTTCCTCTCAGGCAATTAAATAAAGCGGTAGATCAAAACAAGACAGTAATAGAAAAACAGTATTAAATAGACAAGTAGCAGAAAATAAGTTGCAGCAGCACCAGAATATCACAGTAATGCATGAAGTGCTGTTAGTGGAAGGACTTGAGTCCTTGCGTGTGTTCACAGTTTCCGTCATTGTTCTGTGGGAGTGGTGTGATGGAGGCCACAGCTCTGGGATAGAAGCTGTTCCTCAGTCTGTTTGTTCTGGCTTTTAGTGTCCTGAACCTTTTGCTGGACGGCAGCGGGTCAAACAGGGAGTGGCCGGGGTGTGTGGTGTCTCTGGTTATGCTGATTGCTTTCCTCCTGAGTCTGCTGGAATAGACGGTGTCCAGTCCTGGGAGCTCCATCCTGACAATTCACTGGGCCGCCTTCACCATGCGATGCATGTCTTGTCGCTCAGCGGCTGTGCAGTTGGCATACCACATTGTGGCGCTGTTGGTCAGGGTGGTTTCAATTGTGCTTCTGTAGAAGTTAAGCAACAGCTTTTGTGGGAGTTTGGCCTGTTTCAGCTTTCTGAGGAAGAAGAGTCTTTGTTGTGCCTTTTTTACAGGCAGCGAGGTGTTGGTGGTCCATGTCAGCTGTTTTGACAACAGGGGTTCCCAACCATGAAGCATGAACCCCTCGGTTAACTGTAAGGCTCCATGGCAGCTGTTGTAGCTAGAGTGAGAGGAGAATCTGGCCATGCAGTCTGACTATAGAGGGAGTAGAGTTGGGCGGGGGGGAGGGGGAGGCTGAGGACGCAATATTATGGAGCACCAGCGTTGAGAATAATCATGGCTGAGGTGCTGCTGCCTATCCTGACCAACTGGTCAGGAAGTTGAGAGTGTTGCACACAGCCAATTCGCAGGACCAACTCTCCAAGTGGGCATCTGCCAGAAGCACCATCTCAGATAGGTGACATCCCTCATTCATCAACAGCTTCATGTCAAATGTCATTAGACTCCTGAGAAAGAAGAGGCTGCCGAGCTTTCACGGCCGTAGTTTCCACGTGGTTGGACCAGAACTGGTCATCGGTAATGTTCACTGTCTGGGCCATGCCATGTTCTCATTGCTACCATCAGGAATGAGGAAGAGGAAACTGAAGACCCACACTTCAGGATTCAATGACAGCATCTTCCCACTGCCACCTAGTTGTCGAACAGATCTGAAAAACCCTAACCCTACCTGGGCCTACATTTCCCTCAACCAGCACTAAAGTCATTACATTTAGTTTTATTCTGTCAATAGTGGGGCAGGGGGTTTCTAGGACCAGAAGGGACAACCTCCAGATACAACATCCATTTTAGAACAGAGACGAGAAGAATATCTTTCAGTGCTGAATCTGTAATTCATTGCCACAACTGGCTGTGGAGGCCAAATCATTAGATATACTTTGAGCAGAGGTTGACAAGAACAATAAATCAGCCATGATGGAATGGTGGAGCAGCTTGATGGGCAGTATGGCCTAATGCTAATTTTATGCCTTATGGTCATGTAAACCATTTCTAATTTAAATTACTTTATTTAATTTGGGTCGTCATCAGAAGTGGAAAGAATGAGCAATTTCAAGTTCCTGGGCATCAGCATCTGAGTATCTATTGTAGGTCCAATACATCACAGAAGGCAGTTACAAAGAAAGCACAACAGCAGCTATATTTCATTCAGAGTTTGAGGAGAGTTGGTGTGTCACCAAAGACACTCATAAATTTCTACAGATTACTGTGGAGAGCTTTCTAACTGGCTGCATCACTGTCTGGTATGGGGGAGGTGGGGGTGCAGGGCACTGCACAGGGTCGAAATAAGCTGCAGAAAGCCGTGAACTCAGTCAGCTCCATCATGGGCACTAGCCTCTGCAACATCCAGGTCAGATTCAAGGAGTGATGCCCCAAAAAGGCAGCATCCATGATTAAGTACCCCCATCACCAGGGAAGGAGGTACAGGAGCCTGAAGGAACACATTCAACGATTCAGGAAAGGCTTTGTCCCCTCCACCATCAAATTTCTGAATGGACAATGAGCCCATGAATACTTCTTCACTACTGTTTTTGCACTAGACATTTAACTATTTTATATATAAATATTTACTATGCATTACATTGTACTGCTTTTGCAGAAACAACAAATTTCACCACATATGCCAGCCACATTAAGCCCAATTCTAATTTGAGTTGGTAATGCACTGTGCTGCTGATGCAGAAAGCTAATTTTCATGACGTTTATACCCTGGGTATGAATGCCGACAACAATAAACATGGAATTGAACCAATGCAGGGTTCTGAATCAAACTCATCAAAGCCTGGTACAACCTCAAAGATTTTCTTATCCTTCCAGTGAACCAGCAACTCACCGCCTTCTGGATTGTTGGGGGGGGGGGAGTGTTAGATTACACTGCTAATTGTTATTTCCTTAGCAGCTTAACATATTACTTGCTAGTGTTTTTTTAATATAACTATGTATCTACGTGTAACTGTTTAGTATATGGTGGCAGGGTGGAGCTACATCTCTGCCAAAGGAAGAGTGCAAGGTGCTCCTTCCCTCCACTAATCTGTAGGTCATCCTCAAGCAAGATGCAGCACCTACTTAGCACCCCACCCCCCCACCACACTATGGTCACGTGAAGCCATGGGAGCAGGCGGTGGACGGTCATATGAGCAGCCGGTATATATCACAAGTCCTGGTTACGCGACCACTGACGTCAGGCAATCTCTAAAGAGTAATGAAATGGCTGTAGAAAGATTTGCCAAGAACATTCACGGTCATGGAAAGACCATGATCGTCCACGTTATACAATACGGCACATAACAAACCGTTCAGTATGTTTCCCAGTGGTCACAGAATGTATACACAGTTGTTCAGCGTGCCCCCTAGTGGTTACATTTGTATGATTCTGGAAAGCTCTGAAAGCTTCTCTGGAGCTGCATTATTTGAATATGATTGACTTTACAACTTTCTGAAGCTTATTTCGATACTGTGCAGTAGCCACCTCTTCCCCCCACCCAAACCAGATGGTGATACAGCCAGTTAGAATGCTCTGCACAGTATATCTGTAGGAATTTGCGAGTGTCTTTGGTGATATACCAAAACTCCTCAAACTCCTAATGAAATATAGCCACTGTCGTGTCTTCTTTGTAGCTGCATTGATATGTTGTTTAACTTTGTTCCATTAATGTTTAATAAAACAACTGTGAAGCTACAGGTTTTGTTCCTCTTTCCCAACTTCTAAAGAAACATGGATTAAAAACATCAGAATCTAGCAGGCGTTATCTCCCCTTCACAAAACAATAATCACTACTCTCCCCGCACCCCCTGCAAACAGGGAGCCACGGTGCCTCTCTGAGCCGTGCTGCGTGGACTGAGCAGGAGAATGAGTAGGCTCCCAGAAGACCCCCCCCCCCCCCCCCACACACACACACACACACACAGAGTTCAAGAGAGCATCTACGGAGCAGAATAAACTGTCAACGTTACGGGTCAAGACTCTTCATCAGGACTGGAAAGGAAGGGGATTAGAAGCCAGAATAAGGCAGTGTGGGGAGATGGGCAGGGCACGAGGACAGGGAAGCAGATGGGTAACAAGATGGGGAATGAAAAACGATAGGGTGGCAATTACTGGAAGTTTTAAAAAAAGGAGAAAAAAAATTGATGTCCATGCCATCAGGTTGGAAACAACCCTCTCACCATTTTTCTTACTTTCACTTCCCACTGGTTTGCTACATCATTCCTTTTCTCCCATGGTCCACTCTCCTCTCCTATCAGATTCACTCTTCTTCAGCCCTTTACCTCTTCCACTTATCCCCTCCCAGCTTCTTTCCTCATCACTCTTTCCCCCACCCTAACCTGCCAGCTTGTACTCCCTCCTTTCACACCACACCCCTCCCCACATTATATTCCGGCTTCTACTCTCTCCCTTTCCAGTCCTGATAAAAGGTCTCGGCCCAAAACGCAACTGTTTAGAAGCTATCTGACCTGCTGAATTCCTCCAGCATTTTGGATCATAGAACAGAGAACAGTACAGGCCCTTCAGCCCATGATGGTGTGCTGACCTTTAAACTACTCCAAGATCAATCTAACTCTTCCTTCCAACATAGCCATCCATTTTTCTTTTATCCACCTACCTGTCAAAGATATTCTTTTTTTTTTTTGGCTCGTGCCTGCGTGTGTGAGAACCTGTGCGTACGTCTGTGATTATGTCTTTTTCATGACTTTTACAAAGTGTGGAGCGAGAGAGAGACTGTGTGGCGCGCCACTCCTCACACAGACATTTTCGCAGTATTTTTCCCTTTACTTTACGAGGTCGAGTTGCGATCTCGACACTGAACCTGGCACGGATGGAAAGCATACTCAGGAGCGGACCTGACTGGTTTCCAACCCGGGAACCTCCATTCCCGGATCCAGCAATGTCATTGAGCCACCAGCTGGCCCTCAAGGATATTCTTAAATGCTCCTAAAGTACCTGCCTCTACCACCACCCCTACCAGTCAATCCATGAACTTACCACACTGTATAAAGAACTCACCTTGGGCATCTCCCGTGTACTTTCCTCAAATCACCGTAAAACTATCCATCCTTGTATTAGCCATTGCCACTCTGGGAAAAGATCTCTGGCTGTCCACTCGATCTATGCCTCTTATCACCTTGTACACCTCTTAGTCACCTCATCCTCCATCACTCCAGAGAGAAAAGCCCTAGTTCGCTCAACTTGACCTCATAGCAACACACACACACACACACACAAAATGCTGGAAGAACTCAGCAGGCCAGGCAGCATCTATAGAAAAGAGTAAACAGTCATCGTTTCAGGCCGATACCCTTCATCAGAACTGGTAAACTTAGTGCTTGAATTTTCAGAATCTGCAGAATTTCTCATTTGTGATTGACCTCATAGCAAATGCTCTCCAATCCAGGCAGCAGTCTTGCAAATCTCCTTTGCTCCTTCTCTAGAACTTCCACATCCTTCTTATAATAAGGCAACCAGAACTGGACACAATATTCAAAGTGTGGTCCAACCAGAGCTGGAGCATTATCTCTTGGATCTTGAACCGGATCCCCTGAACAATGAAGAGGAAACACACCATGCACCTTCTTAGCAACCTTCAGTTTGAGTTTTGTGAGTGTTGCTCAGGGTTTCCAGGATCTGCAGGATATTTCGTGTACCTGAAGGGTTGCTTGTCAGAAAGCAGCGACAGAGAGCAAGGAGGATGTAGAAAGAACAACCAAGAGGAATGGGGCAGAAAGATATGAGGGGCATTTGATGACCCGGTGGAATTCGGAATGATTGGCGGAGGGGTAGAGGAATCTCACTGAAATGTACAGAAAGCACAGGAAAAGGATGAAGGAGAGTCTGGGACAAAGGGGCACAGCCTCAGAATAAAGTGATCTCTTTTTAGAAGAGAAATGAGGAAGAATTTCTTCAGTCAGACTATGGTGAATCTGTGGAATTCGTTACCACAGATGTTATGGAGACCAAACCACTGGTGTGACAAAGGTAAAGATGGATAGCTTCTTGATTGACAAGAGGGGTAAATAGGACTAAAAACTGATAGAATGGCAGAGCAGACTTCATGGGCCCAATGGCTCAATTCTCTTCATTTTGTGCACTAACGATGGACTGCAGCACGTGAGAACGAGTAGAATAACTTACTTGTTGCCGATGGTGGTGGCCGAATGCAAGCTGCGGGGGAGCGGAGAGACACCATTCACATTTGGCTTGTCCCACGTCAGGGTGTCTGCAAGAGGGAGGTTTAACGGTTCCACTGAGATTGCGATCTGTGCCAAGTCTGCACTCACCATCCTTCCTGCCCTCTTCGATTACACAATGGAGTACCCACGCCCATGACATAGTGCCAGGGTCAGGTACAGGGTGAAGCTCCCTCCACACTGTCCCATCAAACATTCCCGGGGTCAGGCACAGGGTGAAACTCCCTCCACACCGTCCCATCACACATTTCCAGTGTCAGACCCAGAGTGAAGCTCCCTCCACACCGTCCCATCACACATTTCTAGTGTCAGACCCAGAGTGAAGCTCCCTACACACCGTCCCATCACACACTCCCAGGGTCAGACAGGATAAAATTCCATCTACACTATCTCATCACACACTTCAGGGTCAGACAGAGAGCGAAGATCTCTCTACAGCACCGCATCATACACTCCCGGGGTCAGCCACAGAGTAAAGTTCCTTTCTCACAGTCCGATCACTCAATCCCATCATCATCAAAATTGGTGCAATGCACCTGGGTGAAGGTGATGCATAACCCCAAACACCCCCCCTCACCCCCAGACCCAAGAAGGCAGAGTGGCAAGGAATAAAACCCACTGGGATCTTACCAATGTCCAGGGTCCAGAGGTCACCGAGACGACAGCCACTCATTCCTCCATAGATGATCAGCCTGGAGTTTTTTGAGTCTTTGTCAGTGTAGATGACAGCCGTGTGGGACTCCCGTGGCGGAGGCAGCACCCCGTAGGTGATGGGGTTGTCCCAGCTCACCACCCCCGATCCTGGCCTCAGCTCCAGAACATAAACGTCATTCAAATATCTGGGTGAGGTGGGGGAAATTGGAGTAGTCAGGAAAAGGAGAGAGAAACACAAACACACACACACACACACACACAATACGTTCAGTGATGCTTGGAGAACGGAAACAGAGAGACATTAACCAGGTACATTTGGTAGAAACTTGTGACGCGGACACGGTGACGAGTCCACACCGACTGACAGTGATCTATTCACCAACACTGGGTCCACAGTCTCCTGCAGCTCGTGCCTGCTAACCGTCGACACTGTGATGGGGGAGTTGGAGTGGGGAACAGTACGAGGGTGAGGAGGCAAGTTGGAGGGTGGGCAGGACAATCTTCAGTGGGACAGGATAGTGCAGAGGGTACAGACCTCACTGGGTCAGGATGGAGGGGGAGGGGGATAAAGAGCGGCCAGAATGCTTCCAGAACCTGCACTCTTCGCCTTCTTCGTATAGGTCTCTGGCCCTGTCTCTGAGACCGCCTGCCTCCATAACACTCCCTCACCATCTCTGTAACCCCCTCTAGTCCTTACACCCTTCCATCTCTATGAACCTCTCTGGTCCTTACTCTCCTCCCCATCTCTGTGACCCTACCCTCTAATACACTCCTCACCATCTCTATAACCCTTCCCAGCCCCCACACCCCTCCCCATTTGTAACCACCAGAGCCCTCTTGGATCTCAGTTCTCCTCCATCTCAAACCTTGGGATCACGGACACCAGGGCCTTCAGTTGTCCGGGCTCTGGGACGGAGCTCACTCCATACCTCACACCCACGCTCACTACACTGAAGACCACCCACCCCTGAGAATGTGCTTCGTGTTATTTGGTATTCTTGTAGATTTCAAAGATGTGTATTTCAGAAGAATAACTACACACACAAAATTCTGGAGGAACTCTGCAAGTCAGGCAGCATCTATGGAGAGGAATAATTTATTTTATTTGAAGTTTCAGACCATAATTCTTCATTGGGGCTGGAATGGGAGGGGCAGAAGCCAGAATAAGGTGGTAGGGGTGAAAGGGGAGGAGCACAAGGCAGCAGGTGATAGGTGAGGAGGGTGGTGGAGGGGGCGCTGTTTGTCTATTATTCTGTCTCAGATGAAGATCAGGCCACATCTTATGAGTAATAATGCAGAAAACCAGGTAATTGCAAAGGGTTCACAAAATTTTTTCTTGCAATTGTATGTCATGAAATTTGTTTTTTCTGCAACAGCAGTACCGTGCAATACATATAATTGCTACAGTGCTGTGCAAAAGTCTAAATCCTGGCTTATACTTCTGCATCAACGCGTTGCTGTAAGGTCTGCGTCGCCGCAAACCCTACCCCATGTGACAGCTTGCGTTGCTGCGATGCGCACCTCTCCCCAAATGTAACCGCTCGTCACGGCAATGCAGAACGCAACAACTGTGATTGGTCCGCCTGGTAGCATCGCTTTTCATCCTACGCTGCAATAGCTTTCCATTGGGTGACTGAAGGGCAGGGAAGGAACTCTGGCTGCAATGCTTTCCATAAAGCTTTATAGACCTCTGAAATTATGGTGGACACATTTCACACGAAAAAAGACGCTCACTTTAAACTTGTTTACCCCGAGACTACCATGACCATGAAACCTTGTGCGGGCAGGTGAGTGCGCATGCGTGACGTGCGCAAATTGTCGAGCGACGCAGACACACCAACGCACAAGTATAGATGCTCACAACACACGTAGGCCACTTGCATAGGTTATGGCGTCCAGTTAACGCAGAAGTATAAACCAGGCTTAAGGCACTGTCGTTAATAAAACATAATTCAACTGGGAATGTGAAGGTGTGTAGAACTTGCCCCCTCCGGCGGTCTTACCGTGGAATGTTGTTTTTGGGGTCCTCGCTGTCGTTGGCCAGACCCCCAAATAGGTAGCACTTATTTCCCACCAGGGAAAAGCTGTGGCCCAAGCGTGGGCACGGCAGAGACCCGTTCTTGGGGGGTTTGGGCTTGAGCTTCTTCCACTCCCACCGGCTCGCCTGCACAACGAGAAGAGCAGAGACACGCAAGATCCTGGAGATGCTGGAACACTTTCACCATGCACACAAAATGTTGAAGGAACTCAGCAGGTCAGGCAGCGGCTGTGGAGGGGAATGAACAGTCGACATTTCGGGCCGAGACCCTTCTTCAGGACTGGAAAGGAAGCGGGTAGAAATCAGATTCCAGTCTTAATGAAGAGTCTCGGTCCTGTTCAGTCTTTTCCACAGATGCTGCCTGACCTGCTGAGTTCCTCCATGTGTTACAATACTCAAAAAGTGTTGGTGAGAGGATGCAGGAAGGGATCAGAGAGAAAGCAAGGGGAATATTAATTCAGAAACACGGAGAGGAAGGAAGAAAGGTGAGAATGTTAAGCAGCAAAATGTGAAGTCAGCAGGCAGATGCCATCACTCCATGAACACCCTAACCCCTGCCCGTACCTGCAACTCGTAGAGGTCGTTGCTGTACTTTCCATACTCCACCATCCCCCCGAAGACCAGCAGGCGGGTACCATCGCAAACAAAGCCGTAGGCAGCGCACCCCGGGGGGATATCTCCTCGCACTGCAGGGATGAACCACTGGTTTGTTGCTACAGACCAAGAACAAAGGGAGGAGAGGGTTATGACACAGAGGCTACATTCGGAGCAAGCCACCTCCCAACCCGGACAAGAGGCTGCGCTGGACGAAACAGGAGCAGAGGAGTGGGCAGCACAGAGGCATTGTGTCAGAAGGTGTGGGGTGAGAGGGAGCTACTCCGCCAGGAGAGAAAAATTTAAAGGGATGACACCCTTGGGGACGTACTGAGGGAGTGTCAAACTGTCAGCAGGAAAGATTTAAGAGAACATCACTCCAAACAGACAGGACTTAAGGGAATACTACACTGCCAATGGAAACCCTCTATTTCATTTTTTCCTGTTAACATTTACAGAACATCAAATGTTATGGCACAGTACAGGCCCTTCGGCTCACAACATTGTGCCAAGCATTTAACCTGCTCCAAGATCAATCTAATCCTTCCCTCCTACATTGCCCTCCAATCTGCCTCTACTACCCCGGCAGTGTGATCCACGCACCCACCAATATCTGTGTAACCTACTTCTGACATCCCTCCAATCACCTTACAAGTATGCCCCTTTGTATTAAACACTGCCGCCCTGGGGAGAAATGTCCCTTATCACCTTGTCACTTCTCATCCTCCTTCCATTCAAAGAGAAAGATCCCTAAATTACTCAACCTATTCTCATAAGGTTTGCTCTTTAATCCAGTCAGCACCCTGGTAAATCTCCTCCGCACCTTTTCTAAAACTTCCACATCCTTCCTATAATGAGGCAATCAGAACTGAACATGATGCTCCAAATGTGGTCTACCAGAGTTTTACAGAGCTGCAACATTACCTCGTGACTCTTAAAACTCAATCCCCTAAGAAAGCCCAACACACCATATGTCTCTTTAACCACCCTAACAAACTGCATGGCAGCTTTGACGGTTCTACATGAATCACTTCTCACTTTACCTGGTTAAACTCCATCTGCCACTTCTCAGCCCAACTCTGCATCCAGTCTATGTCCTACGACAATCTTCTACACCATCCAAAACCCCACCCACCAACCTTTTTCTCAAGACGGCTGAAAGATAACAGCAAGAACATACTATCGAGGCTTTATAAGCAGGTCACACCGCATTTGGAATATTGTAAAGGCAAAAGTGCCAAACGCCTTTTGCATGTTGCCACTTTCAGAACACTATACACTTGTAACTCTAGATCTCTCTGTCCTCTAACTCAGGGTCCCCAAACTTTTTTGCACCGCGGAGGTTTAATATCGACAATATTCTTGCGGACGAGCTGGCCGGGTTGGGGGGGGGGGGGTCAAGTAGGGTTAAACTCACCTGAACATGTCTTTTACAGTTCGGGTTGCCAACTTCCTCACTCCCAAATAAGGGACAAAAGTAGCAGTCAAATCCCGGGACACTTTACCCCAGGAAAGACTACCATGACCATGAAACCTTGCGCGGGCACCTGTGTGCGCATGTGTGTACGTGCCGATTTTTTTCCCCCACAGATCGGTTCTGCCTTCATCTTCCCGACTATACTGTATATACATTATTTCTACTTTATATAGGCTGTGTACTTATCATATCCTTCCTGCTTTTACTATATGTTAGTGTTATTTTCGGTTTTGTGTGTTATTTGGTATGATTTGGTAGGTTATTTTTTGGGTCTGAGAACACTCAAATGTAAATTAATGGTAATTGCTTCTTCGCTTTACGCCATTTCGGCACGAAAGGTTTCATAGGAACGCTCTACATTAGCGGGGGAAATACGGGACAAGGGCGGTCCTGTATGGGACAAACCAATTTAGCCCAATATACGGGATGTCCTGGCAAATATGGGACAGTTGGCAACCCTATGTTCAAGTTCAACAGTGCGTGACAGGGAATGAGGAAAGGTGCAGCTGACTCATATCATTTCCTTGTGGCCCGGTATCACATGTTTTGCGGCCCGGTGGCTGGGGACCGCTGCTCTAACACTCTCCAGTGCTCTGCAATTTACCTCGCAACACCTGCCCTCGTTTAAGTTTGCCAAAATGAAGCATTAGAATTTCTTCAAAATGAAGGGCAGGCAAAGTCCACCCTTCCAAAGTCTGCAACTACCAAATTCCTTGGAACTTAAAGAGAATTAGGGCAATCTTATAAAAATGTTTAAATTATGAGAGGTGTAGCTGAGGTGGACAGCAAGTCTTTTCCCCAGGGCAAAAGAGTCCAAAACTTTAGAGTGAGAGGGGAAAGATTAAAAAGGACCCAAAAGGAAGAGGGTTGTAAACTTAGCCTTCCCACCATCAAGGAGCGAAGTGTTGAAAAGACAGCAACATTCATTAAAGACCCCCACTACCCAGGACATCCACTCTTCTCATTGCTACCAACACAAAGGAGATGGAAGAGCCTGAAGAGGCACACTCAATGTTTTAGGAACAGCTTCTTTCCCTCTGCCATATTTCTGAACCAATGAACATTACCTCATTATTTTTTGCTTTCTTTTCACATTACTTACTTTTTTAATACTATTTTCTCATTACGATATAGTATATTGTGTGTACTGCACTGTACTGCTGCTGCAAAACAGCATATTTTACAACAAACAGTACATCAGTGATAATAAATCTGATTCTAACTCTCTTTCTCAGAGAGGGAGTGGAGAGTATGTGGAACAAGCAGCATTTATGAAGCACTTGGATAAAGAGCAAAGATTCTTAAAGGTTAGCTTTATTAGCCACACATACAGTAAATGCGTCGTTTGTGTGAACAAACGCAGTCCCAAGATTGCACTGGGGCCGGACCACTTCCAGCACCATGCCGCACGCACTAACCCTAACCTGTGGGTCCTTGGAATGTGAGAGGAGACTGGACCACTCAGAGGAATCCGACGTGGCCATGGGGAGAAGGTACAAACTCCTTGCAGGCAGCGGTGGAAAACCCCAATTGGGGATTGTTGGCATTGCAAAGCAGCACACTACTGTATGAATGGATGGGTCTGAGAGGGATATAGGCCGAATGCAGGATGTTGACACTAAATGGTTCAACATGGACTGGTTGGGCCGAAAGGCCTGCACTCCTGTTGAGTTGCTCTATTACTCACACTTGTCAAAGTAAAACTCCACCTGCCATTCCTTGCCCCACATCTCAAAATGAACTTTGGAACAGGGCCGGTTAGAAGCTCACATTTGGGATGGCACAGTGATCACCAGAAAGCCATTACAGCAAGTTCAATTCCTGTCAGAGTGTGATAAGTTTGTACGCTCTCTCTGTGTCCATGTGGGCTTCATTTGGGTGATTCAGCTTCCTCCCACCTTCCAAAGACGTGCGGTTCAGTAGGTTAATTAGACATATGGGTGTAACTGGGTGTTGCCGACTTGTTGGACAGGAAGGGCCTATTATCATGCTGTATATCTAAAATAAAATGAAAAATAAGACATCATCATCTAAGAGGAGCAGAGGGAGTTCTTTTTGCCCGCAAGGACAATATTGACCCCTCTACCACAAACAATTTGGCAAAACTGCTCTCTTCTCATTGCTACCATCATCGAGGTGGTATAGGAGCCTGAAGGCACACATTCAAAGTTCAAAGTAAATTTTAGTATCAAAGTACATTTTATGTTACCATATACAAGTATGACATTCAATTTCTTGTGGGTACTGGGTAAATCTATAGAATAGTAACTATACAGGTTCAATGAAAGATCAACCAGAGAGCAGAAGACAACAAATTGTGCAAATCCAAATATAAATAAATAGCAATAAATAATGAGAACATGAGATAGAGTCCTTAAATTGAGATCTTTAGTTGTAGGAAACATCTCAATGATGGGGCAAGTGAGTGTAGTTTTCCCCTTTTATTCAAGAGCCTGATGGTTGAGGTATAGTAACTGTTCTTGAGCTTAGTGGTGCGAGTCCCGATGCTCTTGTACCTTCTACCTGATGGCAGCAGTGAGAGAAGAGCATGGCCTGGGTGGTGGGGATCTCTGATGATAGATGCTGCTTTCCTACGATAACATTCCATGTAGACGTGCTCAATGGTTGGGAGGTCTTTACCTGTGATGTACTGGGCCGAATCCACTACTTTTTGAAGTATTTTCCCATTCAAGAGGTATAGGTGTTCCCATACCAGGCTGTGATGCAGCCAGTAAATATACCCTCCACTATACATCTCCAGAAGTTTGTCAATGTTTTAGATGTCAACAATTCAGGAACAGTTTTTTCCCCTCTGCCATCAGATTTCTGAATGGACATTGAACCCACTTCATAGCTCCAGTGGCAACAGGATCGACCCTGACCTCTTGTTCTTTGAGGGTGGAGCTTGCACATGTGGGCCACATTCCAAAGTCAAAGCACAAAGTACATACATGTTACCATACACATTACAGTAGTGGTCACCAACCTTTTTAAGCCCAAGATCCCCTATCTCGACCTCAGTGAAAGGTAAGATCTACCTACTAAATTGTTCAGAGAAAAAACAGCTCAGATTGTACTGCCAATTTGAGGCCTTTTATTTGGGCTAATTGTATTTGAATTACACAAAATACTTCTGTCAAACTTCAAATTTTCAAATTAATTCAAACAAGAAAACACTAACTATCATATCTTTAAGAATATTAAATACTTCACACCTTTAATTCTAAGTTTCATTATTTAATTTTATTTCAACATGAAAAATAAATGAATAAAAATTGACTGTTGCACTCAGTGTAATGACTGGGGCTGAATACTTATTGCTAGTTCCCTGAAATTTGGCTCATAACTACAGACAGCCTACTGAGACAGTCTGTGAGGTGTCTGTCAGTAAGACAGCTCCTGTACCTAGATTTAATAATTTTTTATCTGTGAAAATGCATAGATAAGTTGACCCGAAGTAGGCACTGGACTGCACATTGCTGGGGCCCCATCAGTAGTAATTGCCACCAGTTTATGAATGGGGTTGTCATTTTCACAGACATATTTTTTAAACTCATTGTAAATATCCTCACCTCCCGTTCCCTCCTTTAATTGCAAAAGAGTGAGAAAGTCCTCCTTTGTTGTAAAATCCTGGAAAGTCATTCTGACAAATACAACAAGCTAAGCTGTTTGCATTACATCCAGGGATTCATCGAATTGTAGTGAAAAATATCCACGTCCTGTGACAGTGACTCTACCCTCTTTGTCATTGTTGCAGGGCGAAGCGGTATATTATGATTGCGGTTGTGATGTTGTTTTTGTTTTTAAAGTCATTAAAAACAGTCTCTGCGATAATGGCAATTTGCTTCCTTGAATAAACCGCCATCTGTAAAAGGCTTCTTGTGTTTAGCCAAAAGGTGACTTACACAAAATGATGCTTCAATAGCAGCCTTATTTTGAGCAGCATGTTTTGTGAAAAATGATTGCTGAGACTTCAACCCTGATTTCAGCTCCTCAACTTTCCAGGCACGAATTGCGCTCCTTGGGGGGTAGGTGTCTTTAAATTTCTGGTGGTTGGTGTTGTGGTACCGCTCCAGATTCCCTCTTTTAGTCAGTGCTTGTGTTTGGTGGCACAACATACATACACACTTGTCTTTCACCAAGGTAAACAGAAATTCCTCTTCCCATTCCGGATGGAATTTGTATGGTTCTGCCTTCTTTCGTGGAGGCTCCACCATGCTATCAGGATATCACGAGCGAGTGCCGTATATTGATGTTTGCGACAGTCTGTACTCCTATCCAGTGGTCCCCAACCTAAATGTCGGCCCAGATCAGGGGCGACACAGTCGGCAATTGTCTCTGATCTGGGCCAACATTTACGTGCCGGGCAGCACCTAATTAATTAGCTTGTTTATTTCGGCTCTTTTTCTTAAAGATGTGCTGGATGCGTTCCGACTACCGCTGTACTCTTCGCAGCCCGGTGGTTGGGGACCACTGCATATCTAATTTAATTGGTCACTTTGATGCAGCACAAGCTACGTAGAAAATGCAGTTCATGGCGGGGGTGCTACACACATGCGCACTGGGCAGAAAGAACTAAAGCCCCGCAACCCGGAAACAATCTCTCTTTACAAACAGCTTTGTAGTAAAAGTATTGCTATATTACCATTATCCTAATTAGTATTACTTATTTTTATAACGCTCACATCATAACAGTATTTGTGTATTTATTTTTGACTTTTTTCGGGAAATCTACTGGGAAAGTCTTAAAGATCGACCAGTCGATCGCGATCGACGGATTGGCTACCCCTACATTACACACTGGTTAATTGGGACCAATTAGCCAAATGTTCATGGAAATCATTAAAAAGACAAATTGAGTAACAAATTATGCATTTAAATGAAATACGAACAAATAAGAACACTATCAATACTACTACAGTACTATAAAACTGCTTTAGTTCCTAATAGTTATTGACGGTAGAATTCATCCAGTGTATGCTGCCACGTTCTTGATTGATGGTAAATGAACAAAATCAGCACAGACGTTTAGGGCAGGTAATAGACTGCCTACGTACATTGCTATCAATAATTGCATCTTCCAAATCCTCACTTTCATTACAACATTCAAGCTGATTCCTGATAACTACAAAGAATTTGAAGGTTCTTACTTGAAAAGGTGTATTAGTTTCATTTTCACTCACGGCTGTTTCAGGTTCACTCAGGCTGTTCAAGCCTGAAACCGCTGTGACTAATATAGTTCTAAATTGTCTTACTGCTAATATCACGCCAACGATCAGTGACAAAAAAAAATCACTGCTTTTTGAACACAAACACATGCAACTGATGCTATTAAAAAACTATTAAGTAGAATGCAGTGTCTAAGAGCCATACAAGTGCACACGACTGACACTAGCTGGAAGCTGTTTGGAAACAGACCCCTTTCCCAAGTGGCAAAGGTGACCAAAATAAACGAAGAGAATCTCAGCTTTTTAAAAAAAATTAGTTTTGGCTTTTTTTAAAGAGCTGTCCCAAATAAACAGCTACCCCAATTAACCATTGACCCAATTAACCAGAATCTACTGTACCATCTTGAGATTCATCTTCTTGCAGGTATTTATAGGAAAATAGATACATACAATAGAATTTATGAAAAACTAAACAATTAATGTGCAAAAAACAAACTGCAAATAAAAACAATGCTGATAACACTGAGGTGGTGAGGTGGCCAAAGGAGGTGTAAGGTGCTCCTTCCCTCTGCTAAACTGCAGATCACCCTTGGGCAAGGTGTAGCACCTGCTTAGCCTCCCCCTACCCCCAATCATGCGAAGCTATGGGAGGAGGTGATGGATGATCATATGAGCAGCCGGTACATATCGCAAGTCCTGGTTATGTGACCTCTGACGCCAGGCAGACGATCTCTGAAGAGTCTAGGTAATGGCTGGGGTCACCCGTCTTGTAAAGACACTGCCCAGAAGGCAGCAAAAATTGCCAAGAACAAATATGGTCATGGAAAGACCATGACTGTCCAAGTCGTACTCATCAACTCCTAGCACACACCCTTCTACAGCTCCCATGAGACTTGGGAGCAGAATTAGGTCATTTGGCCCAATGAGACTGCTCCACTATTTTATCATGGCTGATTTATTATCTCTCTCTACCTCATTCTCCTGCCTTTGCCTCATAACCTTTGACATCCTGTGGCAATGAATTCCACAGATTCATCACCTTCAGGCTAAAGAAATTCCGCCTCATCTCTGTTCTAAACGGACGCCTTTTTATCCTTAATCTATGCCCTCTGGTCCTAGACCATAGGAAGCATGCTCTCCACATCCACTCTATCTTGGCCTTTCAATATTCGATAGGTTTTAATGAGATTCACCCCCCTCCCACCTCATTCTTCTAAATCCTTGCATTCTTCCTGGGCTAAGTAAATAGGGGATATTGATGAGACCGCTCTGGAATATATGAAATGAATAGTCTGAAGCAGTGTTGAGTAGGGTTACGATGGCCGGAGCCCTGAGCTCTCTGTGAGTCCAAGCTGAAACCCAAAGTCTGTGAATCTGCGAGCTTACGGGAGTCCGAGAAAGCTCATCCTGGGGCTGGAGGACTGTATCTGCATGGGTGGATGGGAGGGAGGAACCAGGCATGATCTGCAGTTCCGACTTGTTCCTTGCTGTTTTGCTGAACATTGTGGGCATGCTATGTTGGCACAGACGCCACCCGCAATTTCACTGCACGTTTCGATGTGGTGCTGGTGGTTGTTACTCATATCCAATAACGATAGGACACCTGCACGGGAGAGTTTATAAAGTGGAAAAGCCGTCCAAGTGGATGTGGAAAGCATGGGGCAATTCCACACTCTCGATCTTGGAAGTCCATGTCTGGCGGTACAAGTAGTCGTCGTACCTGGGGTCATCCTTGGTTGCAGTGGATGACCATGACTTCTGTGCTTCGTCGTGCCCTACACTCTCCACA
This sequence comes from Mobula birostris, assembly GCF_030028105.1. Classification (NCBI taxonomy): domain Eukaryota; kingdom Metazoa; phylum Chordata; class Chondrichthyes; order Myliobatiformes; family Myliobatidae; genus Mobula; species Mobula birostris. Next base: position 27,202,178 of record NC_092398.1, read on the forward strand.
AACATAGCAGAACCCCCCTCCCGTCCGTTAGATCTCACTGTAGAGATCATCCACCAAGTCCAATGGTTAGGACTTCACACGCTACAACAGTCACCCTCACCTGGCTCCCAAATGGAGTGTGGCCGCTGTTACATGCAGCTACTGGGAACCACAGGTGAGAGCTGAGAGTCCGGTGGGGACCAAAGGTGAGTGACCTGCCTCAGACAGGACACGGCATCAGAAAAGCAGGGAGACCAAAACTAAATATAATGTTGATTTTCATTTTCCTTTTTTTTTTGTGTATCACATTTACATTGAATCACAGTGAAATATGTCACTCGAGTTTTTGATATTTAGGTAGTCAGTGTGGTTGTGGGGCGGGCAGTCGGTCTCAGGGTCTCATACAATCAATGTATATAAGCTATCTTATGTACTTATATTTATTGTGATTTATTATTGCATTCTTTGTCTTATCATGTTGTTTCTGTGCTGCATTGGATTTGGAATAATAATTATTTTGTTCTTTACATTTGTGTACAGGAAATGACATTAAACAATCTTAATGTTTTGCGTTTCATGGTGATGCTGCGTAGGGTTACTGAAAGGCATTTCAGGAGCAAACTTTCTGCTGCACTGTCATAGTGAAACAGCTGAAGAGTTCAAACTTAATGTGTATTTTTGGTTACTGCCCCTTCCTCTGGACAGCTGCCAGCTGCACTGAACGCAGATGGAGAGACACAGGGGCCAGCTGCACTCATCCCCCACCACCCCATCCAGCTCCAGAGTAACCCATCAGTGTACATTCCCGCTCACTGCACACACACACCTCCCCCTGCCCCCCCCACCAAGAATAGCCACAGGGACTGGCATCATATTGAACTGATGCTGAGCATCAGAGAACATACAGGCACCAGCATAGTACCGACACTTCAGCCCACAGGGTGTTGCTGAACTTTTAACCTACTCCAAGATCAATCTAACCCTTCCCTCCATTTTTCTAACATCCACGTGACCATCTAGGACTTTCTTAAAATGTCCCTAATGTATCCTGGGAGCGCATTCCAGCCACCTATCGCTCAATATATATATATATTTTAAAAATTATCTCTGACATTCCTCCTAATCAACTTAAAATTATGCCTCCTGGTAGTAGCTACTTCCGTCTTGGAGAGAAAGTCTCCGGCTGTCCACTCGATCTATGTCTCTTATCATCTTGCAGCCTTTATCAATTATCTCTCATCCTCCTTTGCCCCAAAGAGAAAAGCCCGAGCTTGCTCAACCTTAAGGCAGAAGTTGATAGATTCTTGATTAATCAGGGCATGAAGGGATATGCAGGGGATGGTGGGAGATTGGAACTGAGAGAAAAAAAGTATCAGCCATAATGAAATGGCAGAGCAGACTCAATGGGCTAAATGCTCTAATTCTGCTCCTACATCTTATGGTGCTATGGTCTCATAAGACATGGTCTGTAATCCAAGTAGCATCCTGGTAAATCTCCTCTTCACCCTCTCTGAAGCTTCTGCATCCTTCCTACAATGAGTCCACCAGAACTGAACACAATACTCCAGCTTTCAACATGTACCCCATCATGTCCCCTTTGAGAAACAGGCCCTTCAGCCCAACTCATGCTTGCCCACCTGAGTGAGAGCCACTCGCCTCTAAACCAGGGGTTGCCTATTTGTCAGTGTTGGGAACCCCTGGTCTAAACCTTTCCTATCAATGTACCTGTCCAAGTGCCTTGTCAATGCTGCAATTGATTTTTCTTTTTGTGTCAAGTGTACTGAGGTACAGTCTTGTCTTGTTGTGGGAAGAGCTGAAGACGGCACCAGATGTTTTTGCGGACCTGGGCAACATTTTCGAGTTCATCTGCAAAACAGCTTCAATGCTCTCATGACTCTTCTTCCCTTTTCAAGGTAGCTGGGGTCCTGTCAGAGTCCATGATCTACGGCTGCGCTCAGACTACCTTCTTCATGGGTGCTGGGTTCTTGTTCTTGGAATTCGCCGAGCGGCCTGGCGTTTTGCTATCTTCCAGGAGCGGCTTCGAAGACGTGCACCTTCCGGGTGCGGCCCTGTGGGCTACCCGACTCCTCTCCTGTGTCATCGACTGAAGTGTTGCGGGAGATCAAAACAGCAAGACAGCAGGTGCAGTTGTCGGACACTTCTGCACTCGAGTGACCTCTCTCTTGCTCGAATGTGAGAGTCTTCTAATTCTCAAGTCAAGGGAACTCGAATAAGCGGCACTGCAGTCTGTAACATCGAAACAGTGACCTGTTGGCCTCCCCTCTTGCTGTGACAGGAGCGGTATCGCTCTCTCCTTCATTAGAGAGAGGAGGTCTGTTGAGATGCCGAGTGTCGGGATGGGCAGTAGTTTATGATGGACTCTAGATCATGGTATCTGGGGGCTTGCTATTGCTTGCATGGTGGATGGTAGTCCGGAGGTGGGGGGGCTGATGCTTTTTCAGGTTGTGCATTGTATTCTCTGACACTAAATTGAATGTCAATACACAAAATGCTGCAGGAACTCAGCGAGTCTGGCAGCAACTATGGAGGGGAATTAAAAACATCAACTGCTTACTTCCCCTCCATAGACGCTGACCGACTTGCCGAGTTCTGGGTCTTACATACTGTTCCATACAGATCATATTATTACAAGGAGCACTGAGGTGATGAAGTATGTAAAAGGGTCAACACTTCGTTAAACAATAGCAGCCTGCTTTTCTGAAAGAAACCGCTGATGATCAACAGATGTGCTAATTTTGTTATTCAACGCTGAGCAATATTTCTTTTTGAAGGTAGGCAGCTAGGGTTTCAGGATGCTTATCTCTTTGTGCAGTCATGCGTAGAGATAGGACAGCTCCAGTCTGTTTTGTGTATTAGGCCATTATGCCTATTCTGTAATTTGTCTCTAGGTACTGTCAAGCAACAGATAAATCTGACTCCAGTTTGGTATGTGTGGGGAGTATCTGAACGACTACATCCATTCTGTATGGGGAATTGTGAGTTCGGGTGGATCGGGAAAGAACAGTCACAGACAGACTGTTCCTGTTTGAGCGACTAACTGAGTAAGCCCCGGGTGCTTTGAATAAAGAGTTTGTATTTATACACAGTCTCTGAGTGACTTTATCCGGATTCGACTTCCACAGAGGTAGAACAAAGTAATAAAATAATAAAATAACAGAATGCAGAATAAAGTGTAACAGCTACAGAGATAGTGCAGTGCAGATAGACAATAAATTACAAGATCATAACAAGGTAGATAGGGAGGCCATGGATCCACATATCGCTCCAGGGAATCAGTCAATACAGTGGGGTTGAAGCTGTCCTTGAGCCTGGTGGTACATGCTTTCAAGCTCTTGTATATTCTGCTTTATCAGAGGGGTGAAGAAAATATGACTGGGGTGTCACTAAGTCATAGAGTACTACAGCACAGAAACAGGACCTTCAGCCCATCTAGTCCACACCAAACTATTATTCTGTCTCATCCCATCAACATGTACCTCGACTATAACCCTGCACACCACTCCCATCTAGGGAAGGTACTGTGCAAAAGTCTGAGGCACCCTAGATTTTTTAATAAAAATTTCAGTTTAGATGAGTATTTGCTGTCTTCTGCATTAAGTGTAGCAGTAGAAAAGAGCAAATTTTAGATCTCCAATCATTTTCCAAAAAAATTAAATGTTAGAGCAATGCTTGTATTTCATTAAGTAGCATTAAGTAATAGACCACCTTTCATTTCATTACTTTTGAAAGCACCTTCACTTTACTGTGCAAAAGTCTTGGGTACATGCAAAATAAAATTCTGTACTGTAGTTATCGAAAGTTCTCTTAAATATTACTATTGAACCCGCGTCCACCACTTCCGCTGGCAGCTCGTTCCACACTGACCATCCTCTGAGTGAAGAAGTTCCCCCTCTTGTTCCCTTTAAACATTTCACCCATCACCCTTAACCCGTGACCACTAGTTCTATCACACCCAACCTCAGGGAGAAAAACACCTGTTTTCATTTACCCCATCTATACGCCTCATAATTTTGAATACTCCTATTCAATCTTCCCACATTTTCCTACGCTCCAAGGAATCAAGTCCTCAACTATTCAACCTTTCTGAGGGGGAAGGTTTTTGATCCTGGCTGTTTTACCAAGGTGGATTGTAAGGTCAAGCTCCACCTTATCATACTAGCGAGTCACTAGCTATTACTGCTTTCTTTGAAAGCTTGTTCGATATCCTCACCATGCTGTGAATGGAAGAACTTGCCCTGCACGCCCTCTTAAATTTCTCCCTTCTCCCTCTCTCAGATGGCAGGAGATTGAATAACAATGATACGAGAGCACCGTAGACATCGAGAGTTGTAGGTTGTCTCCACGTCCGGTTGTTGAGTCCCAATGATGTGCTGAGGTGTCCTAATGACCCGTTGGAGTGCTTTGTGATCTGCTTTGCTTCAGCTAGAGCACCACACTTTCATTCTGTATGTCAATACGCCCTTTATCGCACATCGATAAATTTGACAGGCAATCTTTGGAATAAATTAGCTCCCCTTTAGTACAAGTAGTATAGTTGCTTTTGTACCTTCTCTACAATTGAGGTTGTATTGACGGACCAGCAGAGTTTCTCAGTGATGGTCATCCCCAAAAACTTGAAACTGAAGACCATTTCCATTAACGAATTATGGGGCTTGTTTGAAATCTCTTGCCTTCCTGAAGTCATTTAATCATTTCTTTTGTCTTCTTGATGTTGAGTGATCGGTTGTGGTTCCTGCACCAATTGGACAATTTCTGATATCTCAAATTATACAGTGCCATCAACATCTTCTGTGGATCTTCTCTGCACACTGTCCAGATTAATCATGCCCACCCACAGCTCCAATCTTCTAATTAAATTTGCTGACGACACTACTTTGATTGGCCTAATCTCAAACAATAATGAGGCAGCCTACTGAGAAGAAGTCATCACCCTGACACAGTGGTTTCAAGAAAACAACCACTCCGTCAACGCCGCAAAAACAAAGGAGCTGGTTGTGGACTATAGGAGGAATGGAAATAGGCTAGCCCCTATTGACCTTAATGGATCTGGAGTTGAAAGGGTGAACAGCTTTAAGCTTCTCAGCATAAACATCACTGAGGATCTCTCGTGGTCTGTACATACCGGCTGTATGGTGAAAAAGGCACAACAGTGCCTCTTTCACCTCAGACGGTTGAAGGAGTTTGGCATGGCCACAAATCCTTTCTATAGGGACACAATTGAGAGCATCCTGACTGGCTGCATCACTGCCTGGTATGGGAACTGTACCTCCCTCAATCGCACGACTCTGCAGAAAGTGGTGCGGACAGCCCAGCACATCTGTAGATGTGAACCTCCCACTATTCAGGACATTTACAAAGACAGGTGTGTTAAAAGGGCCCTAAGGATCATTGGGGACCCGAGTCACCCCAACCACAAACTGCTCCAGCTGCTACCATCTGGCAAATGGTATTGCACCATAAAAGCCAGAACCCACAGGCTCTGGGACAGTTTCTTCCACCAGGCCATCAGACTGCTTAATTCATGCTGACACAACTGCATTTCTATGCTATTTTGACTATTCTGTTGTATGTACTATTTATAGTAATTTACTATATATTGCACGTTTAAATGGAGATGTAACATAAAGATTCTTACTCATGTATATGAAGGATGTAATAAAGTCAATTCAATTCAATTCCTAGAGTGGACGTGGAGAGGATGCTTCCATTAGTAGCAGAATCTAAGATCTGAGGGAAAGCCTCGGCATAAAGGCACATACCTTTAGAACTGAGATGAGCAGGAATTCCCTCAGCCAGAGGGAGGTGAACCTGTGGAATTCGTTGGCATGGAGAGTTATGGAGGACACGTTACTGACAGCTTTTAAGGCAGAGACTGATGGATAAGGAGGTTTAGGGCTACAGGGAGAATGGTGTTCAAAAGAAGAAAAAAAATCCGCCACAATTGAATGGCATAGCAGATTCAATGGGCTGAATGGCCTCGCTCTGCTTCTGCTCCTTACAATGTCATATACCATACATAAAAGTACAAGAGCTTCTAATTTAAAAGATCTGGGGCGCGAGATGGTTGAGCTCCAGGGAGCGTGCTGCTGGTGAGTCAGCTCCCGTGTTTACTGTTCAACATCGAGCCCGTTCATACATTATGTGCCGTGTTGCACGGCCGTGATTGTTCTTGGCAATCTTTTCTACAGCAGTGCTTTGCCGTTGCCTTCTGCTGGGCAGTGTCTTTACAAGACGGGCAACCCCAGGCATAATCAGAGCTTGTCTGCCTGACGGCAGTGGTTACATAACCAGGACTTGTGATCTGGACCGGCTGCTCATATGATCACCCACCACCTGGTCCCATGGCTTCACGTGACCCTGATTGGGGTCTAAGCAGGTGCTACACCTTGCCCAGGAGTGATCTGCCGGCTAACGGAGGGAAGGAGCACCTTTGGAAATGTATCTCTATCCCGCCAGCCAAGCAGACTGCACTGTTGCCTCTCAGCTCAGAGCACTGCAACAGACGCCTTCAGCCCACCCAGCCGATGCCGACCATGACCACCCATATCATTAGCACTCAGCGTAATGTTATTGTCACGCCAGTGAACCGCTGCCTGTGAAGGGTTTGTACAGAATGAGCTGACAGAGGCTGTGACAAAGGCAGGTTTACAGGCATTAGGGCAGGAGAGGTTTGGAGGGCAAGAAGCCGAATGCATAGCTGGGAAGATGCTGTGGTTGGCATGTACGAGTTGGGCTGAAGGACCTGCTTCCATGCTGTGTGACTGGCTAAAATAAAAAAATCATCTAACACCCTCTTTGAACACCACAACCCTCGAAGATCAGTGCAAGCGCCATTATCTCCCAAAGGCAGAGCTTTGCCATGGGAGCTCGCCCAGCCAGCTGCTCCATGATACGTCAACACTGCTCTGCTGTCCCTCAAGCCACCCTTACCAAGGTTGGGTGACCAGGTACCAATCAAAGGAAGGGTGGGTGCCACAGCTTAAAAAGGAAATTGGGAAGAGGGAGGTGAGGTTCAGCGATTCAGCAGAAAAAAATTTCTCCCCCAGCATAGAGTTTACTTGAGAGATATTTCTGAACTGGGGGAGAACAGAGTAGGCAAGACAAGGGTGGCGGGGGATGTGGGGATATAGTTTCCATCACTTCCAACAGGAGGTGGTGAAAGAGACTGCAGGACACAGCAGGAAGTGGTCAGCACACAAGGCAGGAGATGCCAGTCCCCAACAATGCCAACTACTTGCTCCAGCCCCGATCAGATTTCGCCCCTGGGTTCTAGAATCAGTTTACACCAGAGATAGAGGCTTAGTGCTTGGGGATCTGCCATTGTCGAGTCCAGAGTCTGAGGCCTAGTGTTCGATGCCTAGGATTGAACTGGAAGTTTGGAAGTTGAGGCCTGTTGGCCGATGATTCAGAGTCTGAATCTCTGCGAGTCTGCTGCGGTAGTTGAAAGCCCAATGTCTGCGTCAGAATCTGAGCCAACTGGAGGCCGAAGGTGGCCTGCCTTGGGGTTACAGGGCTGTGTATGTGGGTGGGTGGGAGGGAGAAACAGCGCTCATTTTGCTGCTGTTATGTCATAGCTTGCTGTGTGCTGAGCACTGGGGGCATGCTATGTTGTCACTGGAATACCTGCGGGCTGCTCCAGGACAGCATAAGGCACTGTCACAGGAAAGCAGCATCCATCATTAGGGACCCCTATCACCCAGGTCATGCTCTCTTCTTGCTACTGCCATTAGGTAGAAGGTACAAGAACCTCAGGACTCACACCACTGGGTTAAGGAACAGTTATTACTCCTCAATCATCAAGGCCTTGAAGCAAAGGCGATAACTTCATTCCACTTCACTTGCCCCATCATTCAAATGTTCCCTCAACCAATGGACTCACTTTCAAGGGCGCTTCATCTTATAATCTTGATATTTATTGTTTATTTATTTATTATTTTTGTATGTGCACAGTTTGATGTCTTTTGCAAACTGGTTGTACACCCGTTGGTGCGGTCTTTCATTGATTCTGTTATGGTTATTGGATTTATTGAGCATGTTCACAGGAAAATGAATCTCACGATTGTATATAGTGACATTTGTAGTTGGATAATAAATTTACTTTAAACTTGAGTTTTGCAGTTGTACCAAGCCTTAGAATGAACCAGGGCTGGATCAGGCTCCCTATACTGCAGCTCTGTCAGTAACAAGTCTGTCCAGATACAGTTCCGGAATGATCCCTTTTAGCACAGCTTCCAATGACACAGGAATGCAAGCAAAGCCAAGTATGAGTCCTGTACTCAGTCCCTTGATAAAGGCCAAAATGGGGCACCACAATAACACAGCAGTTACTATGACGCTGCCACAGCTTGGGACATACAGGAGTTCGGAGTTCAATTTTGTGTGTGTTGCTCTGGGTTTCCAGCATCTGCATTCTGTTCCTTCACTGATATACTGATCCCAGCGTCCGATGCCTCGAAACCGACCCATTATTCTTACTTCCCGCTTCATCTGTCAGCCAATTCTCACTCCGTGCCAATACATCACCACCCCAACAGTTTACACGCTAATTTTACCCTACCCATAAAACTTTACCAAGATTTTTCCAAAGTCAGAGCACACCACACCCACAATCATCCCCTTATCTGCTCTACAAGCTGCATCCAAGAGAGATACTCCAGGAAGTTAGCCGAACACCATTTCCCTTCCAGAGATCCATGCGGAAGGTGTCCAGTCCCACTGACGTTTTCCAAGTTTCCGTTCTTATCCTCTGGTATTTCCCAACTATGAAAGGGAAGTCTACAGTTTCCTGCTTTCTCTCTCTTTCTCATTTTAAATACAGGAGGATGTTTGCTGCTACCCCATATGCAGAACAACACTCAGTGGCCACTTTATCAGGTGCACCTGTACAACAGCTCGTTAATGCAAATATCTAATCAGACAATCACGTGGCAGCAACTCAGTGCATAAAAGCATGCCTACATGGTCATGTTCAGTTGTTCAGACCACACACCAGAATGGGGGAAGAAATGGGACCCAAGTGACTCTGACCGTGGAATGCTGTTGGTACCAGGCGGGGTACCTGCAGTTCCACCTCCTCCCATCATCAGATGATACACATACATCAGGTTCAAGGACAGCTTCTACCCTGCTGTTATAAGACTATTCAACAGTTTCCTAATAGAATAAAAGACTCATCAACTCTTAATCGACGTGTTATGATCTTGCACCTTATTGCCTGCCTGCACTATCCCTGTAGCTGTGACACTATTCTGCAGTTGTTTTTGCCTTGTACGATCTCAATGCACTGTTGTAATGAAATTATCTGTATGGCCGGCGAGCAAAACAAAGTTCTTCACTGTACCTGGGTACATGTGACAAAAATAAACCAATTAACAATAAACCCAATGTTACTGTTTCTTCCTTTCATATGCTGGGATACAAATGATCAGATTCAAGATTGTTTAACGTCATTTCCAGTACACAAGTACAAAGAACAAAATAATTGTTACTTCGTGTCCAATTAGGCACAAAAAGACAATTAAAAAAAGTATGAACAATTTCAAGTTTCATTTAATATCAGAGCTATGTATACAATATACATCCTGAAATTCTTGTTCTTTAGACATCCACGAAAACAGAAGAGTGCCCCAAAGAATGAGTGACAGTAAAAATATTAGAATCCAAAGTCCCCCCACCACACACACAAGCAGCAGCAAAGTGATGACCCTTCCCCTCCCTCACTTTATCCCAAAAAAAGCATCCACACCCTCCACCCACCAAACAATTGCAAACCCCCCAAGAAAGACCACGATCTGAACAAACATTGTTCACCCAACAATTCACATACCACAGGCTCTCTCATAATACATAATATACAGAGGAGCCATGTAACTGTTCTCAATCTGACTTGTATTCTCTGCTGTGGGGTTTATTATGGTAACTAGTCACGGTGGGGATGTAGTAAAAGTGGGGGGGGGGGGGGGAGGGACAAGTTACATTTTCTTGCTTATTTTGTTGCTGTTTGTAGCTCGGAACCAGCAGAGGTCACTTTTGCTGACCACTGAGTTAACACAAAATAATGCTTAATTGCATGCTTGTTGATAAAGGATTGGAGCAATCATTGGCGTCATGGGCACGTCACACAAGTATTACAGTCCGTACAGTTGCAGGCAAATGGCAATTTTTAAAATTTTGGATTAGTTTTGCCACTACAAGATAGTTTATATACATAGATTAATTGTACGTCCATAAAGTGACACCGGATTGAGGAGTGCCTTACTTAAGTTGACTGACAAGAATTGATAAAGTAGTGGTGGTTGGGGGTGTGGAGGGGTGGGTTACCGGGTGGTGGTGTTAATCAGCCCTACTGCTTGGGGAAAGTAACTGTCTTTGAGTCTGGTGGTCCTGGTGTGGATGCTACGTAGCCTCCTCCCTGATGGGAGTGTGACCAACAGTCCATGAGCAGGGTGGGTGGGATCCTTCATGATGTTACTGGCCCTTTTCCGGCACTGAAAGAGCTTAGGAGGATTAATGGCATCTAACGGCAAGTCCTTTGCTTGCATCCTCAGAAACAGCTCTATTTCCATCTTTAACATCTCGATTTTTCCCTTTCAGGGTTCTTTTGAAGACCCTGACCTGGAGTTACACGCTGACCGTGGTCCTTTGCGGGAACGGGATCCACTCTTGGGGTTTCACGACTGGCCGTGATTCGGCATGCCAATGGCTCAGCTCATCCTCAGAGGTCTGAGATTTTATGGTTCTGGAAACAGGGGTGGGGGTGAAATCAGAGGTCGGTGTCCAGGCAGATTGGTGTGTCGTGTGAGATGGAGGACCTAAGGCTGTGTGCTCAGAGACCTGAGATCTTTGGGCACAGAGCTCAGAAAAAGCAACGCAACGGACTTTTAACGTCGTAAACCAGCGAGTTGTTTGTTATGTCTCCCCTCTTGCTATGAAACTGAGACAACTCTTTCTCCCTTATTAGGGAGAGAGAGAGAGAGCCTGTGGTATGTCAAATACTGGGTAAAACGCTAAGTCTTTGGGGTAACTGCAAGTCTGTGTCTTCGCTGTTGCTTTGCTCACACGAGTGCTCAGTGGCGGATGCTGATGCTTTCTTTTGCCAGTGGGTAGAGGGAGGATCGTTGCTTGCTTACGTGCAGGGGTGAGAGGAGCTGGTGGGGGGGGGGGGGACTTTGGGGTTCTAACATTTAACTGTCATACATCCTTCGGGGACACTCCTCTATTTTCGTGGATAGTTGTGAAGAAAAAGCATTTCAGGATGTATATTGTATACATTTCTCTGACATTAAATATACCTTTGAAACCTTTCTGTATGTATGTATGTCCTGTGGGCAGGCTGGTGTCAGTGATGCACTGGGCAGTTTTGACTACCCATTGTAGAGCCTTCATGTCTGCCACAGTGCAGTTTCTATACCATACAATGATACAGCATGTTAGAAAGCTCTCTACTGCACATCTGTATGATGCGAGTATGGAAGTGCGAAGTCCAGCTCTCTTCAGCCTCCTCAGAAAGTAGAGGCATTGGTGAGCTTTTGATTGTGTAGAATGTATTCTGGGACCATGAGAGGAGTGCACTGCCAAGAGTTTGAAACAGCTCGTAGTCTCCACTGCTGAGCTGCCAATGTAAAGAGGGGTGCGAGTGGAGCCCATCTGTGATTTAATACTATTAAATTCTCTAAATCTAATGCCATTTCACTTTAGTTCTTTAACATATCTGTAAAGAAATGTACAGCCTCAAATACACTTAAATCAGAATCAGGTTTATTATCACCGGCATGGGACATGAAATTTGTTAACTTAGCAGCAACAGTTCAATGCAATACATAATCTACCAGAGAGAGAAAAAAAAATTTAAAAAAAATAAAAAAATCAATTATGTATATTGAATCAATTTTAAAAACATGCAAAAACAGAAATACTGTTTTAAAGAGTGAGGTAGTGTCCAAAGATTCAAAGTCCATTTAGGAATCAGATGGCAGAGTGGAAGAAGCTGTTCCTGAATCACTGAGTATGTGCCTTCAGGCTTCTGTACCTCCTACCTGATGAGAAAAGGGCATGCCCTGGGTGCTGGAGGTCTTTAATAAAGGACGCTGCCTTTCTGAGACACTGCTCCCTAAAGATGTCCTGGATACTTTGCAGGCTAGTACCCAAGATGGAGCTGACTAGATTTATAATCCTATGTAGCTTCTTTCGGTCCTGTGCAGTAGCCCCTCCGTACTAGACAGTGATGCAGCCTGTCAGAATGCTCTCCACAGTACAACTATAGAAGTTTTTGAGTGTACTTGTTGACACGCCAAATCTCTTCAAACTCCTAATAAAGTATAGCACTACCATTTCCCATTTGAGACGTCCCCTGAGCTCCAGCTGTTGCACTCACCCCCTGGGTGCTGATACAACTCAGAAAAAAGCACCCCAGCAACTCTAATTGCAAGAGACTTGGAACATCGCCAAATCTCTCCAGATGCTCTGTGGACAGCATTCTGAATGGTTGCATCACCATCTGATATGGAGGCTTGAATGCACAGGACTGCAAAAGGCTGTAAAACAGGGTTTTCCATCCATTTTTTATGCTTCTACTGTAAGGGCTGTACACTCAATCAGCTCCACGATGGGCACAACCATCTCCAAGTGATGCCTCAAGAAGGTGGCATCCATCATGAAGGGCCTTCACCACCCAAGACATGCCCTCTTCTCATTACCAGCATCAGGGAGCTGACAGGAGCCTGAAGACCTACACTCAAGGTTCTAAACCTCCTCGCCCTGAAATGGCTCGTCAATACTGTACACTCAGTCCATACTCCACTATATGAAATACGAGGCAGTTTACTGTGGGGAATCACTCTGGCCTCTTTATCAGATGCAGGAGTGGAACCCAGTGTGGTCTTCTGCGGCTGTAGCCCATCCACGTTGAGGTTCGAAATGTTATACATTCAGAGATCCTCTTCTGCACAACTTGTTGAAACATGTGGTTATTCGAGTTACCATTGCCTTTCTGTCAACTTGAACCAGTCTGGCCATATTTCTCTTCTTATCTGCCTCTGGTGCCTGCACCCCCAACTCCTTCCCTTTCTCCCATGGTCCATTCTCCTCTCTTATTCCTTCTTCTTCAGTCCTTCACCTTTCACATCCCAGGTTCTTACCATCTGCCTTCCCCCTCTCACCTGGTCTCATCTATCACCTGCCAGTCTGTAACTCCTTAACCCCTTCCCCTCACCTCATTCCAGCTTATTCCCTTCTCCTTTCCAGTACTGATGAAGGGTCTCCATCCAAATGTCAACTGTTTACACGACCATAACTTATAGGAACAGAATAAGGCCATTTGGTCCACCGAGTCTTCTCCGCCATTTCATCATGGCTGATCCAATTTTTCCTCTCAGCCCCAATCTCTTGCCTTCTCCCCATATCCCTTCACGCCCTGACCAATCAAGAATATATCAACTTCTGCCTCAAATACACATAAAGACTTAGCTTCCACAATTGCCTGTGGCAAATAATTCCACAGATTCACCACTCTCTGGCTAAAGAAATCCCTCATCTGTTTCAAAAGGGCACTCCCCTATTCTGAGGTGGTGTCCTCTGGTCTTAAGACTCTCCAAACGTAGGAAACTGTGCAAATACTAAAAGAAAGAAATAAGCAAATAAGCAAGCAATAAATATCGAGAATGGGAGATGAAGAATCCTTAAAAGTGAGTCCATCAGTTGTGGGAACATTTTAATGACAGGATAAGTGAAGTTGAACATTTTGGTTCAGAAGCCTGATGGTTGAGGGGTAGAACCTGTTCCTGAACCTGGTGGTGAGAGTCCTGAGGCTTCCGTACCTTCTTCCTGATGACAGTAGCGAGAAGAGAGCATGGCCTGGATAGTAGGAGTCCCTGATGATGATTGCTGCTTTCCTAGGACAATGCTCCATGGAAATGTGCTCATTTGTGGGGAGGAGAGATTCACCCATGATGACTGGGCCATATCCACCATTTTTTGTAGTATTTTCCATTCAAGGACATTGGTGATTCCATGTCAGGCTATGATGCAGCCATTCAATATATTCTCCACCACACATCTACAGAATGTTGTCAAAGTTCTAGAGTGTCATGCCAAATCTTCGCAAACCCCGAAAGAAGTGGAGCTGCTGGCATGCTTTCTTCACAATGGCACTTACATACTGGGCCCTGGACGAGTCCTCCGAAGTAATAAACTGACCATCTCCATCTCTGATCCTCCCACGAGGACTGCTTTAGACCTATAATTTCCTTCTCCTGAAGTCAATAGTCATCTCTCCGGTCTTGCTGACTTTGAGTAAGAGGCTGTCATAATGACACTGCTGTACCAGATTTTCAATCTCCCTTCTATATGCTGATTCATCAACACCTTCGCTTTGGCCTACAACACTGCTATCGTCAGCAAACTTGAACATGGCATCGAAGCAGTGTTTAGCCACACAGTCGCAAGAGCAGGGGGCTAAGCAACAGCCTCATGGCACATCTGTGCTGATGGAGGTCACAGAGGAGATATTGATGCCCACTTGTCCCCCAGTCAGTTATATTGGCTTTGGAGCAGATATAAACCAGCTCTATCGCACTGTTGTAAGACTCCTGAGCATACCCCTCATTTGTTGATGATGATCTGCTCATCTTCCAATCTTTCTCCTGTGGCCCTTGCACGTTACTTACAAGCACTGCACTGTCTCTGTAACTATATCCAGGCACCAGGCTAGTGTAGCAGCGCAGTCACTTTACATTGCCAGCCATCAAATGTTGACATTCGATTCCCACTTCCGTCTGCAAGTCTGTACATTCACCCCGTGGGCATCCCCGAGGTGCTCGGTTTCCTCCCACACATTCCTAAGGTGTACAGGTTAGGGCTAATGAGTTGTGGGCGTGCTATGATGGTGCTGGAAGCAGAACAAATACGAATGGTTAATAGGAGTGGGGCACAACTTCAAGGTGATTGGCAGAGCTTAGGAGGATGATGGCACCTAATGGCGACTCCTTTGCTTGCATTTTCAGAATCAGTTCTATTCCCATCTTTGATGTCCTTTTTTTTTCCCTTTCAAGGTTCTTTTGAAGACCCTGACCTGGAGTTACATGCTGACTTTGGTTCTCTGCGGAAATGGGAAGTGCCTCACGACTAGCCACTTTTCGATATGCCAAGGATGCGGCCTGGAAGACTGGGCCAGTGCTGCCACCTGATGTGTTGTGGGAGTACACGGAAGATCGAAAGCAGCAAGCCGGCTGCGTGCCCAGAGACCTGAGATCTTTGGGCACAGAGCTCGGGAAAAGCGACACAACAAGACTTTCAACACCATAAATCAGCGAGTTATTTGTTATGTCTCCCTTCTCGCTGTGAAACCAGACACATTTTTTTCCCTTATTAGGGAGATGAGAGAGAGAACCTGTGGCATGTTGAATTACAGGTGAACGAGTAGCCTTTGGGGTACTGCAAGACTTTACTGATGCTTTGCTGCACGATAAGTACTTGGTGGGTGGGTGGGTGGTGCCGATGTTTTTTTCACTGGTGGGGGAGGCGGGTCATTGCTTTGCTGCTGCTTATGCGTGGGAGGGGGGAATTGGGGGGGGTGGCTTTGGGGTTCTAACATTTAACTGTCATTCATTCTTTGGGGCACTCCTCTGTTTTTGTGAATGTTTGCGAAGAAAAAGAATTTCATTATGTATATTGTATACATTTCTCTGACATTAAATGTACCTATTGAAAAGTATTGGGGAATAGAATCAAAGAAAAGTACAGCACAGAAATAGGCCCTTCGGCTATCTACTCTGTGCTGGACCATTTAAACTGCATTGTCCTGCACTGGGACAATACCCTATCATCCATGTACTTCACTTAAATGTTAAAATCGAGCTTGCATGCATCACTTGTGCTGGCAGTTCGTTCCATGCTTCACAACTTACGAGTGAAGATGTCACTCAGAGGTCATCAGAGGCAAGTTCTTTTTTAAAAAAGCAGGAATGCTCTGCTAGGCATAATGGTAGAGGCAGATACATTAGGGGCATTTAGAGACTCTTACACACCGAGGATAGAAAAATGGAGGGCTATGTGGGAGGGAAGGGCTAGATTGATCTTGGAGTAGGTTATAACATTGGTACGTTGTGGGCGGACAGATCTGTACAGGGCTATACTGTTGTGTTCTGTGATCTGTGACACTTGCAGGTTGCACAACCCTCGGACTGTGTTGGTCATTGATGCATAACAAAACATTTCACCGTATGCCAAGATGTTTTGATGTACACATAATTTCTTTTTAAAAACAGCTGTGCGACCAACTATTGCTCTGAGAAGGAAATTTTTACACGGCCTGAGAAGGGCGGGACACATTTTATTTTGGCAATACAGCGCAGAGTAGGACCTTCTGGCTCCTCACAAACCCAATTAACCGTAGCCTAATCACAGGACAATTTACAATGACCATTTAACCTACCCAGTACAACTGTGGGAGGAAACTGGAGGACCTGAAGAGAACCCACACATTCCACGGGGAGAACGTACAGAGACTGCTTACAGACGGCACTGGAACTGAACTCCAAATGCCCCGAGCTCTAATAGCGTCGTGCTAAACACTACGGTACCAGGGCACCCATTACCATGGCAGCTAATCTTTCTCTTTTAATCATAATACAATCTTCTGCATTCTGAATTCCTTATTACTACCTCAATGTACTTACAAAATTATATGCCTGGGTGGCAAGAAAATCAAATCTTCTCAGTGCATGTGGCCACCACACTAGTCACCAACTCGCTTATTAGTTCCAGTTGAAATACAGTGATGACTTGCTGGCAGCATACACAACTATTAACTATTTTATTACTCACACTTTCTCTGTACAAAGATCACTGAGATCAATAGCCTGTAACCTCCCTTTTGGAGCTGAGCTTTTGAACCACCTGTATGTCCTGGTTTTTTTGAAATGTGAACTGAAGTCAAGGTGCTACAGGACAGTTGCAGTGTGACATCTAGGGATCAAACCATGGTGGCGGTGGCCAAGATGGAGCAAATGCTTGGCTGCAGGAGCAGACTAAGGGGTGATTTTTAGCAGCAGAACCAAGGTGAGACAGTTTTGAGGGAGCTGGGCCTGCCCACAAGAGAAAGGAACAAGCCAATGTTTAATCAATTTAAGTGCCAGACCAGATTGTAAAGGTTGGATATGGGCCGAATCGAGGTGGCAGGTCCCAGGCCCAAGAACATAATGAAGCAGCAGGGCCAGGTCCAAGAGCGAGGAACGACCCAGTGTTTGGCCGATTTAAACACAAGGCCAGATTGAAAAGGTCAGGGTGTCAGAGCCAAAGGTAAGGGACAGGCCAGTGTTCAGCTCACTGATCATGAGGTTTACTTGTCTCTGCATTGAACTGAGGCTGTGACCTGCAAGTAACAGGCTCCTGATTCAACTGTGACTAGCTTTATGGCTATGGGCCCACTTTTGTGAACTTCAGATCTGAATGTTATTTGCTTACTTTTATTGTTTACACGATTTGCTTCCCCCCCCCACCCCCGCACATTGGGTGTTTGACTTTCTCCTTTTTTAATGGATTCTATGGCTTTCTTTGTTTTGTGGCTGCCTGAAAAGAGACAACTCTTAAGGTTGTATGTAGCACACATAATTTGATAATAAATGTACTCTGAGCCAGTTTATATAACTCAGTCATGAGCGTTGATTGATAGGCAGTGGGCACTGAATACCAGGGAACTGGAGATATTGGATACTGGGAATGGTGAGCCAATTAATTTACCAGGCTAGCTTCAGAGGTGAAAGCTTTGGAGAGGGTGCAGAAGAGATTCACCAGGATGCTGCCGGGATTTGAGAGCACTGTCTAATCAGGAGGCTGGAGAAATGTGGACTGTTCTGAGGCTGACAGAAAGTTTTAGAGCAATACAGTAAAGTTGCTTTACACCACCAGCGACTGGGGTTTAATTCCTGCCACCTGTCAGTGACTGCATGGGATTCTTCCCATATTCCAAAGACATCCAAGTTAATAAGGGTTAGCCCTCCCCACCATTAAGCACATTTACCAAGAGTGCTGTCGCAGGAAAGTAGAATCCATCATCAGGGACCCCCACCACCCCATGCTCTCTTCTCGCTGATAACATCAGGATGAAGGTACAGGAGCCTCAGGTCCCGCACCACCAGGTTCAGGAAGAGTTATTACCCTGCAACCATCTGGCTCCTGAACCAGTGTGGATAATTTCACTCACCTCAACTCTGAACTGACTCCATAACCTACAGACTCACTTTCAAGGACTCTTCATGTTCTCAGTATTTATTATGTGTTTTTTTTTAAAAATGTATTTGCAGAGTTTGTCTTTCTTTTGCATATTTGTCAGTCTTTGTGTGTAATTTCAATTGATTCTCTTGTACTTCTTTGGTCTACTGTGAATGCCCGCAAGAAAGTGAATCACAGGGTTGTATATGGTGACATGTACCTACTTTGATAATAAACTTTGAACTTTTGCCGAGTTGTCATTAGAAGCCTGGCAACAGATTTAAAAGGGCAGACATCCTGCTTCGGGTTTGATTCGAAGGAGGAGTCTGAGAGTCTGAGTGGGAGTGCCGAGAAAGACATTTTTGAAATTTTCGGTTTTTTTTTTTCTCCAACGGCGTTCTGAGAGGCGGGACTGAGAGGAACAGAGCCTCATAGAGCGGGCAGCGTAGTTTGCAGGCTGCGGAGTGAGCCGGGAGCAAAGTAAAGGCTTAAGGGCTTCGGCTCAACGGGCTTAGGCGGAAACAGGCGAGGAAGGTTTGGCATTCATTTTCTGTTGTTATTTGAGGAGAGGGGCAGTATGAGTGTGAGGGCAGTTTGCTGTTCTCGGTGTCGGATGTGGGAGGCCCTGGAGTCTCCAAGCCTCCCAGACGTCTACATCTGCGCCAAGTGCATCGAGATGCAGCTCCTAAGGGACCGCGTTACGGAACTGGAGCTGCAGCTCGATGACCTTCGTCTGGTCAGGGAGAGTGAGGAGGTGATAGAGAGGAGTTGCAGGCAGGTGGTCACGCCAGGGCCACGGGAGGCAGACAAGTGGGTCACGGTTAGGAGGGGGAAGGGGAAAGGTCAGGTAATAGGGAGTACCCCGGTGGCTGTGCCCCTTAACGACAGGTACTCCTGTTTGAGTACTGTTGGGGGGGACAGCTTACCCGGGGGAAGCGACAGTGGCTGTGCCTCTGGCACAGAGTCCGGCCCTGTAGCTCAGAAGGGTAGGGCAAGGAAGAGGAGGGCAGTTGTGATAGGGGACTCGATAGGGGACCAATATCCTGGCAGGGAGATTAGCGGGGGCTACTGAGGTGACTTTAAACTAGAATGGTTGGGGGGTGGGAATCAAATTAAAGAGGCTAGGCGTGAGGAGGTTAGTTCACAACAGGGGGATGGGAACCAGTGCAGAGAGACAGAGAGGTGTAAAGTGAGGGTAGAAACAAAAAGTACTATGGAGAAAAGTAGAAGTGGCAGGCCGACAAATCCAGGGCAAGCATTAAAAAGGGCCACTTTTCAGCATAATTGTATAAGGGTTAAGAGAGTTGTAAAAGAGCGCCTGAAGGCTTTGTGTGTCAATGCAAGGAGCATTCGTAATAAGGTGGATGAATTGAAAGTGCAGATTGTTATTAATGATTATGATATAGTTGGGATCACAGAGACATGGCTCCAGGGTGACCAGGGATGGGAGCTCAACGTTCAGGGATATTCAATATTCAGGAGGGATAGACATGAAGGAAGGGGAGGTGGGGTGGCGTTGCTGGTTAAAGAAGAGATTAACGCAATAGAAAGGAAGGACGTAAGCCGGGAAGATGTGGAATCGATATGGGTAGAGCTGCGTAACACTAAGGGGCAGAAGACGCTGGTGGGAGTTGTGTACAGGCCACCTAACAGTAGTAGTGAGGTCGGAGATGGTATTAAACAGGAAATTAGAAATGTGTGCAATAAAGGAACAGCAGTTATAATGGGTGACTTCAATCTACATGTAGATTGGGTGAACCAAGTTGGTAAAGGTGCTGAGGAAGAGGATTTCTTGGAATGTATGCGGGATGGTTTTTTGAACCAACATGTCGAGGAACCAACTAGAGAGCAGGCTATTCTGGACTGGATTTTGAGCAATGAGGAAGGGTTAATTAGCAATCTTGTCGTGAGAGGCCCCGGGTAAGAGTGACCATAATATGGTGGAATTCTTCATTAAGATGGAGAGTGACATAGTTAATTCAGAAACAAAGGTTCTGAACTTAAAGAGGAGTAACTTTGAAGGTATGAGACATGAATTAGCTAAGATAGACTGGCAAATGACACTTAAAGGATTGACGGTGGATATGCAATGGCAAGCATTTAAAGGTTGCATGGATGAACTACAACAATTGTTCATCCCAGTTTGGCAAAAGAATAAATCAAGGAAGATAGTGCACCCGTGGCTGACAAGAGAAATTAGGGATAGTATCAATTCCAAAGAAGAGGCATACAAATTAGCCAGAGAAAGTGGCTCACCTGAGGACTGGGAGAAATTCAGAGTTCAGCAGAGGAGGACAAAGGGCTTAATTAGGAAGGGGAAAAAAGATTATGAAAGAAAACTGGCAGGAAACATAAAAACGGACTGTAAAAGCTTTTATAGATATGTAAAGAGGAAAAGACTGGTAAAGACAAATGTAGGTTCCCTGCAGACAGAAACAGGTGAATTGATTATGGGGAGCAAGGACATGGCAGACCAATTGAATAATTACTTTGGTTCTGTCTTCACTAAGGAGGACATAAATAATCTTCCAGAAATAGTAGGGGACAGAGGGTCCAGTGAGATGGAGGAACTGAGCGAAATACATGTTAGTAGGGAAGTGGTGTTAGGTAAATTGAAGGGATTGAAGGCAGATAAATCCCCAGGGCCAGATGGTCTGCATCCCAGGGTGCTTAAGGAAGTAGCCCGAGAAATAGTGGATGCATTAGTGATAATTTTTCAAAACTCGTTAGATTCTGGACTAGTTCCTGAGGATTGGAGGGGGGCTAATGTAGCTCCACTTTTTAAAAAAGGAGGGAGAGAGAAACCGGGGAATTATAGACCGGTTAGCCTAACGTCGGTGGTGGGGAAACTGCTGGAGTCAGTTATCAAGGATGTGATAACAGCACATTTGGAAAGCGGTGAAATGATCGGACAAAGTCAGCATGGATTTGTGAAAGGAAAATCATGTCTGACGAATCTCATAGAATTTTTTGAGGATGTAACTAGTAGAGTGGATAGGGGAGAACCAGTGGATGTGGTATATTTGGATTTTCAGAAGGCTTTTGACAAGGTCCCACACAGGAGATTAGTGTGCAAACTTAAAGCACATGGTATTGGGGGTAAGGTGTTGATGTGGATAGAGAATTGGTTAGCAGACAGGAAGCAAAGAGTGGGAATAAACAGGACCTTTTCAGAATGGCAGGTGGTGACTAGTGGGGTACCGCAAGGTTCAGTGCTGGGACCCCAGTTGTTTACAATATATATTAATGACTTGGATGAGGGAATTAAATGCAGCATCTCCAAGTTTGCGGATGACACAAAGCTGGGTGGCAGTGTTAGCTGTGAGGAGGATGCTAAGAGGATGCAGGGTGACTTGGATAGGTTGGGTGAGTGGGCAAATTCATGGCAGATGCAATTTAATGTGGATAAATGTGAAGTTATCCACTTTGGTGGCAAAAATAGGAAAACAGATTATTATCTGAATGGTGGCTGATTATGAAAAGGGGAGGTGCAACGAGACCTGGGTGTCATTATACACCAGTCATTGAAAGTGGGCACGCAGGTACAGCAGGCGGTGAAAAAGGCGAATGGTATGCTGGCACTTATAGCGAGAGGATTCGAGTACAGGAGCAGGGAGGTACTACTGCAGTTGTACAAGGCCTTGGTGAGACCACACCTGGAGTATTGTGTGCAGTTTTGGTCCCCTAATCTGAGGAAAGACATCCTTGCCATAGAGGGAGTACAAAGAAGGTTCACCAGATTGATTTCTGGGATGGCAGGACTTTCATATGAAGAAAGACTGGATGAACTGGGCTTGTACTCGTTGGAATTTAGAAGATTGAGGGGGGATCTGATTGAAACGTATAAGATCCTAAAGGGATTGGACAGGCTAGTTGCAGGAAGATTGTTCCCGATGTTGGGGAAGTCCAGAACGAGGGGCCACAGTTTGAGGATAGAGGGGAAGCCTTTTAGGACCGAGATTAGGAAAAACTTCTTCACACAGAGAGTGGTGAATCTGTGGAATTCTCTGCCATAGGAAACAGTTGAGGCCAGTTCATTGGCTATATTTAAGAGGGAGTTAGATATGGCCCTTGTGGCTACGGGGGTCAGGGGGTATGGAGGGAAGGCTGGGGCAGGGTTCTGAGTTGGATGATCAGCCATGATCATAATAAATGGCGGTGCAGGCTCGAAGGGCCAAATGGCCTACTCCTGCACCTATTTTCTATGTTTCTATGTAACACTTGCGATCTGCCCCAGCACATCCTGGAATTGTGCTGGTCCGATGAAGCACGCAGTAAAACACGTTGCTTGCGTCAATGTCCGGGTGACAAATCAAGATAATCTCTTTAAAATAGATAAGGTAGATCCTTCTCCGGGAGTAGAAACATTAAACATTGGAGGATATGGATTTAAAGCAAAAGTGCACGGGACAATTTTCTGATAAACAGGTTTCTGAAATGTACTGCTTAAGAGTTACTGGCAGAAGCAGACATGATAGCGTCACTTGAGAGGCACTGAGACAGGCATGTGAAGATGTCACAGTATTGACAGTCCTAGATAGACTGGATGTGGAGAGAATGTTTCCTACACAGGGAGGAGTCCAGAACCAGAGGGAACAGCCTCAGCATAAAGGACGTCCCTTCAGAACAGAGATGAAGAAGAATCTCATTAACCAGAGGATGGCGAGTCTGTGGAATTCATTGCCACGGACGATTGTGGAGGCCTAGTCATTGGGTGTATTGAAAGTGGAGGTTGATAAGTTCTTGATTAGTGAGGGCATTAAAGGTTATAGGGAGAATGCATGAGAATGGGGTTGAGAGGAATAATAAATCAGGCATGACCAAATGATACCTCCAAGAGGATCTCAACTTTGGAGGCTTGCGTGCCTCAATAGCCTGGAGAGCTATGTTGGCTGGAGTCAGGGCTTTATGCTTTAATTCTTGTTATGATCACCCATGTCAAACAGGTCAAAGGATAAAGGACAAATTAAAGTCCTCCGGGTTTGAGCCTCAGCTCAGGGCCTAACCCTGTCTGCTATAACAAAACTGTTACAGAAATTGCAATGAAAAATTCTTCTACATCTGCATGCAACAGTATCCCCAGTACAGTAGTGAAAACCGAAATGAAGCCACTGGCACGATGAAAGAGGCCCTGAACACTGCCAGAGAAGGAGGACCTTCTTTGCTGCTTAAATGCCAACATCATGGCAGGACAGACCTCAATGAGCTGAATTAGCTAATTCTGCTCCTATGTCTTATGGTCCAAATTTCAATGAATGAACTTGAATTTCAGAGAAATAGAAAAAACATAGCTGACCTTCACGATGAATTGGGAAATCTGCTGAATTGTCAACACATGGCATCCTTTAATGGTGGCAACCTGACCTGACCAGGTCTAGGCATGTACATGGCTCCAGACCCACCCGTGCTGTGCCCTCTGAAGGCAGGGAGCAAACTTCTTGACTGCACCGTTATCGTCCCCACACCACATCGCCTTCACCTTGCCCAGAGCAATCAGGGACAGGAAATAAATGCTGACGTTGACAACCACATCCAGACTCTGACCTGGCTTGTTTTCCAGCTGCTGCCACACAGTTTCCAGGTTTGACACTGTCCAACCACCAGACTCAAGGACAGCTCCTGTAAGACTACTGAACAGACCTCATGACAAATAAAGCTAATTTTTACTACACATGTACAGCACTATGCAAAAGAGTTAGGCACCATTATATAGCTAGGATGCCCAAGACTTTTCCACATCTGGAGGGAGAAAATAGCGATGGCTGAGTGCCACAGGAGGGACGTGGGACAGGTGGCAGAGGAGTGCCAGGGTCGGGGAGGGGGAGTTGGCATGGGTTCAGACACATCCAGCCCTCATAAATCAGGTAAGGTGTCATTCGATTCCAAACAATTGGTTTGCTGAGCATTACAAGAAAGTCTCTCTGGTGCTTCCCGCTCCCCCTCCTCTCCCTGTCCCCTTCCCTTTTCTCCTTTTCCCCAACTGTGACTCCCCTCCCCCTGACAACATCACTAATCAAGAACCTATCAACCTCTGCTTTAAATATACCCAATGACTTGGCCTCCACAGCAGTCTGTGACAATGAATTCCACAGATTCACCACCCTCTGCCTAAAGCAATTCCTCCTCATCTCTAGTTGTAAAGGGATGTCATCCTATTCTGAGGCTGTGTCCTCTGGCCCCAGACTCTCTCACTAGGCGCTTCAATGAGAAATTCCCCTCATTCCTCTAAACTCCAGCGAGTACAGGCACACAGGTATCAAATGCTTCTCGTACATTAACCCTTTCATTCCTGGAATCATTCTAGTTAACCTCCTCTGGGCCCTCTCTAATGCTAGCACTGAAAATTACAAAGGTGTTTATTTATTCATTGATTGATTTAGCAATACAGCACGGAGTAGGCCCTTCTGTCCCTTTCAGCCACACCACCCCAGTAAGGCCCGACAAACCCAATTAACCCTATCCTAATCACAGGACAATTCATAATCACCAATTAACAAACCCAGTATGTCTTTGGACTATGGGAGGAAAACGGGGGACCCAGAGAAAACCCACGCATTCCACAGGGCTGGTATACAGCCAGTCCCTACAGAACGGCAACACAATTGAACTCCGGATTCCAGAATGCCTCCAGCTGTAATAGTTTCACTATTACGGCTATGATATTTCAATAATCATTTTACTAAATTCCAAAGAATCAATTTCTAGCCAATCCTGACTGCACAAACGTTTCTTTCTATGAATTAGCCAAGCAAATCTCTTTTGGACTACAGGTGTCCCCCGCTTTTCGAACGTTCGCTTTACAAAACCTCACTGTTATGAAAGACCTACATTAGTTCCCTGTTTTCGCTAACAGAAGGTGTTTTCACTGTTACGAAAAAATCAGCGCGCGAATAAATGGCAGCGTGCTCCCCGAGCAGCCAAGCTCCTCCCCCGGATTCGGAACGGCATTCTAGCGGCATTGCTTAAACACGTGCCTGTGAGCAGCCGTTAGCAAGATGAGTTCTAAGGTATCGGAAAAGCCTAAAAGAACTCGTAAGGGTGTTGCACATAGCGTAAAACTAGACATAATTAAGCCTTTCGATCGTAGTGAACGAAGTAAGGACAAAGAGAGTTTGGCTTGTGAAAGTGACGAAGATGAAGTTGAAGAGGTTTGGCATCCCATGACCAAGAACTGATAGATAAAGAGCTGATGCAATTGGAAGAGGAAAGGATAACAATTGAAACTGAATGCAGTAGCGAATGGACCGAAATTGAAGTCATCCAGGAACTGAACGTGAAGCAACTGCATGAGATTTTCGCTGCAATGATGAAGTACGACTTTAATTTTGAAAGGGTACGTCGGTTTAGGGCATATTTGCAAGATGGTTTACAAAGAACTGTATGATAGAAAAATGCGCGAGGCTAGCAGTCAAGCATACTGTTGTTTTTCAAGTCTTCCACATCAGCCACAGCTGACGACGAACCTCGACCTTTGACATCAAGGCAGGCAGACCTAGAAGATGACCTGCCTGCCCTGATCGACAATGAGATGACACCTCCGTGTCTCACCACCCCAGTGGTCCCAACCTCCGGGCCGCAGATACCGATTCGCGGAGAACGCAGCGGTAGCCAGGAGGCACCCAGCACGTCTTTAAAAAAAAACACACGAAATAAACAAATTAATTAATTAGGTGCCGCCCGGCACGTAATTAATTAGCTTGTATGTTTCGGCTTTTTGCTTAAGATGTGCTGGATGCGTCCTGGCTACCGCTGTACTCCTGCATGCTTCGCGGATCGGTATTGGTTCGCTGCCCAGAGGGTGGGAACCACTGCACCACCCCAACCTCCGACGACTCAGCCTAACACACCATCATCAGTGTGCTCGGCGCTGTCTTCCCGATTCCGGTAAGTGATACTACACTGTACATACATTATTTCTACTTTATATAGGCTGTGTATTTTTATGTGTTATTTGGTATGATTTGGCAGCTTCATAGCTTAAAGGTTACTGGAGAGAGTGTTTTGCCAAGAGCGCTTGCGTGAGATTTTCGCTACGGAGAACAATGAAGGCAATCGTTGTAGAGAAGTATTTCTAATTTATATAGCCTGTGTATTTATCATATCATTCCTGCTTTTACTATATGTTACTGTTATTTTAGGTTTTATGTGTTATTTGGTATGATTTGGTAGGTTATTTTTGGGTCTGCGAACGCTCACAGATTTTTCCCATATAAATAAATGGTAATTGCTTCTTCGCTTTACGACATTCTGGCTTACAAACTGTTTCAGAGGAATGCTCTACCTTCGGATGGCGGGGGAAACCTGCATCTATTCTTACATGAGAAGACCAAAACCGTACACAGATGTAGTTCACTAACAACCGTGCAACTGTTGCTGGGCTTGACGCCCTGAGTTACAGGGAAAGGTTGAATAGATCAGATGTTATTCTCTGGAGTGCAGAAGATTGAAAGGAGATTTGATAGAGGTATACAAAATTATGAGGGGTATAGATAGGGTAAATGCAAGCAGGCTTTTTCCACTTGGGTGAGACTAGAACTAGAGGTCAAAAGGTTTAGGGTGAAAGGTGAAATATGTGTAACTGCTTCACTCAGAGGGTTGTGTGAGTGTGGAACGAGCTCAAAGGTTCAAAGTACATTTATTATCAACGTACGCAGTCTACAATCCTGAGATTTGCCTTCCCACAGTCACAAAACAAAAAAAAAAAACAAAATCAAGAGTCCAGGCATATTCAGTTCAGCTCAACCCAATCTAGCTCTTCGTTGCTTCTTATCCGCAGGTCACCCTGATCAAAAGAGCCCAAATCAGCAAAAATAAATAAATAAGGAGCAACCAGAAACTAGAAACACATCATAACGTGCACCACGGACCCAGGACTCCAGCGCAATCCTCAGGCAGCATCAAGCCAGAGGGAGAGACCACAAGAACACCAGTAGTCGATGTGGGTTCAAAGACAACATTTAAGGGAAATTAGGATGAGTGCATGGATGGGAGGGGCGTGGAGGGCTAGGTTCGAATGCAAGTAAGATAGATTTAGACCTAATAACTGATCTCATTATGGCCCTGAGGCCGGCTGGTGGTGTAGTGCAGTGGTCCCCAAACACCAGGCCGCAAAGCATGTGCTACCAGGCCGCGAGGAAATGATATGGTTTGGCGATATGAGTCAGCTGCACCTTTCCTCATTCCCTATCACGCCCACTGTTGAACCTGAACACATGCGAGGACATTACGCACGTGTCATCCACGTCAGCACGGGAAGAAGATCAACTCCTCAAGTTTGCAAAGGACGGTGGGCTGAAAAGCATGTTTGACATAACATCTCTGCTGGCATTCTGGATCAAAGTCAAGGTTAAATATCCTGAGAAAGCCACGAAAGCACTGAAAACACTGCTTCCATTTCCAAAATATCTCTGCAAAGTGGGGTTTCCTGCAATGAATGCAACGAAAACTAAACTGCGAAATAGACTGGACATAAGGAACCTCCTTCGAGTATCGCTGTCTCCCATCACCCCTCGATAGGACCGTCTTGTTGCAGGAAAGCAAGCCCAGGGCTCGCACTGATTCAGCGATATTGGTGTGTTGCAATGATTTTATCTGTTCATATGGGGAAAATATGTGCTGTGTGTTTAATATCCAAACATCACTTAAAATGTTATGATGCTATTGACCTACAAGTGGCTTATAATTGACTTATCTCAATATTCATGCAAGGAAAATATGCACTGTGTTTAATATTAAATTTATTAGATAAACCCTTTTAGAAACGAAATGGAGTGTATTTGCCACTTATTGTTGACTTATCACCTATATTCCGGTCGTGATTAA
Organism: Mobula birostris; assembly: GCF_030028105.1. NCBI lineage: Eukaryota > Metazoa > Chordata > Chondrichthyes > Myliobatiformes > Myliobatidae > Mobula > Mobula birostris. Next base: position 27,230,207 of record NC_092398.1, read on the forward strand.
CATCCCGCCCCCGAGGGTTGCCAACTGTTCTGTATTAGCCGGGACATCCCGTATATTGGGCTAAATTGGTTTGTCCCATACGGGACCGCCTTTGTCCCATGTTTCCCCCACTAAGGTACAGCGTTCCTATGAAACCTTTCGTGCCAAAATGATGTAAAGCGGAGAAGCAATTACCAGTAATTTATATGGGAAAAATTTTTGAGCGTTCCCAGACCCAAAAAAATAACCTACCAAATAACACATAGAACTTAAAATAACACTAACATACAGTAAAAGTAGGAATGATATAAATACACAGCCTATATAAAGTAGAAATAATGTATGTACAGTGTAGTTTCACTGAACAGAATCGCCAAAAATGATTTGTAGAAAAAAATCAGCACGTACACACATACGCACGTCACGCATGCGCACACAGGTGCCCACGCAAGGCTTCATGGTCATGGTAGTCTTTCTCGGGGTAAACCCAAGTGACCCGTATTTGACTGCTACTCTTGTCCGTCGGCAACCCTACCCACCCCCCAGGTCGGCCGGTCCCGCAAGAGTATTGTAATATTAAACCAGTCTGCGGTGCAAAAAAGGTTGGGGACCCCTGGCATAGAGGCATCAGCGCTGGACTTTGGAGCGAAGGCTCCCGAGTTCGAATCCAGTTGGCTCCCCTGGCACGCTTTCCATCTGCGCTGGGTTGAGTGCCGAACTAGCATCTCAACCTCGTTAAAACAGAAATTGCCTGCTACAGAAACATCAGCAGCAAAAAGTTGATGGCCTATGCTCTCTCGTGAGTTTAAAAGGCAATTTCCTTTTCCTTTTTATGGCCTTGCACGTTATTGTCTATATGCACTCTCTCTGTTACCGTAGCACTAGGCCTTTAGTAATTCTGTGCATTTTATCCGTGAAAATCCCTTTCTCGACACTCCTTAAGTCAACTTAAATGTGCTCAGCAATTATAAGCTTTGGCTTTGTACCTCTGAGCCCGGAGGCCATGAATTCAAACACAAAATAAAGACTATGGCCACAATATGGGGGGGGGGGGGGGTTTGTGGGGCATTACTTTTCCCTTACACAACCTCATCGAACTGAAGTGTGAGATGAGCTGTATGGATGGAGCGCAAAGTAAAGTTACTTTGCACCCCCTCACCAGAAAAGGGATCACTGGGTGAGTCAATAACAGGGAATATTAAGAGACAGAGCACTACAGAAACAGGCCCTTCAGCCCATCTAGTCCATGCCAAACTGTAATTCTGTCTCATCCCATTGACCCACACCTGGACCATATCCCTTCATACCCCTCCCATCCATGCACTGATCCAAACTCTTCATAAATCTGAGGTCCACAGATTAACCGTTGCAATCGAGCCCACATCCACTACTTCTGCTGGCAGTTTGTTCCACACTCACACTACCCTCCGAGAAGAGGTTCCTGCACCGCCCCCCCGCCCCCCAGGATCTTCCCAAATACTATTTGATGAGCCAGCATTCCATTTGGATACAGGACCTCACACATCCGGGCAGTTCTCAGTATCCAGTTCAAGGTCTCATGCAAAAGTCAGCCAGGAATCCAGAAGAACAATAACTTGGCCTCAGGCACACGATAAACACAGAGGGACAGTTCTACTACTGCAGCAAGTCCTCTGCCTCCATGACAAAAAAGGCAAAATTATTTACAAGAACAAATGCTGCAGAAACCAACAATCACTGGGAATTTTTGAGACACACCATGAAACAGGTTCTTCCAGCCCAGCCAGCCACACCACCCAGCACCCACACTAGCCTAATCACAGGACACGATCATCAGAGACCCCCACCAGCCAGGACATGCTCTCCTCTCGCTGCTGCCGTCAGGAAGGTACAACAAGCCTCAGGACTCCCACTACAAGGTTCAGGAACAGTTATTACCCCTCAACCATCAGGCTCTTGAACAAAGCGGATAACTTTACTTGCCCCCATCACCAAAATGTTCCCACAATCAATGAACTCACTTCCGAGGACTCATCTCATATTCTCAATATTTATTGCTTATTTATGCGCCTGAAACGTTGACTGCACTCTTTTTTTTTAACATAGATGCTGCCTGGTCTGCTGAGTTCCTCCAGCATTGTGTGTGTGTTGCTCAGGTTTCCAGCATCTGCAGATTTTCTCTTGTTTGTTATTTATTTATTTATTGTTATTTCTTTATTTTTGTATTTGCATAGTTTGTTGTCTTCTGCACTCTTGTTGAAAGCCCAAGTTTGGCAGCCGTTCACTGATTGTTATAGTTATTCTATAGATCTGTTGAGTACGGGACAAGAAAATTAATCTGAAGGTTGTATACGGTGACATATATGTACTTTGATAATAAAATCTACTTTGAACCACTCAACTACTAACCGGTATGTCTTTGGACTGTGGGAGGAAACTTATGCACTGACAAGGAGAACATACACGCTCCTTACAGACTGAGATGGAACTGAACTGGGAACTCCAGAAGACTCAGAGCAGTAATAGCATCTCGTTAACCGCTAAGCTACTGTGGCTCTGTAACAGAGAAGCCACATTACAGAGAGACAAATCAATTGCAATGTAGCAGGTTGGGAGATCAAGCATTCATCCTTTACTGCATGAGAGGTCCGTTCAAGAGTCTGATAAGAGCAGGACAGAACCTAGTGGAACGAGCAGAGGCTTTAATTGGCTGCATCCCAGTCAACACCTCTATGTAGACACAGCACTGCACTACACCCTCTATACTTCACACACTCCCAGGGTCAGGCAGAGAGAAACTCCCTCCACACCATCCCATCACACACCCCCGGGGTCAGACACAGGGTGAAACTCCCTCAGCACCGTCCCATCACACACTCCCGGGGTCAGACACAGAGTGAAGCTCCCTCCACACCATCTCATCACACACCCCTGGGGTCAGACACAGAGTGAAGCTCCCTCCACACTATCCCATCACACACCCCCGGGGTCAAACACAGGGTGAAACTCCCTCAGCACCGTCCCATCACACACACTCCCGGGGTCAGACACAGAGTGACACTCCTTCCACACCATCCCATCACACACTCCCAGGGTCAGACACAGAGTGAAACTCCCTCCACACCATCCCATCGCACATCCCTGGGGTCAGACACAGAGTGAAGCTCCCTCCACACCATCCCATCACACACTCCCGGGGTCAGACACAGAGTGAAGCTCCCTCCACACTGTCCCATCACACACTCCCGGGGTCAGACACAGAGTGAAACTCCCTCCACACCGTCCCATCACACACTCCCGGGGTCAGACACAGGGTGAAGCTCCCTCCACACTGTCCCATCACACACTCCCGGGGTCAGACACAGAGTGAAGCTCCCTCCACACCATCCCATCACACACTCCCGGGGTCAGACACAGGGTGAAGCTCCCTCCACACTGTCCCATCACTCTCCTCTGCACTGTCTGACTACACACTCCCAGGATCAGAATCAGGTCTATGATGTTGTGAAGTTTGCTGTTTTGTGACAGCAGCACAAAGCAAGAGGTAAGAGTGGCATAGTAGCATCTTGGTTAGCACATTGCTTTACAGTACAAACAACCCGGGTTCAATTCCCGCTGCTATCTGTAAGGAGTTCATATGTTCTCCTCGTGACTGTGTCCGTTTCCTCCGGGTGCTCCAGTTCCTCCCACATTCCAAAGACTATAGATTGGTCGATTAATTGGTCACTGCAAATTGTCCTGTGATTAGCCTAGGATAAACTGGGAGATCGCTCAGCGAAGCAGCTCACAGGGACAGTAGGGCATATTCTGCGCTGTTTCTCAATAAATAAAATTAAAAATTACTGAGTTAGATTAAAATAAACAGCAAAAGAAAAATTACAAGGTAGTACTGATGGACCACCAGAAATCTAACAAGAGAGGGGATGATAAAACTGAGTGGCATCTTCTAGCTCCTGTACCTCCTCCCCAGTGATGGCTACAAGAACGGGGCATTTACTGGCAGAACCTCCGATGGTGACAAGGAGGTGTACAGCAGTGAGATACAGTCAGTAGCCACTTTATTAGGCACCTCCTGTGTCAAATAAAGTGGCCACTGAGTGTATGGCTGTGGTCTTCTACTGCTGTAGCCCATCCACTTGAAGGTTCAACACGTTGTGTATTCAGAGATGCTCTTCTGCACACCACTGCTGAAAGCATGGTTCTTTGAGTTTCTGTCAGCTTGAACTGGTATGGCCATTCTCCTCTGACTGCTCATTAACATGGCGTTTTCACTCACAGAAGTGCTGCTCGCTGGATTTTTTGTTTATCTTTTTGATTTCTGCATCATTCTCTATAAACTCCAGAAACAATTGTGTGCAAAAATCCCTGTTTCTGACATAGTCAAACTACCCTGTCTGGCACCAACAATTAGATATTTGCATTAACAATCAGATGTACAGAGTATATACGTTACCCTGAGATTCATTTTCTTGCAGGCATTTACTCTTTACCTAACAAAGAGGCCACTGAGTGTAGATCAGTGTCGCAGCCACAACCTCAGACCTGAAGGCACTGATTGTGAATTTCAGGAAGAGGAAGCCGGGAGAACACACACCAGTCCTCATTAAAGAGTAATGGTGGTAAAAGTGAGCAACCTTAAAGACACACAAGTGGTGATACTTCATCAGGAGTTTGAGGAGATATGGCGTGTCATCAGAGTTTTGCAAATTTCTGCATCATCCCATCACACACTCCTGAAGTCAGACACAAAGCGAAGCTCCCTCCACACTAACCCATCATACGCTCCTGGAGTCAGACACAGTGGAGAGCTCTCTCCATACGTCCCATCACGCACTCCCAGGGTCAGAGACAGAACAAAGCTCTATCCACACTGTCCCATCACACACTGCTAGGGTCAGACACAGAGTGAAGTTCCCTTCACACTGTCACATCATACACTCCTGGAGTCAGACAATACGCTGATTGACACCTACAATACTGTCCAGAGATGTAGGGAAGAGGTACCTGTATGGAGTTCCTGCTCCAATTCTGAGCCCTTGTTCATTGCCCAGCCAAGCCAAGGCGGTCAGTATATCCATTTGGGTGAAAGGGTGAAGGTCTTCTTATGCGGGTGTGCTTCACTTGTACACTGAGGACCTGGAGTGGAGGGTGCTGCATAGAGCAAAGCCCTGTAATTGTATGTGTTCCGCCTGCCTGTCACTTCTAGGGGCTGGAAGTAACCGAGTACTATATGTGCAAGGCTGCAGCCCCTACTCATGTATCTGCACAGGCTGCTCCTCACTTTCTGGTTACGTTTTAGCCCAGTCCTCATCTTTGGTCATCCAGTATGGAGGAAGTAAACTTACTCCTAGGATTGGCCAAAAATGGGTTCTGGAAGCAAGCAGCGGAGGACTTGAGCCAGAATGGCTGCCTGGCATGTCTGTGTCCAGTTAACCCTGGAGAAAGAACATACAGTGTCTATGGGACCATGGAGCTGTTTGGGGACCACTGGGCACCACAGGTGATGAACACAGTAACTAACACAGACGAGATCAGGGTGGCAACATGTTAATCTAGACTGTGACATCACTGTTACTATCTCTGCTGTTATTGTTGATTTTGATTCAGTTTCACTTATCACATTTACATCAAAATAGTTAAATTTCGCTTTCGCATTAACAACCAACAACTCAAGGATGATAAACCCAAGAATGAAAGGGTTAACATACGACAAACATTTGTGACTCACTAGAGTTTAGAAGAATGGGGGGGTGGGGAGAGATAACTCATTGAAACCCATCAAATATTGAAGACTTAGAGTGGATGTAGAGAGAATTTTTCCTGTAGTGAGTTCAGGACCTCAGAATATAACAGGATTCCCAACCTGAGGCCCAAGGACCCCCCCGTTAATGGTAGGAGCCCATGGCATAAGAAAGATTGGGAACCCCCAGAATAGAAGGATATTCTTTTAGCACTGAGATGACGAGGAATCTCTTTAGCCAGGGAGTGGTGAATCTGTGGAATTCATTGCCACAGATGGCTGTGGAGGCCAAGTCATTGGCTAGATTTAATGCAGAGGTTGATGGGTTCTCAGTTAGTAAGGGTATCAAAAGTTGCTGGGAGAAGGCAGGAGAATGGGATTGAGAGGGATAATAAATCAGCCATGATGGAATGACAACACTCATTGGACTAAATGGCCTAATTCTGGCTTCTGGTCTATGTGCTGGGGGTAGCCCACAATTTCCACCATACATTCCCACGCCAACACCACGTGCCCACAAGCAGCAACAAAACAAGCCTGTCCAGATAGGATGTAATGCCTCCCTCCCATCTACACAGCTATAGTACTGTAGAAGTTGCAAAAAAAATGTCTTTGTATAAACAAAAGGCACTCAACAGCCAAAATCCCCATCAGCAGTTAATGACTCGGTCGATTGAGACAAGATTGATTCCGAAATTGGAGGTGCAAACGGACTGGGGAGTCCCTGTGCAGGATTCCCTAAAGGTTAAATTCAAAGTTCAAAGTATGTTTGCATTATACAATCTTGAGAATCGTCTCCTTACAGGCAGCCACAAAACAAAGAGACCTTAGAAGAGCCCATAACAAAAAGACCATCCAAAACCCAATGTGCAGAGAAAAAGAAACAAATTGTGCAAACTAAAAAAGTAAGCAAATATCATTCAGAATGAAAATGAGTCCTCAGACAAAAAGCCTGAAGCAGGCTCAGTTCAGCCCAATCGGTGGCAAGGAAGGAAGGCAAATGCAATGTTAGGCTTTATTATGAGAAAGTGTACTATAAAAGTAAGGATGTAATGCTAAGCCTTTATAAGCCATTGTCAGACCTCCCTCTGAGTATTTGAACAGCTTTGGGCCAATGCTGGCATTGGAGAGAGCCCACAGGAGGTTCATGAGAATGGATCCCAGGACTGAAAGGATTCAGGTATGGGCTGTTTGACGGCTCTGGGCCTGTACTCGCTGGAGTTTAGAAGAATGAGGGAGGATCTCATTGAAACCTACTGAATATTGAAAGGGCCAGTTAAGAGTGGGCATGGAGAGGATATTTCTTGTAGTGGGGGGGGGGGGGGAGAGTTAGGACAATAGGACAGAATTTCAGAATAGAAGGATGCCCCTTTAGAACAGAGATGAGGAGAAATTTCTTTAGCCAGAGCGTGGTGAATTAATTGCCACAGACTGACATGGAGGCCAAGTCATTGGGTATATTTAAAGTGGAGGTTGATAAGTTCCTGATTAGTCAGGGCATCAATGGTTATGGGGAGAAGGTAAAAAAAAAATGGGATTGAGAAGGATAACAAGTCAGCCATGATGGAATGATAGAGTAGACACAATGGGCCGATTGGCCTAATTCTGTTCCTATATTGTATGGACCCAGGTGACATTGTGCTTTGCTTCAGACCGCATATCCACAGTATCCTGCCTATTCATACTGTGTTATCATGACACTCACTCCACGTTTCTCCTAACCCTCAGACACAGTTTCTCTTCCCTCCCCCCAGCCACTCTTCTGTGGTCAGAGTCTTATTTTGTGCTGGCGTTCATGACCTCTGGACTCATAGCTTACGGTAGCTGAGAGGGTTTTAAGAGGACTTAAGAGTGGAGAGAGGTGAAAGGGATTTTCAGAATTTACAGGATACAATGGTCAGAATTGTTAATGGCACTTTAAAAGCCTTGCCATCTCATTGCCTTAGAAAATAAAGGATTCTGAAAGAGGGTTTGCTCCTGCGCAGATACCTCCACTGAATGGGGACAGGCGCTTGGAAGAGATTTAATCCATACTGACACAATAACTCGAATGGTTCCCATTCAACACAGGAGCCTTCATTTCTCTCCCCCCCCCCCCCATGGCTGTGTCCTTATACCCTTCTCTGTACGCCCATGACTGTCACCACAAACAGCTCCAATCTGCAAATTAAATTTACAGATGATACTACATTGATTGGCCTTATCTCAAATAATACTGAGGCAGCCGACAGAGGAGTCATCACTCTGACACAGTGGTGTCAAGAAAACTTCTCCCTCAATGTCGCAAAAACAAAGGAGCTGGTTGTGGACTACAGGAGGAACGGAGACAGACTCACCCCTATTGACATCAATGGATCTGGGGTTGAGCCGGCGAACAACTTTAGGTCCCTCAGTATACACAGCACCGAGGATCTCACTTGGTCTGTACATACTGGCTATGTGGTGAAAAAGCACAACAGTGCCTTTTTCACCTCAGATGGTTGAAGAAGTTCGGCATGAATTCCCAAATCCTCAGGACTTTCTACAGGGGCACAATTGAAAGCATCCTGACTGGCTGTATCACAGCCTGGTATAGGAACTGTACTTCCCTCAATCGCAGGACTCTGCAGAGAGTGGTGTGAAAAGCCCAGTGCATCTGTGGACGTGAACTTCCCACTATTCATGACATTTGCAGCGAAAGGTGCGAAAAAAGGGCTCGAAGGATCATTGGGGACCCGAGTCACCCCAACCATAAATTGTTCCAGCTGCTACCATCTAGGAAACGGAAACACAGCATTAAAGCCAGGACCAACAGGCTCTGAGACAGCTTCTTCCACCAGGCCATCAGACTGATAATTGTATTTCTAAGCTATATACAACAGAACAGTCAATATCTTACTGTACTTGCAATTTATTACAAATTACTATAATCTGTACATTGCACAGACGGAGACATAAAGGACGTATGTGAAGGGTGTAAGAAATAAAGTCAACTCATTCATTCAATCCTGCACTGTAAAACAAAAGATCCTAAACCATGGCAACAAATCATCTCTTATTCAATCCAATAAGGAAAAAGTCACAAATTAAAAATTAAAAATGGATTATATTTTAACAGAGGAACTCAGAAACCTTTGAAGTGCCATCAACATGCTACATGAAATTTGCAAATTTTATTCTAAAATTGCAGGTTTGCCATTAAGCAAACTTAGTATGCTCAAAATGAAATTAAAAATACAAATTAAAATCTTTTTTCCATTAATGAAAGCTGCAACCTTTAAGAGTACCATCAATGATTTTTTCAAACAAATTAGAACTGCAGTTTCTTGAATTTAGAAAACCACCGAGATTATTCCCTACATCAATGCAAATTGAAATTAATTAGAATTTTCAATTTACAATTGAAATGCTATTGTGCATATATAGAAACATAGTTTAAACGTTATTTAAAATTCAGTTAAAATTTCCATTCTGAGTAATATCACACGCGTATATACAAGAGCATTAGAAGTGCAATTAAAAATGCTAAATTGCAAGGAGATGAATCTCCCGCAAATAACTACAAGGAAGAAAGAGATCATTTGGACCGACGATTGCAAATGAGACTATAGAAAAAAAAGAGATTCGAAGTGATAGCGTAAACTCGAAATGCAAAGTGCAAAGCTGCTCAGAGGCAGCAGTGTGGGATGCACTGGGTGCAAATGTAAGGTTGAGGGAACGGAGGGTGGAGTGAGAAAGAGCAGGAGAGAGAGGGGGGAATTGTCTAAAGCAGCAGTTTGGCGCCAGAGCCGCTGCTGTGGCGGCCGCCATCTTGTCTGACATGACGTCACCGCCCTCCCCCCTCCCCGCAAAAAACAAGCCAGGCCTCACTACCCGGTTTAAACCAAAGCCGAGGGACGGTGCAGGACGCGGAAGGCGAGGAGGGAACCCGCAGCCTCCCTCCAACCGGCGGCTGTCGCGTTAAAAAGGACGGCGCCGGTTTATTTACCTCAGCCTTCTCCCGGCCGGCCAACCAACCAACCACCCACCACCACCCCCCCAACCGGGACGGCACTCCTCCCCCTCCCCGCTCCTCACCTGTGTTGTAAACGTGCAGCTCGTCAACGATGCCCTCATTGCCGCCGCCGAACACCACCATCAGCTCCTTGATGGCGACAGCCCGGTGTCCGTGCCGGGGCCGCGGCACCGGACCGCTCGAGCCCGAGACGCGCTTCCACTTCAGCATGGAGGCGGCCATCTTCCGCCGGCGGCGCGCACGCGCGAGGGGGGAGGGGGAGGGGGAAAGGGGGCGGGATTTCATCTCCGTCCGCCGCGCCCCCTTCCCCCCAACGTCACTCGAGAAGCCTGGCCACGCCCACCAATCCCACTCCCTGTTGACCACGCCCACTACGTTCAGATCCGGCTGCGGAAGCGCCCCGGACCGAAGCGTCGCCTCTGCTCTTTTCCAGAGAGGCTTCCCGACCTGCTGTGTGTTGCTTGGATTTCCAGCATCCGCACATTTTCCTTTGTTTGTGACTACATTCAGATTCACCAGAATCAGGTTTCAAGTTGTTTTGTGGCAGCAGTACACAATAATAAGACCTATAAATTAGAATAAAATGTATAGATATTTCGTTCGTTATGTGCCATGTAATATGATGTGGGCGATCATAGTCTTTCCATGACCATATCTGTACTTGGCAAATCTTTCAACAGAGGTGGTTTACCATTGCCTTCTTCTGGGCAGTGTCTACAGGACAGGTGACCCCAACTATTGTCAATACTCTTCAGAGATTGTCTGCCTGGTGTCAGTGGTCACATAACCAGGACTTGTGATTTGCAACAGCGGCTCATATGACCACATACCCCTGTAGCTTCACATGACCCTGATTGGCGGGCTAAGCAGGTGCGACACCTTGCCCAAGGGTGACCTGCAGGCTAGCAAAGGGAAGGAGCATCTTATATCTCCTTTGGTAGAGACATATCTCCACCCTATTATATATATTTCTAAATACTTAACACAGAAAAGTGCATCATTTGCATTATAACCTACAAAGCGGAAGTTTGTGCTGGGGTTAGCCCACAAGTGTTACCTCATATTCCACCTCCCCTCCCCCCACACAGCCTGCTTGTAAATCTCAGCGAAACAACACAACCAGCAACAACAACAGCCTCCCTTGCCCTTCACCCACCCAAGCCCCTCACTTTCTGATCAAAGTAGCAGTGCAGACATTCAAATCAAGTAGGATGCTCTCTGAACGGGTTGTCTATTTGTGGGTCTTCAAGTGGCTGTAGAGGCCAAGCTGGGATTTAGTGCATTCTCTTACTGGAGGACGCTGTAGACATCATCTCTCCTGGGAACTCACAAGCCACTGGACCGTGACAAGGTGACAATCTGTAGAGAAGTTGTCACCATACGCTAAGTTGAGATTCATTTTACTGCATGCATTCACCAGTATAAAAGACATTCAATAGAATGTCTGAAACAATAGGCTGGCAAACAAAGTACAAAAGAAAAAAAACACAGTACAACTAATAATAAAAAAGCAATTATGTTTTGCAAATAATAGTGAACATGGCCTTGAAAGTGAGTCTGTAGATCCATGAATCAGTAGTGTTGAGTGAAGTTAGTCATACTGGTTCAGGAGCCTGATGGTTTAAGGGTAATAACTGTTCCTGAACTTGGTGCTGTGGAACCTAAGGCTGCTGGTAACAGTGAGAAGAGAACATGGCCTGGACGGCAGTGGTCCTTGATGATGGATGCTGCTTTCCAAGCCGTACAAATTTGCAAAAACTTGAAGGTCAGCACTGGTGCATCACAGGGCTGTGTGCATAGCTCCCTGTTTTCCTCATTTTTTTACCTATGGTTGCATGGTTCAGTACAGCTCCAATGCCCCAACCTACCTGCGCTCAAGCACATGTAGATACAGAAAGTTGCCGGGAAAAATCATGAAGGATTCCACCCACCCTGCTCGTGGACAGTTCCAATTCAAGATTGTTTTGTGTCATTTCCTGTACACACGTGTAAAATTCAATAAAATAATTTTTACTTTGGATCCAATGCAGCACAAAAAAAATCACAAAAGACAAAGAAAATAATGATAATCAATAAATACACGGGATAGCTGATATACACAGATTGACTACGTGCGTAAAGTGACCCTAGGCTGTCGATAAGGTGACTGACAGGACATAATAGTGGTGGAGTTAGTAGTTGGAGGTGTAGATCAGCCTTACTTCTTGGGGAAAGTAACTGTTTTTGCGTCTGGTGATTTTGGCGTGGATGCTACGTAGCCTCCTCCCTAATGGGAGTGGGACAAACGGTCCGTGAGCAGGGTGGGTGGGACCCTTCATGGCTTTTCCCGGCGGCTTTCTGTATCTACAACAAACTGAGCGCAGATAGGTGGGGGCCAGTGACATCACCGAGGGCGGTGTGTACTGAGTGGGGCGGGGCGACGTCAGTCATTCCCGCTGGAGGAGCCCTGCTCACTCATAGGCTCAGCCTTATCTTGACCACGCCCACTACTTCAGGTGGGGCGGGACCATCAGAGTTAGCTACGCCCACCAACCAATGGATTGTCGTCACGCCCCCCAACAAATTGCTAGTAAACCCCGCTTACAAGCCCAACGGGCAAGTACCCACCTCCCCAGATTCGTTTAAACGCGATGGTGGGGCGGTGGGGTAATAATGTACAAAAAAAAATTCCCCGCAGATCCAGGGCCGGCAGTCTGGGACAGGGCATGCGTCATTAATCTGCAGCTATGGCAACGGTTCCCGCATCCGGTTTGAGCCACAATCAGACTCAGAGTCACGAGAGATGAAATGCACCCGTTGCAGGTTTATATTCGATGCGAATATTTTCCTTCCCTCACTGGGGCGGGAACCGCCTTCTTGCTGCCCCGGCAGTTTGGAGGGGCGGATGTTACGTCACAGCAGCCGGCGCGCGGACGGACTCCGAGGGAGTTCCCATGGCAACCAGGAACTGCACGCCCTTCTCCTTTGGTTCTCTACATGGTTCTAATGCACTTCATAACGATCAACGATGTTTAATCATCGCTGATGCACCAGAATATTAACGGATTTGTTTTATTTAGGATGGAGAATGGTAAAAGAAATGAAGCTTGAAGTCCTGCCAAAGCGTCGCACTGATTGGTCGATTCCGACGAGCGAGGTACTATCAATCAAAGGCCGCAAACCCCGCCCCGGATCCGGCCTGCGCACAAAGCGGCCGTTGTCCGGCAGCCTTACTGCGGTGTCATATGCTCCACATGGCGCCCAGCGACCACCAACCGTGGGCGAGCCCAGCTATGGGCCTGCAGAGCGTGTTTGTATCGATCCTAAAGGATCCGTGGCACCTCACGTCCTCACCGAAGGCCCGTCTCCATAGCAACGGCGCTGTCGCCCAGGCGACCGCGGACCGCTACTGGAGTAGGAGCCAATCACGGCCCAGTCGTCACTTCCGGCCATCGGCAACTGTAACCACTGCTACTGAAGCGGAGTGCGGAAGATGGAGGGGGCGCGGGGACCGGGACGGGCTCGGGAATGGGAATGGAGGGAGTCAGCGGGGAACGCGTGAAAAGGAAGGAGAAGGTCACGCAGACAAGGAGGGAATAATGACGAAGGGCTCCCTCCATCACATTTCTGACTGGACAATGAACCCGTGAGCACTGCCTCACTGTCCTTTTGTTCCTTTTATCTAGATGGAGAAGTGAGTCAGTTTAGGAAAATCAAGATAAGGGTGTGTTTTCTCCCCTGATTTATTTAATGTGTACACGGAAACAATATTACAAAAAATAAGCGACATCTTGGGAATCAAAGTTGGCGGTGAAAACTTTGTACTTTATTGTCGCCAAACAATTGATACTAGAACGTACAATCATCACAGCGATATTTGATTCTGCACTTCCCGCTCCCTGGATTACAAATCGATATATTAAAATTTTAAATTATAAATCATAAGTAGAAAATATAAAAATGGGAAGTAAGTTAGTGCAAAAAAACCGAGAGGCGAGGCAGGTCAGGATCCGTTCAGCAGTCTTACCACAGTTGGAAAGAAGCTGTTCCCAAATCTGGCCGTAGGAGTCTTCGAGCTCCTGAGCCTTCTCGAGGAGGGAAGAGGGACGAAAAGTGTGTTGGCTGGGTGGGTTGTGTCCTTGATTATAATTTCAGATATGCAGATGGCACTATGTTAATTGCAAGTACGGAGGAAGAACTACAAAAGTTAATTGATATAATTGTTGAAGAAAGTGCAAAAATGGGTCTATCTATCAATTGCAAAAAGACAGAATGTATGGTGATATCCAAAAAGAAGGAGAATCCTATCTGCAGGCTGAGAATAAACGGGGAAGACATAAAACAAGTAAAGAACTTTTGCTACTTAGGAAGCTGGGTGACATCAGATGGCAGGTGCGACATGGACATCAAAAGAAGAATAGGGATGACAAAAGACACCTTTACGAGAATGAAGAGTATACTGACCTATACTAAACTAGACATGACAACCCACCTCAGAGTACTGAAATGTTATGTTTATCCAGTTATGTTATATGGCTCAGAATGTTGGACAATATCTAGTAACATGAGGAAACGAATTGAAGCAGCAGAGATGTGTTTCTGAGGAGGATGCAAAGAATATCATGGACGAAACTAATATCTAACGAGGATGTCATGAACAGAGCAAACACAAAAAGGGAAATAATGTATGAGATCATGAAAAGGCAACGTAACTTCATTGGACATGTGATTAGGAAAGAGGAGTTAGAATGCACGGTAATTATGGGAAAGATTGAGGGGAAGAAAGCAAGAGGAAGACACAAATGATGATGGAGACAGCAGCCAGAGAACTGGAAATGAATACCAATGAATTGATCCACTTGACCTGAACCACATTAACAAATTTCATGACATATGCCAGTGATATTAACCCCCTCTCCATGCCACCCAGTCTCTGGTCCCCCTCTCTCTCAGACCCCAAAGGCACTCCCTGATCTGTAGTGCTCAGAAGACACCCCCCAGAAATGAGGGAGGGTTTTCAATGGTAATTGGACTGGTTGGGTCATCACCGACTGTTGTTGGCTCCCCCACCCACCCAACCACCTCAGTCTGTAGCAGCCAGTGGAGGCAGATTGTGAAAGGGTTGGGGGGTGGGGGTTTCTGTTAGAATCCCTTGCTGCTCTTCCTCCCCCCCCCCTTGCCCTGAGGGCCATTAGCACAGTGAGTAAAGCTCCCGACCTCCCACGCCCATTTGCCCTCCAGCAGACCCAGCAGGACCCAGCACGTCCCCACAAATGACATAGTCATAGTCATACTTTATTGATCCCGGAGGAAATTGGTTTTCGTTACAGTTGCACCATAAATAATAAATAGTAATAAAACCATAAATAGTTAAATAGTAATATGTAAATTATGCCAGGAAATAAGTCCAGGACCAGGGATAAATCTGCTGACTTGAAGGTGGGGGGGGGGGGCAGGGGAAGGTGGAGAGAATTTTCCAAAGATTCGGTCTCACTCCTCTACTGTGTGGAAGTGTGTGTATACCTGCGTCTCTTTGTACATCTGTGTTTGTGTTTGGAGTGTCGTGTTTTTATGCGTATGTCTGTGTTTGTTGTGTGTGTGTCTCTGTAAGTGTGCCTGTGTTTGTCTGTGTCTGTGCATATGCGTGTACGTGTACATCTCTATCTGTGCCTCTGCGTGGGTCTCCTGGGACAGAAGGAATCCCACATTCCCCACCCTGGAATCTGAGCCAAGATGCAGGGAACCAGATCACAGCAACGGTGGAATCTCAATGCGGTTCACGCCCAGAGTCTTAATAACAGCAGCGAAAGCTCTTGCAGTCTGTGGATGGGAGTGGATAGAGCTGCCGTCTCATTGTGCTAGAGAAACAGGTTCAATTCCAAACTCTGCCATTGTGTGTGTGTTTCCCTGTGACCCTGTCGAATCTCCCCCCACCCACTCAGATGCTCCAGTTTCATCGCATGTCCCAACAATGTGCAAGGTCAGTGGTTTAGGTGGCCATTGTGACTTGTCCCCACTCCCCATAAGAAGGAACAGGAGTCTCAGGACTCACACCACCAGGTTCAGGAACAGTTATTACACCTCAACCATCAGGCTCCTGAACCAGTGGGGATAAGTTCACTTGTCCCATCCCTGAACTGTTCCACAAACCTATGGACTCTCTTTCAAGGAATCGTCATCTCATGTACTCGATATTTGTTGCTTACAGGTGGCGGGGTGGGGATATGTCTCTACCAAAGGAAGTGTAAGGTTATGTGAACACTGACACCAGGCAGATAATCTCTGAAGAGTATTGATAATGGCTCGAGTCACCCGTCTTGTAAAGTCACTGCCTAGAAGAAGGTGATGGCAAACCACTTCTGTAGAAAAATTTGCCAGGAACAGTCACGGTCACATGATCGCCTGCGTCATACAACACGGCACATGATTATGATGTCATACGACACAGCACATAACGATGATGATGAAAATTTATTACTATTCTTTCTTTTTGCATTTGCACACTGGTTGAAAAAAATCTTTCATTGATTCTACTCTGGTTATGTATTTATTTATTGAAATACAGTGTGGAGTCGGCCTTTCCAGCCCTATGAGCCATCAAGCAATCCCCTGTGTTTAACGCTAGCCTAATCACAGGACAGTTTACGATGACCAACTAACCTGCCAACCCGTACGTCTTTGGACTGTGGGAGGAAACCGGAGCACCCGGAGAAATCCACGCGGTCACGGGGAGAACGTACAAACTCTTCTCGAACAGCGGCGGGAATATTATTCTATGATGGATTTATTGAGTATGCCCACATGAAAACGAATCTCAGGGTGGTATATGGTGACGTATTTGTATTTTGATAATAAAATTACTTTGAGCTCTGCCTGTTGGCGATGGGTAGTTGACAGATGTAAAATAATTGGTTTATGTCTGAAACAGGATATCAGTTTATGTATCAGGGTACAGTGAGAAGCTTTGCTTTCCAGGCCACCATGAAGATCATTTCATCACATCAGTGCTTTGAGGTGTGCCAGCTGGTGGTGTAGTGGCATCAGCACCGGACTTCAGAGTGAAGGTTCCCGAGTTCGAATCCAGCCGGCTCCCTTGCACGATTTCCATCCGTGCTGGGTTGAGCGTCGAGCTAGCAACTCGGCCTCGTAAAAATAAGAAAGCCTGCTAAAAAAACGCAGCCATGATGGCATTCCGATGACTCCACTGGGAGTTAAGGGCTTTCTTCTTCTTCTTCTTCAGTGCTTTGAGGAAGCACAAGGTAAAACCATAAGTCAAGTCAGGTTTATTGCCATTTAACTATATACGCGTATACCATCAAGCGAGACGACATTTCTCCAGAAATGTAAAGCACAGTAGTACATGTAACACACAATAACTTAGGAAAGTAAGAATTAAAACTACAAATGAATTATGCACAGATAAACAAAGTAAAAGGCATTAATTAAATACAGTATTGTAGGGCACAGTACAAATTATCCGGTGACACTTCGACTGCGATGCGGCAGGGAGTCCAGAATCCTGAGCAAAGAAACTGTTTTCGTCTTTCTGCATCGGAGTCTCCTGCCTGAGAGTAGAAAGTCAAAGGGGATGCTGGATGGATGGCGGGGGGTGGGCACAGGGAGGAATCCTTGATAATACTAAGGGCCCTGCCTACACAGGTTCAGGTTTACAAACAGAGGCGATGTGTAGTGAGACTCCTAGCAAGGAGAGGCTGATGACTGGGCAAAATTGCAGCCAACAGGATGAGTTGCAGCGTAAAAGGTGGACAAAATCAAAAAAGGTGAATCCAGGGCCAAAGGTGTTATATTTGAATGCAGGCAGAATACGGAATAAGGTCGATGAACTTGTAACACAGTTACAGATTGGTATGATGTTGTAGGCAGCACTGAATCATGGCTGAAAGAAGGTTATGGCTGGGAGCTTAATCTGCAAGCCATTAACATTGTATCGATAGGACAGGTGGGAAGGCAGGGGGGGTGGCGTGGCTCTGTTGGTAAAAATAAAATTAAACTATTAGAATGAGGTGACACAGAGTCGGAAGGTGTTGTGGATAGAGCTAAGGAACTGCAACGTTAAAAAGACCCTAATGGGAAATCTATACAGACCCCCAAACAGTAGTAAGGATGTGGTCTACAAGTTCCAACGGGAGATAGAAAATGCATGCCAAAAGGGCAATGTTACAATAGTCATGGGGGATTCCAATATGCAGGTAGATTAGGAAAATCAGATTGGTGCAGGAGTCCACAGAGGGAATTTCTAGAATGCCTACAAGATGGCTTCTTGGAACAGGTCATGTTTGGGCCCAAAAGGGGATCAGCTATTCTGACTGGATGCTCTCCAATGACCCAGAATTGATTGGAGAGCTTAAGGTCAAAGAACCCTGATAATGATCACAATGTGATCGAGATCACCCTGAAATTTGAGAAGGAGAAGCTAAAGCCAGATGTATCAGTATTACAGTGGAGTAAAGGAAATTAGGGAGACACAAGAGAGGAGCTGGCCAGAATTAATTGGAAAAGAACACTGGCAGGGATGATGGCAGAGCAGCAGTGGCTGGAATTTCTGGAATAAATTTGGAAAGTACCAGTTATATAAATCCCAAAGAGGATAGAAGTATTCTAAAAAGACAAAACCATGGGAAGTCAAAGCCAATATAAAAGCCAAAGAGAGGGCATATAATAGAGCAAAACTTAGTGGGCAATTAGAGGATTGGGAAGCCTTTAAAAACCAACAGAAGGCAACTGAAAAGGCATTAAGAAAGTAAAGATGGAATACGAATGTAAACTATCCAATAGTATTAAAGAGGGTACCAAAAGTTTCTTCAGATACATAAAGTGTAAAGGAGAGGTCAGACTGCTGGAAAACGATGCTGGAAAGGTCGTAATGGGGGACAGGAATGGCAGACAAACTGATTAAGAATTTTGCATCAGTCTTCACAGTAGAAGATACCAGCGGTATGGTGGAAGTTCCAGATGTCGGTGATCATGAAGTGTGTGAAGTTACCATGACTGGAGAGAAGATTCTCAGGAAACTGAAAGGTCTGAAGGTAGACAGGTCACCTGGACCAGCTGGTGTCCATCTCAGGGTTCTGAAAGAGGTGGCTGAAAAGATTAGGTAGTAATGATTTTCAAGAATCCCTAGATTCTGGAAAGGTTCTGGAAGATCAGAAAATTGCAAATGTCACTCCACTCTTCAAGAAAGGAGAGAGGCAGAAGAAAGGAAATTGTAGGCCAGTTACTCTGACTGCAGTGGTTGGGAAGATTAGATGTTGTAGTCCATTTTTAAGGAAGAGGCACATGATAAAATAGGCTGTAGTCACCATGGTTTCCTCAAGGGGAAATCTTGCCTGACAAATCTGTTGGAATTCTTTAAAGAAATAAGAGGCAGGATAGACAAAGGAGAATCGGTTGATGTTGTGCACTTTCAGGAGGTCTTTGACAAGGTGCCACACGTGAGGCTGCTTAACAAGCTACGAGCCCATGGTATTACAGGAAAGATTCTAGCATAGATAGAGCAGTGGCTGATTGGCAGGAGGTAGAAGTGGGAATAAAGGGAGCCTTTTCTGGTTGGCTGCCAGTGACTAGTGGTGTTCCACAGGGGTCTGTATTAGGACTGATTCTTTTTATATTACGTGTCAATTATTTGGATGATGGAATTGATGGCTTTGTTGCAAAGTTTGCAGATGATACAAAGATAGCTGGAGGGGTAGGCATCTTTGAGGACACAGGGATACTACAGAAGGACAGACAGATTAGGGGAATAGGCAAAGAAATGGCAGATGGAATACAGTGTCATGGTCATGCACTTTGGTGGAAGAAATGAAAGAGTTAACTGTTTTCTAAATGGTGAGAAAATACAAAAATCTGAGACACAAAGGAATTTGGGGGCCCTTATGCAGAATTCCCCAAAGGTTAATTTGTGGGTTGAGTCAGTGGTGAGGAAGGCAAATGCAATGTTAGCATTCATTTCAAGAGCACAGGAATATAAAAGCAAGGATGTAATGTTGAGAGTTTATAAAGCACTGGCGGGGTCTCACTTGCAATATTGTGAAAAGTTTAGGGCCACTTACCTTAGAAATGTTGTACTGAAACTGGTGAGGGTTCAAAGGAGGTTCATAAAAATGATTCCAGGATTAAACGGCTTGTCATATGAAGAGCATTTGATGGCCCTGGGCCCGTATTCACTGAAACTCAGAAAATTTCCTTCATCGAAACCCATTAAATGGTGAAAGGCCTTGATGGAGTGGACGTGGAGAGGATGTTTCCTACGATGGGAGCATCTGAGACCAGAGGACACAGCCTCAAAATAGAGGGCTGTCCTTTTAGAACAGAGATGAGGAGGAATTTCTTTAGCCGGTCAGTGGTAAATCTATGGAATTCATTGCCACAGGAAGCTGTGGAGGCCAAGTCTTTTTGTATACTTAAAGCAGAGGTCAATAAATTCCTGATTGGTCAGGGCATGAAGGGATACGGGGGGAAGGCAGGAGATTGGGGCTGAGAGGAAAATTAGATCAGCCATGATGAAATGGCAGAGGAGACTCGATGGGCCAAATGTCCTAATTTTGCTCCTATATCTTATGGTACACAGCACTCCTGGTAAATGTCCCTGATGGATGGTAGGAGACCCCTATGATCCCCTCAGCCATTCTAACAGTCTTTTGTAGGGACTTAACAAAATAAAGTGTAACATCTAAAGAGAAAGTGCAGTGCAGATAGATAATAAGGCGCAAGGTCACGACGAGGTAGATTGTAAGGTCAAGTATCCAATTCATCATACAAGGGAACCACTGAATTGTCCGATAACAGTGAAGTAGAAGCTGTCCTTTGAGCCAGGTGGTACCTGCTTTCTGGGTTTTGTATCCTCTGCCTGATGGGAGAGAGGGAGAAGTGAGAATGCCTGGGGGGGGCAGTCTTTGGCATTTTTTTCTTGAGACAGTGATAAGTGTAGACACAGGCTGGATTCTGAAATGTGCTAAGCTGTGTCTACACTCTGTCTAGTTTCTTGCGGGCACAGGAGAGTAATTGCTGTACCAAACCGCGATGCATCTGAATAGGATGCTCCCTATGCACCCTCGTCACCATTATGTGCTGTGTCGTGTGACGTGGGCTATCATGGTCTTCCATCTGATTATTTTCTCTTTCCGTGACCACGACTGCTCTTGGCAAATTTTCCTTCAGAAGTGGTTTGCCATTGCCACCTTCTGGGCAGTGTCTTTACAAGATGGGTGACCCCCCCCAACCATTATCAATACCCTTCGGAGATCGTCTGCCTGGTGTCAGTGGTCACTTAACCAGGACTTGTGATCTGCACTGGCTGCTCATCGCCACCTGCTCCCATGGCTTCAAGTGACCCTGACCGGGGAGGGTGAGCAAAGCAGGTGCTACAACTCACCCAAGGGTGACTTACACCTCCATTGGTAGAAACATGCATCCACTCCAGCACCCACCCCTATGGTGCAGCAATAACAATTGGTGAGGGTCGACAGGGACATGCCAAATAGCTTCCTGAGAAATTAGAGGCATTGGTGAGCTTTCTTTGTCATGGAGTCTCCGTGGTTGGGCCAGGAGAGGCTTTTGGCGATGCTCACGCCCGCAAAGCTGAAGCCCACCCACCCTGAGTGACTGTATTGGAGTGTGATATCAGATTTCAGTTTAGCGTATGCCTCTGTCTGAGAGGTTTCCAGTTCCTGGCTGTCAACATCTCTGAAGATCTAACCTGCACCCAATGTATTGGTGCAATTACAAAGAAGGCGTGACCGCGGTTGTATTAGGAGTTTGAGAAGATTTGGTTCATCACCGAAGACTCTCAGAAATTCCTGCAGGTGGAGAGCATTCTGACCAGCTGCATCACCGTCTGTTATGGAGGGGCCACTACACAGGAACGGAGGGTTGCAAACTCAGCCAGCTCCACAGGCATCAGCCTCTCCAGCATTGAGGACATCTTCAACAGGTGATGACTCCAAAAGGCAGCATCCATCATTAAGGACCCTCATAAGCCAACACTTCCACATTACTACCATCAAGAGAGCAGGTACAGGAGCCTAAAGAGACACACTCAACGATTTAGGAATAGTTTCTTCCCCTCTGCCATCAGATTTCAGAATGGACAATGAACACCACCACACTATTTTTGCACTACTTGTTTAATTTTTATATATTTCTTATTGTGATTTATAGTATTTTATGCCTTGCACTCTACTGCTGCTGCAAAACAACAAATTTCACAACATCCATCAGTGATGATAAACTTGATTCTGATTTTTAATTTTGTTGAGTATTCAGGCACCTTCCGCTCTCTGTGTAAAATCAAACTTGCCCCGCACATCTCCTTTGAACTGTTCTCCGCTCACCTGAAATGCATGCCCTCTGGCATTAGACATATCGGCCTTTTGGAAAAAGATACTGGCTCTCTAACTATGCCTCTCATAATTTTATACAACCCTCTCACCGGGGCTTGTACACCAAATTGGTGCATTGGCGAACTCCGCTAACAGCCACGTGATTCACCGGTGAGAAGGCCACCCTTCATGATCAATATACATCTCGGGTCAGAGTGATTTAGGATTCAACCAAACAGGAATGTCCGGATGTTGTGATTAAAAGAATCTTGATTTGTGTGAATGCTGCATAAATATTGCCCGTACACAATTATCGGTAGCCCAGAAATGACAGATCGTAAAATTATAAAGAAAGTGTATTTATCTTTTCAACTTTATCAAACACTTAACAGAGAAAGATTTAAAAAAAGGAATCCGTTAGTCTTGCGAGGCCATGGATCTGCGCCTGGTAAGTCTTCACTCTCCAGGACACAGGCCTGGGCAAGGTTGTATGGAAGACCAGCAGTTGCCCATGCTGCAAGTCTCCCCTCTCCACGACACCGATGTTGTCCAAGGGAGGGGCATTAGGACCCATACAGCTTGGCACCAGTGTCGTCGCAGAGCAATGTGTGATTAAGTGCCTTGTTCAAGGACGCAACACGTTGCCTCGGCTGGGGCTCGAACTCACGACCTTCAGGTCGCTAGTCCAATGCCTTAACCACTTGGAGAAAGATAAAAGGGCATTTAAATGCTAAAGCTTACTTCTGTAGTGGCTGGGAGGAGCTTTACTCACAGCGCTGAATTCTCCTCACCAACCACAGGTAGAACTTCCCTTCTTGGAATCCTCTGCCTTGTGGGGCTCTCCTTGTAACAGGGTCACCCCTTCGGATGGGATCCTCCAGGCGTCTTCCCTGGTGCTCGTCTCTCCGTACCTCCCGCCAAAAGACCCCAAACCAGATGACTGCCCTTCAGAAAACTCCTCCCGCCCAGCTCTCGAGAATCTTCCCATTCCTGACCGGCTGACACAACATTCCTAAGTTGGACAACGTGCTCCTTATCCTTAGCCAAAGCCAAAACACCCTTACCAGCGGGACACACTGCTTTTGCAGAGAACTGCTGAAATGAAAATACCCCACAGCATGGAGCAGAAACCTTAACTAGGGTATTATACGTGTAAACCTCTGTCAGCTCTCCCCTCAGTTCCTGCTGCTCTAGGGAAAACAACACGAGTTTATCCCACCTCTCCTTAGAGCTCGTGCTGCGTGGCTCATAGAATGGGAAAGCCAGTCGATCCCAGGCAAAGCCCTCCCCACCACAGAGCACTATTGCTGCACGAAAACATCGTCAAGGATCCTCACCATCAGACCTGCGATGCCACGCACAGCTGAAGATCCCACCGGAGCTCACCCACTCCAGGCCGGATCCAGAAGAGAGAGAGGGAGAGGGCTGGTGTCGGACAGGGATGAACAGAGTGGGAAACAGACAGGGAGGGCTGGGAAACAGATCTGCGACAGTGAGATGTGAGACGGGGTGGGGTGGGAGAGAGATAGAGAGGGAGATGGAAAGAAAAGGAGGGATAGAAGGAGGGAGGGGAGAGAATCAGAGAGGAATTGTGAGGGAAGAGAAAGCAGGGAGAGTGGAGGTAGAGGTAAGGGTGGGAGGGAGGTGGCGGTGGGTGAGGAAGGGAGAAGCAGAGACAAAGGGAGAGTGAGGGAGAGTTGGAGGAGGGAGAATGGGGGGGGGGGGTTCTGCGTGTGTAAGTACAGGTGTGTTCCGTGTACTCCCTCTCTTCATCCCAACCAGAGGACACCCATCGGCCCTCTCACCATGATTTCCACACCTTTCCCCACTCTTCCCATCCCCACCTCTCCTTCTCTTCATCTTGTGTTCCCCTTCCCCTCCTTTTCCTTTCCCCATTAAATCCTCCTACCCCATCCCCTTCCTCTCCCCTCCACTTTCCCTCTCTCTCTCCCTCCCCTTCTGCCCCTCCACTCTCACTCACCCTCTCTCCTCCACGTACCCTTCCCCTCTCCCACCCACACTGTCCCTCTCCCCTTTCTTCAACCTGCACCTACCCCTCAATTCTATCTCCTTCTCCCCACTTTCACTATCCCTCTCTCTCTTTCCTCTATCCAGACCTGTCTCCCCACTCTCCTTCTATCTCTACCTCTCTCCCTCCCACTTTCCTCCCTCTCCCCCTTTCCTCTCTCCCCCTTTTCCTCTATCCTCACACTCCCCCCCACCACCCCTCTCCTTCCCTTCCCCGACCCATCTCTCCACTCTCCATCTCCCGCTACATTCCTCTCTCCCTTTCTCGCTCTGTCTCTCCCTTTCCTCTCTCCTTCTCTCCCCCTTTTCCTCTATCCTCACACTCCCCCCACCACCCCTCTCCTTCCCTTCCCCGACCCATCTCTCCACTCTCCATCTCCCGCTACATTCCCATCGGCCCAGGCAGCAGCAGGTCCACCACCCGTCGTTCCAGGAATCCGTAAACATCCCGCGCTCCCTGGGCAGCTGCCTGGCCTTGGTTGCCGGGCACCAAAGCAATGTCAAACACTGGGACTGAAGGCCACGTGAATTCCATCCACCCCCAGCACCGTTCACAGATTAGAGTTTCCGCTGGCCCACGGGTACAAATAACCCCCGGTGGACTCCAGCCCCGTGCACGACCACTGATCCACTGACTCACTTGGTCAGAAGAGGCAGACAGGTGAGTGCGCATAGACTGGAGACTGAAACTGCCAGGCCTGGTACTGACAGTGTTGGGAGATGCAGGCAGGGCAGAGGCTGGGTCCTAGTCCAGGGGTTCAGAACCCTGGGAGTGGGTTACAAACTGGAATCTAATCCATGAGCTCGGGGTTTATATATAGAATAGCAGGTTCTCAGGGGTGAGTTAAAGGCTAGGAATTAATTCAGGTGTTCAGGGAAGGGGTTTATATTTAGAATAACAGACCCCAGCCCCCGAGTGGCTTCCAGGGGTTCAGGGGGTTTATTCTGCATAATACCAGACTGCCAGGAGTGGGTTTCGGGCTGGGATCTAATCCAGGGGTTTATACAGAGTAATAGATCGCTGGCAGTGGGTTTCAGGCTGGGATCTAATCCAGGGGTTTATACAGAGTAATAGATCGCTGGCAGTGGGTTTCAGGCTGGGATCTAATCCAGGGTTTACATATATGAGTAACAGATCACCAGGAGTGGGGTTCAGGCTAGGATCGGATCCAGGGGCTCATGGGTTTATTATATAGATGATATTATTCTGTGGGAGGCATGGTGAGGAGGGAGCACTGCGCTGCAGGAGGGGTGATGGGAGTAGGACGCCACACTGTGGGTGGGTCTCCGGTGAGTTCAGCCTAAGTCCTGTCTCCCTGTGAGTGGGGGTGGGTTACAGTTTGGGGTGCTAAAGAGTGTGAGATCCCCTGACTGGTGTGGACTGGCGTCCCCTGTCAAGGACCAGGAGGTACCGGCTCACGTGCACGACCCCCACTGCTCTGTGGAATCTTTCCATACACAGGCAGCGGGTAGGAGCAGGGCAGGTCACTATGGCAATGCAGGTTTCCCTTGCTTCACTGCTGTGCGTGTGGAGAGTCTAAACCCAAACCTCTTTTCTCTCTCTCCCTGTCCCTCTCTCACTCGTTCTATCTCCATCCCCCTCTCTCCTTCTCCTTCCCCCTCTCCCTCCCCATCTCTCGCTCCTTCTCCATCCACCTCCCTCCCACTCGCTATTTCCCTCTCCTTCCCCCACCTACACCCTCTCTCCTTCCCACCTCTACATCCCTCCCTCCCCACCCTCTCTCTCCTTTTCCCTCTCCACTCTCTCCTTTCCTTTCTTCTTCACCACCCTCCCTCCTCTCCCTCCCCTTCCCCACCCTCTCTCCTTTTCCTTCACCCTCCTCTTCTCCCTCCCTTACCATCCTCTCTCCTTTTCCCTCCCTCGCACTCTCCCTCTCCTTTCCCATTCTTTTTCCCTCCCTTCACTCTCCCTGCCCCTCTCTCCCTCCCACCTGTTTCTCCCTCCCCTCTCTCCCTCCCCCTCCCCTCTCTCCCTCCCCCTCCCCTCTCTCTCTCCCTCCCTCCCCTTCCTCTCTCTCCCTCCCTCCCCTTCCTCTCTCTCCCTCCTTCCCCTCTCTCTCTTCCCCTCTCTCTCTCTCCCTGCCCCTCTCTCTCCCTCCCTCCCCCTCTCTCCCTCCCTGCCCCTCTCTCTCCCCCTCCCTCCCTCCCTGCCCCTCTCTCGCTCTCTCCACCCCGCTCCCAGGTCTCGGAATGGAGGGTGCTCGGCTGCTCGTCGTCCTGCTGTCTGCGGCGCTTCTCGCCTCCCTCGCCCTCGAGGCAGAGGCGGGCGTCAGCTTCCACCCCCAACCCCGGAGCACTTCGGTGAGGGCGATCTTCTCTCGGGGAGCGGCCGCGGTTCTGTGGTGGGTGTGCGCCGCAATCTCGCTTCCGATGCACCGCATCGGACCGATTGCTGGAATGTGGCGAGTGCGCATGCGTCCGATCGATAGCAACGCCTACCCCTTTTGGCGCGGGCTTTCCACTGCGCATGCGTCCAATCGATAACGCGGTGAATCGATTGGGACTCCTAGCGAAGGCTTTTGAGGTCGCGGGCTTTCGACTGCGCATGCGTTCCATCTCGGCGTGCCCGGTTCCTCGCTTCGACGTTGTAAAGTGTTGGGTCTGTACCGTCATTTAATTCTAATGCTCCTTCGCCCTTCTTGCTTCGTGCCAGCGGGGCAGAGCCCGCAGAGGGAGAAACATTTCCCATAACTTGGTTGGAGTACTTTTACAGCAATGAGAACATAAGCTCTGTGATCCGCGTCCCGGCGCTCACGGACGCTCTCCTATGGTCCGAGAGTGGGTGCTACAGGGGAGCGAAGGGTACTAATGGTGTTTTTGACTGTATCTTCCCAGAAACCAAGTGCAAGGCGGGAGGTGTACGACAGCATGTTCCTTCAGGTGGAGGGAGATCGACGTGACCCTGCGCTGCAGCGGGTGGGTTCATCTGTCCCGGCCTGTTGAATGCACATCGCCCGTCATCAACCCCTCCTCACTCCCATCGGTGATCCCACACCATCCATCAGCCCACTCTTATTGTCAATCCGTATACTCTCACCATCCGTCAGCAAACCCTTACACTTAATCAGAGGACGCATCCATCTGCAAACTTAAAATTCACCAGGGGACCCTCACCATCCATCAGCAAAAACTTACAATTCATCAGGAGACCCTCGCCATCCATCAGTAAGCTCTCATTGTCAACCCCTCCACACTCCCATCGGCGATCCCACGCTATCCATCAGACCACTCTTATTATCCATCAGCAAACCCATACTATTCATCGGGGACTCTCACCATCCATCAGCAAACCCTTACAATCCAGCAAGAAACTCTCACTGCCCATCAATATATCCTTACTGTCCATCAGCCAACTCTTACAATTCTTAAGGAAAATCTCATGCCCATCAACATACCTTTACTATCCATCAGCCAACCCTTACAATTCATCAGGGATCCCTCACCATCCATCAGCAAGCTCTCATTATCAATCAATAAACCCTGTGGAACCTTACTGTCCCCCAGTGAAGTCCTGAACTCCCACAGCATTTTGCTGGTCTGAAGCGCTTGCATGCATGAATGTGTAATGTAATGTGTGTCTCAAAGGGATCCTATTCTTCAGCCTGTCCGTGCAGTCATCCCGTCTTTCCTTTTTCTTGCATGTTCCTCCCACTCCACCTGTGTGCTCTGGTTTCCTCCTACGTCCCAGTGACCTGGTGTGTTAATCACTGAGTGTAAACCACTCTAGGTGTTGGTGAGTCGGTGTGGATGCAGGGGGTGAGGGGCCTCATTATAGTGTGAAGGTTAGGGGAAAGACAGAATTGGGGAATGGGGTTGCTCTGGGGAGGGGGGTCAGAATACATAGGCCAAATGGCCTCTTTAAGGAAACAGTTCAGTGGAGTGTGTACCCAGTGTATGTGCCTGAACAGCCAGAAAAGCACAAGGCAGGGCATCTTTCTGCTCCCTGGAGTATGAGGCGGGGGGGGGGGGGGTTGGGGTAAAGTGAGGCAAGGGTATTTTCCTCCCTGCTAACACCAAGGTGTGTTTCTGAAGCAGACGCCCTCCCAGTTGCCAGCGGGAGAGGGTGACGCTCAGCAGTACCAAGATCTGCTGTTGCAGTTGTTTGACAGCCTGCTGGGATTGGGAGGTGAGTCTCTCTCTCTCTTTACTCCGCGCTGTGTTTTATTTGCTGGGAGGGGTGTGTGTGGACTTTGATGTCGTTGCCAGGATTGTGTGTCACCCTTCCTGAACTGCCCCTAGAAAACATTACAACACAGTACAGGCCATTTGGTTCACTACAATGTGCTGTCTCTTAACTGTCCATAATGTATCTGCCCCTTCCACCACTGCTGGCATCATCTTCCACGCACCCTGTAAAAATAAAAATATCTCATCATCCCACTTATACTTTCCTCCAGTCACCATAATCATTATGTGCTATGCTGTATGACATCATCATGTGCCGTGCTGTATGACATCTCATTATGTGTCTATCTATGACCATGCTTCTTCTTGGCAAATTTTTCTACAGAATTGCTTTGCCATCGCCTTCTTCTGGGCGGTGTCTTTACAAGACGGGTGACCCCAGTCATTATCAATACTCTTCAGAGATTTCTGCTGACTTGGACTTGTATCGCCTGCTGCCATGGCTTCACATCACCTTGATCGGTGGGGGGGGGGGGGAAGGCTAATCAGGTGCTACACCTTCCCTTGCCCAAGGGTGACCTGCAGGCTAGTGGAGGGAAGGAGTGCCTTACACTGCCTTTGGTAGAGGCGTATCCAAAGAGTCTTCTAAATATTACTAATGTATCTGCCTCTACTGTGGTGTGACTCGGATGGGACAACCTGCAGGTGGAGACATTCCTCTGTGCTCGCTGTCTTTGGAGGGAGAGACAGGCGGGTTTAGGAGATGGTTCAGAGTAGCCAGGAAGAGTGGCCACGGTGCGTTCCCCAGATGCTGTCAGAGCAGCCAGGGGGTCTGACCATGGTGTGATGCCCAGATGCTGTCAGAGTAGCCAGGGGGACTGACCATGGTGTGATGCCCAGATGCTGTCAGAGTAGCCAGGGGGACTGACTGCAGTGCGTTCCACAGATGCTGTTGGAGTAGCCGGGGGACTGACCATGGTGTGATGCCAGATGCTGTCAGAGTAGCCAGGGGGACTGACCATGGTGTGATGCCCAGATGGTGTTGGAGTAGCTGGGGGTCTGACCATGGTGTGATGCCCAGATGCTGTCGGAGTAGCCAAGGGGACTGACCGCAGTGCATTCCGCAGATGCTGTGCGCTGTGGTCACTGTGCAGCAATGGTGGAGGAGGTGTTTGTGGGGTGCAGGCTGCTTGTCCTGGATGGTGTCAGGATTCTGACTGGTAGATGTGGGGGGAGGTAGACAAATGCACACAACTTTATTCAAATACAAAAGACGTATACAAAGGTTAGAGATTATAATAGTTACTGAATTCAAGTTAAAATGCCGTATTACCAACTATAATGCATTCAATTCCCCGGGGGGGGGGGCACCATTCACCGCACCCATAATAATCACATGCTCCCTCTCTGAGGACACCCTGGCACGAATGTAACCCCAGAAGAGGGCAGGCAGTCAGCTCAGGCAGAGCCCTCGACAGCCCACTGCCTGACCTGTGAATGGCCTTCTTGGCCAGGCCCAAGAGCAAGCATACCAGGACATCCTCTGAGAGGGAGTGCTTCTTCTCATGCTTGACTTGTAAACAGGGGACAGGTAATGTGGCGGAAGCAGAGTCCACGGACTATCTCTAGCCAGGCAAGTGGGGAAGTGTTCCATCACACTCCTGTCTTGTAGATGGGGGAGAAGTAATGTCATGGATGTGGAATGTATGGACTAACTCCACCCAGGGGAGTAGAGAAAGTTTTTTCCCCACTAACGTACTAAACTTTATTCAAATACAGAAAGAACTACAAAGGTTAGGGGTTAGGGGAAATGACGACTGTCCTGTCACACTCCTGACTTGTAGATGGAGGAAAGGTGATGTGGTGGATGTGGAGTGCATGGACTAACTCCACCAGGCAAGTGGGGAGTCACTCCTGACCTTTGCCCTGCAGAATGGGGGAGACTTTGGGGCATCAGGTCCCCAGGATTCCCAGCTTTGTCAACACTGTCTCAGCACTGTTACAGTCCACTGATCAGCTCACTTCATTAATCAGGGCATAGAGTTTAAAAGCTGTGAGGTAACATTGCAGTCCAGTAAAACCCTGCTAAGTCCACAATACTCCTTGTGTGCAGTTCTGGTCGCCTCATTCTAGGAAGGGTGTGGAAGCTTTAGAGAGGGTGCAGAGGAGATTTACCAAGAAGCTGCCTGGATTAGAGAGAATGTTCAACAGGGAAAAGTTGAGCAAGAGAGGCCTTTTCTCTTGGAGTGACGGAGGGCGAGAGATGACTTGATAGAGATATACATGATGATAAGAGGTATAGATTGAGTGGACAGTCTTAAGATTTTTTCTTAGGGTGGCAGTGGGAGCATAATTTTAAAGTGATTGGAGGCATGTATGAGGGTGATACCAGAGGTACATTTTTTAAAAAACACAGGGAGTGGGAAGCACAGAATCAAATATCGCTGTGACGATTGTACGTTTTAGTATCAATTGTTTGGTGACTATAAAGTACAAAGTATAGGTGTGTGCCTAGAATATCCTGCCTGGGATGTCGGTAGAGGCAGATACATCAAAGGCTCCTTGTACTGTCATGGCGCCCCCTAGTGTAGACAGTTGGCACGTCGCTATTGCAGTTTGCGGCGCTCCGAGTTCGGAGTTCAATCTCAGCATCCTCTGCAAGGAGTCTGTACGTTCTCCCCGTGGAACGCGTGGGTTTCCCCCGGGTGCTCCGGTTTCCTCCCACAGTCCAAAGACTAAATTATTCTGTGATTAGGTTAGGGTTAATTGGGGTTGTGGGGTGGTATTGCTAAATAGATTAATTAATTAAATCCCTTTCATTCCCGGATCGTTCTGCTAAACCTCCTCTGGGCCCTCTCCAATGCCAACACATTCCCTCGTAGATAAGGGACCCAAAACTGCCCACTATACTCTGACAAAGACTCAGCATTACATCCCCGCTTTATATTCTCGTCCTCTCGAAATGAACGCCAACATCGTACTTGCCTTCCTTACCGCTCTCGGCAAGTTAACTTTTTGGGAATCCTGCACGAGGACTTCTAAGCCCCTTTGCACCTCAGATTTCTGAACTCCACTCCCCATTTAGAAAATAATCAGCACCTTTGTTCCTTCCACTGAAGAACAAGACCATACACTTCCCAACACTATACCATCAGCAACTTCTTTGTCCGTTCTCCTAATCTGGCTAAGTCCGTCGGCAGCCTCTCTGCTTCCTGAACACTATCTTTGTATCAGGAGTCGGGGGGAGTGGGAGTGAAATGGGAATGGGAACAGCCAACGCCTCGCCTAATTGTTTTCTATTTTGTTCCCTTCCTCTCTCACCCTCTAGGACAGGGAAACTGACCGCCTTCCCCTTCGGCCTCGCCGCACATCAATGCATCGCCTGACGTGAACGAGGCGTGTCGAGGGTGGTTTAACTCCGCGAGCCCCGCTCTCTTCAACCTTTGTAGAAGTAGTGACGAATAAAGCAACAATTGGCAGTGAATCTCTGAGTTTGCGTCTTTTCTATAGGGTCGCATTTGCCCCACTGAACCCTCGTCACCAATGTCCTACAAAATCTTAGCATATATCTTGCTTTTTTTATATTCCAGTTCTCCGGAAATGAATGTGAACATTACTTTCGCCTTCCTCACCCCCAACTTAACCTTTAGGGAATCCCCCAGATCTGCCCCTCCCAGCGGAACTCCCATCAGTGCCACCCCCCTCAGTGAGGTCCACCAGAACCACCCTCTTCCGAGGAGATCCCTGGGCACCGACCCCGCAAGGAGAAACCTCGGCACCGTCCTTCCAACGGAGCTGCTTTGTCACAAGATCCCCGGCGGGTGGTTTTGGGCCCGTCGCCCTCCGAACAGGGAGCGTCCTGCCTGGGTCCCCCTCCACACCCGCACTGCTGCGCAGAGCGGAGCCGGGCCCCGGCCGAGTGAACCCAGGCAGAACGGTTCCAGTTCGAGTCGATACCTCCCACAGAAATGGGGCCGGCCGCGAGGGAGAGGCTGCAGGCCATTCGGCCCACCTCGTCCATGCCCGCCACGCTGCCTCCCGGAGCCGAACCCATTTCTATCTGATACACTGCACCAGTGACACATTGTGCCACGCTGACAACATTGTCACTTCAAGCTGCGCATCTGGGAACAGAGAGCGGGTACGACACAGAAACAGGCTCCTCATCCCCCCTCCCCCATGTCTGATGGCAAATTAAATTAAATCTACACCCCCCCCCCGATGTTTATGTCTATAACAGCCTCGAGCCCCTCTATCGTGTCAGCCACCCCCGGCTGCACATTCCAGACATTCACCACTCTCTAAGCGGAAAAAAACACTTTGCCCCGCACACCTTTCCATCGCATCTTAAATCCGCGTCCTCTGGAACCATGCTCGCAATCATATACACAAATCCTCCATTTTCCTGCCTGCCAGACCAGAAATCAGGAGCAGAATTCGTCCATTCAGTTTGCTCCGCCATTCCACCCTGGCTGATTTATTATCTCTCTCCATTCCGTTCTCCTGCCTTTTCCTCGTAACCTACGAGGCCTAAATCAGGAACCTATGAAGCTCCGTTGTAAATATTCCCGACGTCTTGTTCCTGCCTGAAACTGTATCACCGTTCTCAGACCGGCACTCGGCTACAGACAGCGGTCTATAAGGAGGGGAGGGTTAGATTGATCTTGCTGTTGGTTAAGACCCGGCATAACATCGCGCCCCGATGGGCCGGCTTCAAACATCTCCCCCCGCCAACAGCTTCCGATGTCCTTTCCGAACCACCAGAATGTGTGGCCACTGGGAGATCCTGCTTTCTCTGGCGGACAGAGAAAGCAGGATCTCCCACTGGCCACACATTTTAATTCCACATCCCATTCCCATTCTGACATGTCTATCCACGGCCTCCTCTACTGTAAAGATGAAGCCACACTCAGGTTCGAGGAACAACACCTTATATTCCGTCTGGGTACCCTCCAACCTGATGGCATGAACATTGACTTCTCAAACTTCCGCTAATGCCCCACCTCCCCCTCGTACCCCATCCGTTATTTATTTATATACACACATTCTTTCTCTCTCTCTCCTTTTTCTCCCTCTGTCCCTCTGACTATACTCCTCGCCCATCCTCTGTGTTTCCCCCCCTCCCCTTGTCTTTCTCCCCAGACCTCCTGTCCCATGATCCTCTCATATCCCTTTTGCCAATCACCTGCCCAGCTCTTGGCTCCATCCCCCCCCCCCCGTGTCTTCTCCTATCATTTTGGATCTCCCCCTCCCCCTCCCACTTTCAAATCTTTTACTAGCTCTTCCTTCAGTTAGTCCTGACGAAGGGTCTCGGCCCGAAACGTCGACTGTACCTCTTCCTAGAGACGCCGCCTGGCCTGCTGTGTTCACCAGCAACTTTGATGTGTGTTGCAGTAACAATCAGTTCATTCTCATCAGTACCTGCGTACTGGGAGAGATCCTAAACAAACTGCAATCGTGAATATCGGGCTGTGTGTGCCGGCTGGTGAGGAGAGTCTGTGCGAAGCTTCCTGAGGAGATTGAGCGCGTCCCTGGGCCGCTGAACCACCCCCCACCTCCCCAAACAATCCTGAATCTTTTATACACTCAATCCGACACTGGAAAATCCCACACCGCACCGCTTCCTCTCAATTCATAAACACAAGAGATTGTGCACATGCTGGAAATCCCGAGTAACACACGAAAGGCTGGAGGAAAGAACTGCCGACGTTTCCAGCCAACTTGCATTCCTTCCCACACCCCCCTCCCACCCTGTTCTGGGTTCTTCCCCCTTCCCCCTTCCTCTCCAGTCCTGATGAAAGGTCTCGGCCCGAAATGTTGACTGTTTCTCTCCGCAGATGCTGCCTGACCTGCTGAGTTCCTCCAGCATTTTGTGTGTGCTTCTCTCAGTGAGTCTGGTTTGCTGGTCTACGCCTTGTCATCCTTGCAACCTGCGGGGTAAACACAGCGGAACGAGGGGCACCGCTTGCCCGTCTACAGGCGCCGTCCAAGAGTCAAACTCACAGTGGGTATCGCGCCGGGATCATCTTGTGTGTCAAAAACCTCCCTGCTGAACTGCAGGTTGGGGGGACGATGTAGACTGCTGCCCTCTCCGGCTGCCACGGTGCTCCCCACCACACAGACACAGCGGGCACCAGCTGGGAAGCAATTTCTTTATTGAGAGGCTGCCGTTCCTGGAAATGAACAGCCGGTTACTTACTGCCCTTTGAGATGTGTGCATGTATGTACGCACATGTGCTTATGTGTGTGTGTGTACGAGTGTGAGAGTGTGAGACAGAGCGCGAGAGAGAGTGAGAGTGCGAGAGAGAGCGTGTGTGTTTGTGTGAGAGAGTGCATGTGAGTGTGCGTGAGAGAGTGTATGAGAGTGTGTGACAGTGCGTGTGAGAGAGTGTGTGTGAGAGAGCGTGTGAGACAGCGAGAGAGAGCGTGCGTGAGAGAGTGTATGTGAGAGTGCGTATGTGTCTGTGCGTGTGTGCGCTGAAGAAGCAGGATCTTCAGTTGAACTGGACCATGCTGACCACAGCATCTGTCTCCTCGTTCAGCCCATCAGCCTTCAGACTTCTTCCCTTGTGTGCAAATGCCTTTTAAATGCTGCAGCTGTACCCCCACGGGCAGCTCGTTCTGAGTGAAACAGTCATCTCTTTTCAGTCTCTCGCCTGTCACGTATCTGTGCATTCCACTCTGACCCTGAGGAAAAGCCTGCGACCGTCCACCTCGTGATTTCATAAATGTCCACGAGGTCGCCCCTCCTTCTCCTGCGCTCCAGCGTGGCCGAACTCTGCCTCTGCCCCTGGGGAGAAGGTCTCCCCGCCTTGCTGTTGGAGATCCCGGGACGACGTGGACTGGGATGAGTGGTGGGTCGACCGTCCAGCAACATCCCCACGGCCTCACCTCTTCCTCCGCAGGAGACAGAGACACAGTCGCAGTCCCGGGACAAGGGTCCCAATGCGGAGGAGTCCTGTCCCAGATTGAGGAGAGGGTCCGTCAGCGGCAGGGAGGCAGGCAGTCTGTTAGTTAGAGAGGGAGGGGAATGGGAGGAGGAAGGAGGGAGGGAGGGGAAGCAGTGAGAGATGGGGAGGGGTGGGGGGTGGAGAAGAGGGAACTCATTAGTTGGTAAAGGATGGATGTGGGCAGGAGGGAGGTAGGGAAGTGAGACGGGAGGGAGGGAGCCAGGGGGAGAGAGGGAGTGTCGAATAAGTTGCCGGCTTGGATTCCTTGGGGGCAGGAGCCGTGAGCTGACCTCTCCTATATCAGCACAGCACGGGAACCGATCTGTCCTCCAGCGCTCTGAATACCTCAGGCCCATCTCTCCCACACCAGGGGTTGGTGGGGGAGGAGGGGGATGGAAATCCTCAGTCGAATTCATCGCTCTCCTCTGGGGCCCTGCAGCTGAGTCCGGACCAGCGCTCTGCGAAAGGGGAAAACAGACACAGCTTTAACCGCTGAGGCCGCGAGCTTGCGGCCGCATTTCCCAGACCCACGCCTCCTCGCGGGAAGCACTAAAGCCCGGCCGCACGCAAACTAGGGAAGAGTCACAGTGTCATACAGGTCCAATCCCTCCCTACCAACCAAGAATCCCATCGAAGCCCATCCCACCTGCCTGCTTTGGCCTGAATCCCACCTCCGACCAAGTCAATATGGTACAGGAGCAGTTTTCGGCCATTCGGCCCATTGAGTGTGTCCTGCCATTCTATCATGGCTGACTTATTTTCCCGCTCAACCCCATTCTCCTGCCTTCTCTTGATAATCTTTGACACCCCGACTAATCAAGAACCTATCAACCTCCATTTTAAATATACCCAATTACTTGGCCTTCACAGCTGACTGTGGCAATGAATTCCACAGATTCACCACCCTCTGGCTAATGAAATTCCTCATCTTTGTTCTAAAAGGACATCCTTCTATTCTGTGGCTGTGCCCTCTGATCCCAGAGCCCCCCCCCCACATCCACTCTATCTTGGCCTTTCAATATTCGATAAGTTTCAGTGAGATTCTGCCCATCTCCTCCTCCATCCTCGTTAACTCCAGTGAGTACAGGCCCTGAGATGTCAGCCCTATTATTCCTGGGATTATGTCTGTTTCACTGATAGATCGCTGCCTCTCCTCACCACGTGGCTCCCTCCTTGACCCCCCCCTCACACGGCAACACTCTCCCATCTGCCCCCACCCCCCAGCACCGCTCTCCCTCCTTGCCACCCCTCCAACAGCATGGGGCTCCCTCCTCGACCCCCCCTCATGTGGTAACACTCTCCCATCTGCCCCCACCCCACCAGCACCACTCTCCCTCCTCGCCACCCCTCCAACAGCGTGGGGCTCCCTCCTTGACCCCCCTCACATGGCAACACTCTCCCATCCGTCCCCACCCTCCCAGCACCGCTCTCTCCCTCCTCCCCACCCCTCCAACAGCGTGGGGCTCCCTCCTCGAACCCCCCTCACACGGCAACACTCTCCCATCTGCCCCCACCCCCCCAGCACTGCTCTCCCTCCTCACCACCCCTCCAACAGCGTGCGGCTCCCTCCTCGACCCCTCTCACACAGCAACACTCTCCCATCCGCCCCCACCCTCCCAGCACCGCTCTCTCCCTCCTCGCCACCCCTCCAACAGCGTGAGGTTCCCTCCTCGACCCCCCCTCACACGGCAACACTCTCCCATCCCCCCTCACCCTCCCAGCACCGCTCTCTCCCTCCTCGCCACCCCTCCAACAGCGTGCAGCTCCCTCCTCGACCCCCCTCACATAGCAACACTCTCCCATCCGCCCCCACCCCCCCCAGCACTGCTCTCCCTTCTCTCCACCCCTCCAACAGCGTGGGGCTCCCTCCTCGACCCCCCCCTCACACAGCAACACTCTCCCATCTGCCCCCACCCCCCCAGCACCGCTCTCCCTCCTTGCCACCCCTCCAACAGCGTGCGGCTCCCTCCTCGACCCCCCCCTCACACAGCAACACTCTCCCATCCGCCCCCACCCTCCCAGCACCGCTCTCTCCCTCCTCGCCACCCCTCCAACAGCATGGGGCTCCCTCCTCGTTGCTCCCGCGGCACGGTGCTCCGTCTCTGCCGCAGTGCAGTGGTCCGTCTTCCCTGGCTCTGCCACTGACTCCCCCTCTGCAGCCCCTTCCAGTGCCCTTCCTATTCGCTGCTTCTCCCCTCCAGTCTACAATTGTACTGGGATCGGTAGTCAAGACTGCCCAATGCACTAGCCTATCCACCATCAACCATGTGTACAGGAAGGTTCTGGAAGAGTCAAGTCGGATTTATTGATACAGCACATTTGAAAACAACTCAGGTTGACTAAAGTGCTGACAGATCAGAGCAGAATAGCTAAAATTACTAATACGAGAAACACAGACATAACCAACAAGGCAAACAGCTTACAGACACAAAAGAAACAACACAAGGGCCTAGGCACAAGCCAAAAATCAGCCATATCAGGAGGATTCAAACGTTATTGAATAAAAGTAAGTTTTGAGCCTGGATTTAAGCGAGTCGATGGAGGGGGCAGATCTGACAGGGAGGGGAATGCTGTTCCACAGTCTAGGGGCTACGATAGCAAAGGCACGGTCACACCTGAACTTAAATTTAGATCGCGGGACAGCCAGGAGCCCCAAGTCAGCCGACCTGAGGGACCTGGAAGTACAAACTTTTGTAGAATAAGGGGTTAGGAGGTCTGTGATATAAGTGTTGGGGGGGGGGGCAGCCCAGTTAGGGCTTTATAAACAAACAGGAGAAATCTTAAAATCAATTCTGAACTGTACTGGCAGCCAGTGGAGGGAGGCCAGAACAGAAATAATATGGTCCAGTAACATCACGAGGGATCCCACCCACCCTGCTCATGGACTGTTTGTCCCACTCCCATCAGGGAGGAGGCTACGTAGCCTCCACGCCAGGACCACCAGACTCAAACATTCTCCCCCGGCAGTAAGGCTGATCAACACCTCCACCCAGTAACCGGCCATCACCACTACTTTGTCATTTCCTTTCAGTCAGTTACGTACAGAAACTCTTGTGTCTAGTGTAATTTTATGGACGTACAACCAATCGATGCGTACCAGGCTGTGTTATGTGTCGGCCGGTGAGGGGAATCTGTGTGAAGCTTCATGAAGGAGTTCGAGCACGTCCCTGCAGCACTGAACGGTCTCCTGCTTTCACCCTGACCCCCGCCCCTTCCCCCTTACCCTGCCTTGCTGCAGAGGAGAGCAGCTCGCTGCTGTTGATCTGCCCCGCGTTATAAAGTGCAAACTGCTGAAGGATCTTCTGCTTGGCCGGGTTTACCACGATCTGCCGGGACGGCAAGGACGAAACTGTGGCGGAG
Organism: Mobula birostris; assembly: GCF_030028105.1. NCBI lineage: Eukaryota > Metazoa > Chordata > Chondrichthyes > Myliobatiformes > Myliobatidae > Mobula > Mobula birostris. The sequence continues at coordinate 27,268,700 of NC_092398.1, forward strand.
ACAAGAAGAGGTTTCAGTAGTGGATTCCCTGCCTGGGGCGGGGAGATGGGTGTATGGATGATTGGAGTTAGTTCAAAGTTCACCATATACTGAACTACCCTGTCTCGTGTTCTGTAACTACTGACGAGACCCGAAGCCAGACGATAGAACAAGCGGGAATTCAAGATAACCCTTTATTCAGTGAAACTGCACCAGCCCCTAAACTCTACTCAAACTCACACTCCGCAGCACGACTATTTAAATGGTTCACCCCAGAAAAATTGAATCCTTGATTAGGACAACGACCAATCAGTGAGAGTCAGCCTGGAACTGGTTTCAGCTGACCCACGAGGTGCTGATCATTTTGGCTCACCGTAACACCCCGTGAGATTCAATTTCCTGCGGGCATTCGTAGTAAATAGAACGAAACACAATAGAATCGATGAAAAACCTCACATGACAGAGACAAACAACCAACGTGCAGGAGTCACTAACTGTGCAAAAACAATAATAAATAAGCAATAAATGTGGAGAACAGAAGTGAGTGCATGGGTTGTGGGGTGAGTTCAGGGCAAAACAAGGGGGTACAGTAGCGAGACAGATCAGCTGGTTGAGTGGTGTCGCAACAACCTCATGCTCAGCATCAGCAAGACCAAGGAGTTGGGAAAAATGAGGCTCCCTCGCTCTCCCCCAGCTCCCGGAGTGCAGGGCTGGGGGCGGGGGTCTCGAGCTGCGGCTTGTGTGGACGGCCGCCTGGACGAATGGTGTCTGGTCAGACTGTTACCGCGTCGAGTGGATGGGGCCCAGTGAGAGCGGCCCTGCCCAAGAGGGGAGAGTGGGGTCCAGCAAAGACACATGGGAGGGTGGGGCAGAGACATGGCCTTGAGGGGCTGGGACTGGGATGTGATGGGTGCAGCTCGGGGGTCCCGGGTACGGGGCACGGGGAGCCATGTGTCATTAAAGGGGGCAGAGCTGAAGATGTGAGGGATGAGGCGGAGGAAAGTCACTGGCAGAGTTAAGAAACAGCATGCAGGAAGAGCTACAGGCGAAGACAGAAAACACCATGGGAAACACAGGGGTAGCTACAGCTACAGGCAAACACAGAAAACACCATGGGGGACACAGAGTGGCTACAGGCAAACACAGAAAATACCACAGGGAACATGGGGACAGCTACAGGCGAACACAGAAAACACCATGGGGAAACACAGGGGTAGCTACAGGCAAACACAGAAAATACCACGGAGACACGGGGATGGCTACAGGCGAACACAGAGAACACCATAGGAGACGCAGGGATAGCTACAGGCGAACACAGAAAGATACCACAGGAGACACAGGGATGGCTACAGGCGAACGTAGAAAATACCACAGGAGACACGGGGATAGCTACAGGTGAACACAGGAGACACAGGGATAGCTACAGGCAAACACAGAAAATACCCCAGGCGGACACAGGAAATACTGCAGGCAGGCAGGGGAAGAGCCATAGCCGTACACATTTAGAAACATTAGATAAATGCACTCTCACCTCGGGAGTCGGTGGACAGGAAGGATGCGTGCGCTCCGTGGGGCTCCCCCAAGACTGGAGGCCGGGATGGGGCACCGGACATCGGGATGGATGTGTCCGCTGGACGCAGGGAGGGTTGGAGCCAGGCGGAGCTGCTGAGACTCCAGTGCTGGCTGCCGCTGCCGTGGTCAATTGAACTGTCATCACTCTCCACGGGCTGGCAGAACTTGGCCACGGAGGAGGGGAAACCCGGGGTGCACTCAGGGACAGGGGCTGAGCCGGTTCTGATGCCGGCAGTCCAGTCCCGGGACGGGCACCGCAGGGCGGGACTGAGAGAGTCGCCGGCAGCGAAGCGGTAAGTGTTCTGCACGGGGCTCAGCGAAGAGCGCTGCAGTCTCTCGGAGAGCTCCGGCACGGAGATGTTGGATAGCGAGGCAGCCTCCTGGCAGGGCGGTGAACGCAGACCGTTCCTCAGCTCCTCCAGCCTCTCGTACACCTGCAGCAGGGGTTAGGGAGGGGGAGAGAGAGAGGGGAGTGAAGAGGATAGAGAAGAAGGAGAGAAAGAAAGAAAGCGAGGGAGATGGAGGCAGCAAGGGAGGGAGTGAGCGACGGGCAGAGAGAAGGGGAGACAGAAAGGGGGAGAGAGAGATGGGGTGGAGGGGAGGGGGTAGAGAGGGGTAAAAGGGGTAGGGGAAGAGGGAAGGGGAGAAAGGGGAGGGGAAGAGGGGGGAGAGGGGAGGGGAGGGGGAGAGGGGAGGAGGGAGAGAGAGAAAAGGAATATGAATGATTGCTTTATTAGAACTGATCTTACAGACTGTTCATACAAATAATTGAGGCAGTACAAGGTAGGGAACAGGCTCTATAAGATGGAACAAGCCCACCAGAGTGTATTTATATCATCACTGCCAGGCTGCAATTGAGGGCAACAGATCAAGATAGGTAAATTGATTTATGAATTGACACACATACTGAGTTACAGTGAGAAAAGACTGTGTCTTCATAGAGTCTGTTTCATTACATCAGTGCATTGGCATCTAAATGACAAACAAGAGAAAATTTGCAGATGCTGGAAATCCAAGCAACACACACAAAATGCTGGGGGAACTCAGCAGGCCAGGTAGCATCTTTGGAAAATAGTAGTCGGGTCAAAACCCTTTGGCGGGACTGGAGAAAAAAGCTGAGGAGTTGATTAAAAAGTGGGAGGAGGGAAAGAGAAACACCAGGTGACAGGGGGAGGGATGAAGTAAAAAGCTGGGAAGTTGATGGTTAAAGAGACAGATGGCCATGGAAGAAAGAAAAAGGCAGGGAGGAGCACCAGTGGGAGGTGATGGGCGGGCAAGGAGATAGGGTGAGGAAGGGAAAAGGGGATGGGAAATGGTGAAGGAGTTGGAGGCATTACTGGAAGTTCCAGACATCGATGCTCATGCCATCAGGTTGGAGGCTACCCAGAGGGAATGTAAGGTGTTGTTTCTCCAACCTAAGTGTAGCCTCATCACGACAGTGGAGGAGATCATGGATAGACATATCAAACGAGAATGGGAAATGGAATTAAAATGGGCAGCCACTGGGAGGTCCTGCTTGTTCTAGTGGACGGAGTGTAGATGCTCGGTGAAGCGGTCTCCCAACCTACATCGGGTACATGGGGAGCACCTGATATATCAACGACTGCATTGGTGCTGCTTCCTGCATCCGTGCTGAACTTGTCGACTTCATCCACTTCGCCTCCAACTCCCACCCTGGTCCATTTCCAACACCTCCCTTCCCTTTCTCGATCTCACCGTCTCCATCTCTGGAGAAAGCTTATCCACCGATGTCTATTACAAACCCACGGACTCTCACAGCTACCTGGGCTATACCTAGTCCCACCCTACTACTACTAAAAACGCCATCCCTTTTTCTCAATTCCTCCAACTTCATTGCATCTGCTCTCAGGATGAAGTTTTTCATTCTGGAACAAAGGAGCTGTCCTCCTTTTTCAAAGAAAGGGGCTTCACTTCCTCCACCATCAATGCTGCCCTCAACCGCATCTCTGCCATTTCATGCACGTTTGCTTTTACCCCATCCTCCCGCCACCCGACCAGGGATAAGGTTTTCGCCTACCAGCCTTTGTGCCCAGCAAATAATTCTCCGAAACTTCCGTCACCTCCAGCGGTATCTGACCACCAAACACATCTTTCCCTCCTCCCCACTTTCTGCTTTCCGCGGGGATCGCTCCCTATGTGACTCCCTTGTCCATTCGTTCCTCCCCACTAATTTCCTTCCTGGCACTTAGCCTTGCGAACAGAACAAGTGCTACACCTGCCCCTGCACTTCCCCCCTCACTACCATTCATGGCCCTAAACAGTCCTTCCAGGTGAGGCAACACTTCACCTGTGAGACTGTTGGGGTCACTCATTGTGTCTGGTGCTCCTGGTGTGGCCTCCTGTATGTCAGTGAGACCCAACGTAGATTGGGAGACCGCTTCGTCGAGCATCTACACTCCGCCCACCAGAACATGGGATCTCCCAGTGGCCACTGATTTTAATTCCACTTCCCATTTCTATTCCGAATGTCCACCCATGGTCTCCTCTACTGTTGTGGTGAGGCCACACTTAGGTTGGAGAAACAACACCTTATGTTCTGTTTGGGTAGCCTCCAACCTGATGGCAAGAACATCAATTTCTCAAACTTCCAGTGATGTCCCTCACCCCCTCCTTCACCATTTCCCATCCCCTTTTCCCTTCTTCACCCTATCTCCTTACCCGTCCACCGCCTCTCACTGGTGCTCCTCCCCCTTTTTCTTTCTTCCATGGCCTTCTCTCCCTTTCACCAATCAACTTCCCAGCTCTTTACTTCATCCCTCCCCCTTCAGGTTTCACCTATCACCTGGTGTTTCTCTCCCCCCTCTTTAATCAACTCCTTAGCTTTTTTCTCCAGTCCTGCTGAAGAGTTTTGACTGTACTTTTTTCCATAGATGCTGCCTGGCCTGCTGAGTTCCTCCAGCATTTTGTGTGTGTTGCCCTAAGTGCATTAGTATTATTCAGTAAAATATCAGTACTATTTATGTAGAGTGGCTATAAAAAGTATTCACCCCCCCCCAGAAGTTTTCATGTTTTATTGTTTGACAACATTGAATCACAGTGGATTTAATTTAGCTTTTTAGACATTGAGCAACAGAAAATACTCTTTCATGTCAAAGTGAAAACAGATCTCTACAAAGTGATCTAAATTAATTTCAAATATAAATAATTGATTTCATAACTACTCACGTCCTTCAAGTCAGTATTCAGTAGATGCACCTTTGACAGCAATTACATCCTGAGTCTGTGTAGACAAGTCTCTATCAGCTTTGCACATCTGGACATGGCGATTTTCTCCCATTCTTCTTCACAAAACTGCTCAAGCTCTGTCAAATTGCATGGGGATCATAAGTGAACAGCCCTTTTCAAGTCCAGCCACAAATTCTCAATTGGATTGAGGTCTGGACTCTGAATTGGCCATTCCGGGACATTAACTGTTGTTTTTAAGCCATTCCTGTGTCGCTTTGGCTTTATGCTTGTGGTCATTGTCTTGTTGGAAAACAAATCTTCTCCTAAGTCGCAGTTCTCTTGCTGGATGCATCAGGTTTTCCTCCAGGATTTCCCTGTATTTTGCTGCATTAATTTTACCCTCTACTTTCACAAGCCTTCCAGGGCCTGCTGCAGTGAAGCATTCCCACAGCATGATGCAGCTACCACCATGCTTCACGGTACGGATGGTGTGTTTTTGATCATGTGAGGTGTTTAGTTTACACCAAACATAGCGTTTACTTTGATGGCCAAAAAACTTAATTGTAGTTTCATCAGACCACAGAACCTTCTCCAGCTGACTTCAGAGTCTCCAACATGCCTTCTGACAAATTTTTGCTGAGATTTCATGGGAGTTTTTTTTTCAACAATGGCATCATCTTTGCCATTCATCCATAAAGCTGTGACTGGTGAAGGACCCGGGTAACAGTTACTGTGCGCGCAGTCTCTCCCATCTCAGCCACCGAAGCTTGTAACCCCTCCAAAGATTGTCATGGGTCTCTTGGTGGCCTCCCTCACTCGTCCCCTTCTTGCGCGGTCACTCAGTTTTTGAGGGTGGCCTGCTCTGGGCAGATTTACAGCTGTGCCATATTCTCTCCATTTCTTGATGATTGACTTAACTGTATTTCAAGGGATTTCTTGTCTCCATCTCCTGACTTGTGCTTTTCAATAACCTTTTCGTGGAGTTGCTTGGAGTGTTCTTTTGTCTTCATGGCGTAGTTTTTGCCAGGATACTGACTCACCAGCAGTCCGACCTTCCAGATACAGGTGTATTTTTACTATAAACAATTGAAACACCTTGACTGCACAATGATCTCTATTTAACTAACTACATGACTTCTAAAACCAATTAGCTGCAACAGTGATGATTTGGTGTGTCATATTAAAAGGGGGGAACACAGATGCAATCACTTATTTTGTGTTTTATATTTGTAATTAATTTAGATCACTTTGTAGAGATCTGTTTTCACTTTGACATGAAAGAGTATTTTTCTGTTGATCAGTGTCAAATAAGCCAGATTAAATCCACTGTGATTCAATGTTGTAAGACAATAAAACACGACAACTTCCAGGGAAGGGGTGGTGAATACTTTTTACAGCCACCGTATTTTTGTATTTGCAGAGCTTGTCATCGTTTGCACATCGGTTGTCAGTCTTTGTGTGCAGCTTTTCATTGATTCTATTGTATTTCTGTGTGCTACCATGAATGCCTGTAAGAGAATAAATCACAGGGATGTGTATGGTGACATATGCGTACTTTGATAATCAATTTACTGTGAAACTTGCACTGAGGTAATCCAATCTACCTTGTTACGATCTGGTTCCCTGCAGAGCTGAAGGTGCAGCTCAGCACATCGTGGGAACCAGCGTCCCCTCCCTGGACTCTGTCTACCTCAGCAAAGCAGCCAGTGTAACCAAATACCCCACATGCCCCGGGCACTCTCCCATCGGGCAGAAAGTGAAAAACCCTGCAAGCACGTACAAACAGGCTCAAGGACTCCTGACCTCACAGAAATAAAGCTGCGGAAAGCCAATCCATCGCGGGCACCAGCCTCTCCAGCATCCAGTCCACCTTCGAAGGGCGGTGTCCAACATTAAAGACCCCCTTCACCCAGGAGATGCCCTCATCTCATTGCTACCATGAAGGAAGTGGTACAGAGGCCTGAAGACTACACGCTCAACGTTTCAGGAACAGCTTCCTCCCCTCTGCCGTCCGATTCCTGAATGGGCAATGAGAGCATTTCATTTTTCCCCTCTTTTTGCACTTTTGTCTTTGTGTGCCATACTCTGCCAGAGCCTCGGCAACCACTTTTTCCAAGTGGTTGTCTCGGAGGAAAGATTCTGTGAGTGGCCCCCACGTCCTCCTCACAGCACAGTCTTTTTTTTTTAACGAGGCCGAGTTACGAGTTTGACACTCAACCTGGCGCGGATGGAAAGCGCGTCTGGGAGCGGCCCGACTGGGTTCGAACCCGGGAACCTTCGCTCCGGAGTCCGGTGCTGATGTCACTGCATCACCAGCCTTTTTGCACTACTTACTGAATTTTCTTTTTTTTCATATCTACTTATGTAATTTATAAGTGCAAAGTAAATTTATTATGTAAGTACTTATATGTCATCCCTGAGATTCATTTTCTCGCGGGCATATTCAGTAAATCCATAATAACCATAACAGAATCAATGAAAGACTGCCCCAGCTTGGGCACTCAACCAGTCTGCAAAAGACAACAAACTGTGGAAATACAAAAAGAAAGAGCGAATAATAAATAAACAAGCAGTGAATATCAAGAACATAGGGGGAAGTGGGGGGGGGGCTTTGGGGTTCTAACATTTAACTGCATTTAACTGTCATACATTCTTTAGGCCACTCCTCTGGATGTTTGTGAAGAAAAAGAATTTCAGGACGTACATTGTCTACATTTCTCTGACATTAAATGTACCTATGAAACCTATTGAAGAGTCCTTGAAAGTGAGTCCATAGGTTGTAGGAACATTTCAGTGATGGGGCAAGTGAAGTTATCACCATTGGCTTAAGAGCTTGTTGGTTGAGGGGTAATAACTGTTCCTGAACCTGGTGGTGAGAGTTCTGAGGCTCCTGCACCTCCTTTCTGATGGCAGGAGCAAGAAGAGAGTATGTCCTGGGTGGTGGGGGCCTCTGATGATGGATGCTGCTTTCCTGTGACAATGTTTCGTGTAGATGTGCTCAATGGTGCTGAGGCCTTTACCCATGTGTAGTCTTTATTATTACGTATTGCAATGTTCTGTCGCCACAAAACAAGAAACAATGGACCCGGCTCTGATCCCTGCAGTGCACCATTACTACATTCTCACACACCCGCCCCCTCCATCTGCCTCTCTGCTACACTACACAGCCACTATTCTGAGCTTTGAATTTCCCATTCCAGACCACAATCCACATCTTTGCAGTTTCTTGTGGTTGCAGGCAGAGCAGTTTTCCTGCTGTGATGCATCCAGAGAGGTCACTTTCTGTGGTTCATCACAGAGATTCTGAGAGGCCCTCGACTGTTGGTATTGGTTTGTTATTGTCACATGAACCAAGATGCAGTGAAAAGCTGGCATTACAGTCTGTTCATTACACCATGCATTGGGGTAGAACACGGTAAAACAATACGGAATGCAGAGTAAAGTGTAACAGAGAAAGCGCAGCACAGGTAAACAATAAGGTGCAAGATCATTACGAGGTAGATTGTCAGAATCAGGTTTAATATCACTGACATACAGCACTGAGCAAAAGTCTTACGCATATATATATGTAGCGAGGGTGTCTAAAACTTTTGAAAGGTACTGTAATTATTTTATAAATTGCTCTGTACTGCTGCCGCTGCAAAAAAAAATCAAGTTTCATGATACGTGGGTGATAAACCTGATTCTGATACGGGTCTCTAATGTGGACTGAGAGTTAGAATGGGGCAGGAAGAGGGGGAATCATGGCTGGGAGAAGGAGAGGGAGTGGGAAGCACCAGAGAGACATCCTGTAATGATCAATAAACCAATTATTTGGAATCAAATGATCTCGCCTGGTGTCTCAGGGTGGGTGTATCTGTACCCGCACCGCCCCCTCGCCCTGGCACTCCGTCTCTGCCACCTGTCCCGCAGAGCTCCACCCTCACCGTTCCCAGCATCCTTTGCTCCTGCCAGATTTACAAACTTGCTCTCCGCTCCACGTTGACAAATATAGTACTGTGCAAAAGCCTTAGGCACCCTAACTATGTGTACATTTAGTGCAGCACTATCTGTTGTGAAATTTGCTGTTTTGCAGCAACAGAACATTGCAAAATAGAATAATAAAAACTAAACACATGGGTAAAGCCCTCACCACCATTGAGCACATCTACACAAAACATTGTCACAGGAAAGCAGCATCCACCATCATCAGAGGCCCCCACCATGCAGGACATGCTCTCTTCTCACTGCTGCCATCAGGAAGGAGGTACAGGAGCTTCAGGACTCACATCACCAGGTTCAGGAACAGTTATTGTCCCTCAACCATCAGGCTCCTGAGCCAATGGGGATAACATCACTCAACTTCACTTGCCCCATCACTGAAATGCTCTCTGACTGGAGGCGTGTGACGAGTGCCGCAGGGATCCGTGCTTGGTCCGTTGTTGTTTGTCAAATAAATCAACGATCTGGGTGATAATGTGGTTAACTGGATCAGCAAATTTGCAGGTGACACTAAGATTGGGGGTGCAGTGGACAGCGAGGAAGGATATCAAAGCTTGCAAAAGTGATCTGAACCAGATGGAAAAATGGGCTGAAAAATGGCAGATGGAATTTAACGCAGACAAGTGTGAGGACAAACCAGGGACGGGAGCAGTAGGGCTCTAAGGAGCACAGTTGAACAGAGGGATCTGGGAACACAGATCCATAATCATTGAAATCAGTATGACAGGTAGATAGGGTCATAAAGAAAGCATTTGGCACAATGGCTTTCATAAATCAGAGTATTCAGTACAGGAGTTAAGATGTTATGTTGAAGTTATATATGATGTTGGTGGGGCCTAATTCAGAGTATTGTGTGCAGTTCTGGTCAACTGCCTGCAGAAGAGATTGAAAGAGTATAAAGAAAATTTACAAGGATACCACTGGGAATCAAAGACCTAAGTTACAAGGAAAGGTTGAACAGGTTCAGACTTTATTCCCTGGAGCGTAGGTGAATGAAGGGAGATTTGATAGAGGGATACAAATTATGAGGGATATAGAGAGGGTAAATGAAAGTCGGCTTTTTCCACTGAAGTTGGGTGAGATTAAAACTAGAGGTCACAGGTTAAGGGTGAAACCTGAAGGGGAACTTTTTCAATCGTGAGGATGCTGAGGAACGAGCCACCATGCGAGTTCGATTGCAACCTTTAAGTTTGGCTAGGTACATGGATAGGAGGGGGCACGGAGGGCTACGGTCCAGGTGTGAGTCATTGGGGATAGCAGTTTAATAGTTCAACACGGACTAGATGAGCCAAAAGTCCTGCTTCTGTGCTGTGGTGTAAAAAAAAACGTTACCTTCGTCATCTTTGGTCTCTTCTTCCTCCGGCGGTTGAGGCAGTCAGAGGCCAAGACGCAGAGCTGTAGTGGAATGTCCGCTGTGCAGGCCCCCGCCCTCCGGTCAAGGTACTTCTGGCAGACCTTGACGGCCACTTGCTGGCTCCTGGCCACGTCCGTCAACACAGAGCTCTCCTGCTTCTCCTCCTCGCTCTCCTCTTCCTCCTCGAGGATGTCCTTCTGCTCAAAGTTGGAAGTAAAATGGGGTTAGCATGGTGGTTAGCAGGACACCATTACAGCTTGGAGCATCAGAGCTTGGAGTTTGATTCTGATGTGGTCTGTACGTCAGTCCCTCCCCACGCCCCCCGTGGAATGCATGGGTTTTCCCCGGGGTGCTCTGGTTTCCTCCCACAGTCCAAAGGCAGACTGGGAAGGTTAATTGGTCACGGTAAACTGTCCCATGATTAGGTTAGGGTTAAATCGCGGTGGTCAGGGATCGCTAGGCAGCGCAGCTCGAAGGGACGCAAGAGCCTGTTCCGCAAATGCATCTCCAGATTTATTATCAAATTACGAACATGTCACCGTCAACTACTGAGATTCATTTTCTTGCAGGCATTCACAGTAGAACAAAGGCGTACAATAGAGTCAATGAAAAACTACACACAAACAACCAAAGTGCAAAAGACAAACTGTGCAAACACAGAAAAAAAAACAAATAATAATAATCAATAGTAAAATAAATAAGTAATACTGAGAACATGAGTTATGGAGTTCCTGAAAGTGAGTCCGTAGGTTGTGTTCAGTGATCAGGTTGAGGGGTAACAACTGTTCCTGAACCCGGTGGTGTGGGACCTAAGGCTTCCGCACCTCCTTCCCATGGTCACGGTGAGAAGAGAGCATGCCTGGATGATGAGTGGCAAAGGCTTTTAAGAAGCTAACTTTGAACCATCAAACCAAAGATGGGAAAGCGCAGGGAAATGGGACTAGTAGAGACAGGAAGACACAGGGAAATGAGATTAGTAAAGGCAGGAAAGTGCGGGGAAATGGGATTAGTAAAGATGGGAAATCGCAGGGAAATGGGATTAGTAAAGACGGGAAGACGCTGGGAAATGGGATTAGTAAATATAGGAAGACGCAGAGAAACAGGATTAATAAAGACAGGAAATCGCAGGGAAAAGGGATTAGTAAAGATGGGAAATCGCGGGGAAATGGGATTAGTAAAGACGGGAAGATGCTGGGAAATGGGATTAGTGTAAATGGGTGCCTGATTGTCAGAGTAGGGCCTGATTCAGTGTGCTGGCTGAACCAGCCTTCCACCCTGTCCCGCGTGACTGGGGAAGGAGGCATGGGAGAAACTGCTTCCAATGGGGTGGCGTCTCACCAGATACTTGGAATCTGCCGATCCATCATTTTCCAAAGCCTTCCTTCCGGTCAGGATTTCAAGCAGAACCTACAGAGAGAGGCGGAGAAGGCAGGTGAGTTTGTGTGTACATGTGCAGAAGTCAGAAACAGGCCCTTCCTGCCCAACAAGCACATGGCACCCAATCACACCCATGTGACCATAAGACAGCGGAGAGTTAGGCCATTTGGCACATCAAGTCTTCTGCACCATTCCATCACGGCTGACTTATTATCCTTCTCAATACCATTCTCCTGCATTCACCCCTGTAACCTTTGACACCCTGACTTACCAAAATCGGCTTCAAATATTCCCAATGTCTTTGCTTCCACAGCCGTGTGCAGGAATGAATTCCACAGATTCACCACTCTCTGGCTGAAGAAATTCCTCCTCATCTCTGTTCTAAAGGGGATGTCCTTCTATTCTGAGGCTGCGCCCTCTGGTCCTAGACTCCACCACGGCAGGAAACATCCTGGCCATATCCAGTCTATCTAGGTTTTTCAATATTTGATAAGTTTCAGTGAAGTCTCCCCCCATGCTGCCCATTAGTTCACAGGATCATTCTCTGTAACGTTTATTAGATAAGGTGCCCAAAACCGCTGATGATACCCCAACCGCAGTCTGAAATGCGGTGATCTAATAACCCGTGCGTCTTTGGAACGTGTGTGGAAACCGGAGCACCCGGAGGAAGCCCAGGTGGACACGGAGAGAACATACAAACTCCTTCAAGGCAGTGGTGGGATTGGACCCGGGCTGCTGACGCTGGAACAGCGTTACGCTAACCGCTATGACACCGTGTCACCTTTAAGGACAGACAGAGTACCTCAACCCTTAGGATACAACGTAGAACAGTACATACAGCACGTTCGACTCTGTGTCGGGCGCCACGGCAGCGTAGCAGTTAGCGCGGCACTATTACAGCTCGGGGCATCAGAGTTCAGAGTTCAATTCCAGTGTCCACTGTGAGGAGTTTGTACGTTCTTCCCGTGACCACGTGGGTTTCCTCAGGGTGCTCTGGTTTCCTCTTGCAGTCCAAAGACGTACCAGTTAGCAGGTCAATTGGTCATTGTAAATTGTCCTGCGATGGCGCTAGGGTTAAATCAGGGGTTCCTGGGCTGGAAGGGCCTGTTCTGCACCATATCTCCAAATGAATAAATAAAATAACTGCCTAACCAAAGTAATTGCTTCTGCCTGTGTCATGTCCATATTCATCCATTACCTGTCCAGTCTCGTTATTTGCTGGGCTGTCATTATTGGAAGCCACAGTTTTTTTTTAAATAATACTTTTTATAAGATTTGTACTTTTAACAAACTCATGTATTTTTCACAGTATGTGGTGGTTCATCCCCACTCACTGGCAGGAAGTGGTATAGCAGCTAAACTCTGGTGAACACAGCAGGCCAGGCAGCATCTCTAGGAAGAGGTACAGTCAACGTTTCGGGCCAAGACCCTTCGTCAGGACTAACTGAAAGAACAGTTAGTAAGAGATTTGAAAGTGGGAGGGGGAGGGGAGATCCAAAATGATAGGAGAAGACAGGAGGGGGAGGGATGGAGCCAAGAGCTGGATAGGTGATTGGTAAAAGGGATACAGAGCTGGAGAAGGGAGTGGATCATGGGACAGGAGGCCTGGGGAGAAAGAAAGGGGGAGGGGAGCCCAGAGGAAGATGGAGAGCAGGCAAGGAGTGATTGTGAGAGGGACAGAGAGAGAAAAAAGAGAGAGAAAAGAAAAGTGGGGGGGAATAATAAATAAATAAGGGATAAGGTAAGAATGGGAGGAAGGGCATTAGCAGAAGTTTGAAAAGTCAATGTTCATGCCATCAGGTTGGAGGCTACCCAGACGGAATATAAGGTGTTGTTCCTCCAACCTGAGTGTGGCTTCATCTTGACAGTAGAGGAGGCCGTGGATAGACATATCAGAATGGGAATGGGACGTGGAATTAAAATGTGTGGCCACTGGGAGATCCTGCTTTCTCTGGCGGACAGAGCATAGGTCACCTCGCAAACGATCTCGCATTTACCAACATTGTATTCCATCTGCCAGACCTTGGCCCGTTCACCTAACCTATCTGTATCCCTCTGCAGACTCTCCACATCCTCTGTACAATTTGCTATTCCACTCAATTTAGTGTCATCAGCAAATTTTGCTACGCTACACTCAGTCCCCTCTTCCAAAACGTCAATGTAAATGGTAAACAGCTGCGGGCCCAGCACCGACCCCTGCAGCACCCCACTCACCACAGACTGCCAACCGGAGAAACACCCATTTATACCAGCTCTCTGCCTTCTATTGGTTAACCAATCCACTATCCATGCCAATACACTTCCTCCGGCTCCATGCATCCGTATCTTATTTATAAGTCTCTTGTGCAACACCTTATCGAATGCCTTCTGGAAATCCAAGTATACGACATCCACCCTCTATCCACTGCACTCGTTATGTCCTCAAAGAACTCCAGTAAGTTTGTCAAACAGGACCTGCCCTTTCTGAATCCATGCTGCGTCTGTCTAATGGAACCACTCCTTTCTAAATGTTTCGCTATTTCTGCCTTAATGACAGCTTCAAGCATTTTTCCGACTACAGATGTTAAGCTAACTGGCCTATAGTTGCCCATCTTTTGCCTACATCCTTTTTAAAACAGTGGCGTGTCACTTGCTGTCTTCCAATCCGCCGGGATCTGCCCAGAGTCTCGAGAGTTTGGGTAAATGATCACCAACGCGTTTACTATAACCTCCGCCAATTCCTTCATCACCCTGGGATGCATCTCTTCAGGCCCTCTAGTTTGCTCATCACTATCTCTTTCGTGACAGTGATTTTATCAAGGTCCTCACCTCCCATTTCGTTCATAACATTCTTCTTCGGTATATCAGACGTGTCCTCCATCGTGAAGACCAACACAAAATAGTCGTTCAATGCCTCAGCCATTTCCTTATCAGCCAATATCAATTTCCCCTTCTCGTCTTCCAGGGGACCTACGTTGCCTTTAGCCACCCTCTTCCGCTTTTTATATTTATAAAAACTTTTGCTATCTGTTTTTATATTTTGTGCTAATTTACTTTCATACTCTATCTTCCCTTTCCTTATTTCTTGTTTAGTTGTTCTCTGTTGCTTTTTAAAGTTTTCCCAATCCTCCAGTTTCCCATTATTCTTTGCAACTTTGTACTCATGAGCTTTTAATTTGATACTATCTTTTAATTCCTTAGTTATCCAAGGCTGGCTCTCCCCACACTTACCGTCCTTACTTTTGACTGGAATATATTTTTGTTGAGAACTGAGAAAAATCTCTTTGAAAGTTCCTCAACTGTCCTACCAAATAGTCTGTGCTCCCAATCCACATTAGCCAACTCCTCCCTCATCCTGTTGTAGTCTCCCTTGTTCAAGCATAATACATTGGTTTTAGATCTAACTATTTCATCCTCCATCTGTATGCGAAATTCAATCATACTATGATCACTCTTTCCAAGAGGATCCCTGACTACAAGATCGTTAATCTTACCTGTCTCATTGCACAGGACTAGATCTAAGATCCCTTGTAGGTTCACTAACATGCTGCTCAAGAAAGCCATCACGGATGCATTCTATGAAGTCCTCCCCAAGACTTCCTTCACCAACTTGATTCACCCAATCCATGTGGAAGCTAAAATCCCCCATGACAATTGCCGTTCCGTTCTTACAAGCCTCAGTTGGTTAATCACCTCCGCCACTGCAATATTTTTATTAGGTGGCCTATAGACAACACCCACCAGTGATTTTTTCCCTTTACTATTCTTAATCTCTACCCAGATGGACTCAACATCCTGCTCCATAGATCTTATATCGTCTCTCACAATCGCCCTGATCTCATCCCTAATCAAGAGTGCCACCCCACCTCCTCTGCCTTCCTGTCAGCTTTCCGTATTACCTGATACCCTTGGATATTTAATTCCCAGTCACCTCCACCTTGCAACCAGGTTTCTGTAATGGCCACTAAATCATATGCCTTGGTACTGATCTGTGCCACAAGTTCACTGACCTTGTTTATAATACTACGGGCATTTAGATAAAGTGCCCTTGTATTCATTGTCCTTAGGGTTGTCCCGGAAGTACCCTAAGGATCAGAAAACACACAGAGATCCAAAGCATCGGAATGTGCGGAGGTACTTGAGGGCTGCTCCCACCACATCCTTAGGCAAACAACATTTCATTATGTTTTGATGTACATGTGATCATGTGATAATAGGTCTGAATCTCTACCTGTTGTATCTGCCTCCACCAGCATCCCTGGCAGCCCAGTCCAGACACCAGCCAGAACTAGCCCCAGACATCCCTTCTCATCTTAAATGCTTACCTTCTAGTACTAAACAAAGACTCTGAAGTCTTTGACCAACAAGTCCAAAGAGCTGGCTGGCAAACCGGCAGGACCCAGGGATGAAAATCATGGCTGGGCTGGGGCGCTGGTCAGGCCTCCTCGGGGTACTTTCCTACTGAGGCAGGGTGGTGGTCATAAACCAGCTGGGGGCCTCCATGTCGTGGCACCGGACGGTCACCTTGACCCCACCCTCTGCCTTTGCCACAAGATAGCAGAGGAAATTAACAGCGGCAACACAAACAAAATGCTGGAGGAACCTAGCAGGCCAGGCAGCATCTATGAAAAAAAGACTTATTCTGGGGCAACAGGAAGCACAGGATGTCTACAGTGGTCCTGCATCTCCTGATGGGAGAGAGTGGACAGTCCCTGGTGTGTGTCCATAGATGGTTGGTGGCTCTCTGCCTCAGGACCCTACAGAGATTCCTGTATGCTGAGCACTTTCCCAGGTGGCATACTTTCCCCAGAGGGGCCCCGTCTTCATGACGTGACTACCTCCGGATGGCGTCAACCACGCTGCTCTGCAGAAGCTGCCCGGCTTCTATCCGGACCTGCTAGGAAACATGGAACATGGTTGCCTCTAGCCGGGACCCACCTCCGCTGGTCCTAGCTGAGGGAACGGCCCGTCCCTGCCCTACCTGATCGAGTGCTGATGTGGCTCAGGTGTGCGGGGTGATTACGGATCAGCCCACCTCCGCTCAGCTGGAGTTGCTCACCGGACCCAGGCCACAGAACCTTACCTGCGAGCCAGTCCCTCAAAACCTGAGCCATCTCATATCAACAACTACAGTCCCTTTCAGAGATGCAGGTAGGAGGTACTTGTGTGGCCTGCTGCTCCACACCATCCATTTCGTAGCTCTCATTCACCGTTCTGACACGCCCTGGCAGTCAGTCTTTCCACCTGGGAGCAAGACTGGAAGTCCTTTCATAAGGCTGCCCTCGCCTTGCACACTGGGATCTAAGGGTGGGGCCACAGGGTGATATCCTGTAACAAGTTGTTGTGCTTGCCATCTCTACAGGAAGCAGAGAGGTGTTTCAAACCTCTCGGGCAACACGGAGATGACGACAGGAATGTGATAATTTCATCTGTGTTAGTCATGATTTGTCTGTTTTTTGTTTGGAATGTGAATGTACAATAGCACTGAAGTGGTTTGAATTTATAATAAATGTACTTTTGTAAAAGAAAAGGTCAGACACGGAGTGAAGCTCTCTCCACACCATCTCATCACACACTCCCAGGATCAGACATAGTGAAGCTCCCTCCACACCGTCCCATCACACACTCCCGGGGTCAGACACAGGGTGAAACTCCCTCCACACCGTCCCATCACACACTCCCGGGGTCAGACACAGAGTGAAGTTCCCTGTGCACAGTTCCATCACACACTCCCAGGGTCAGACACAGAGAGAAGCTCCCTCCGCACCGTCCCATCACACACTCCCAGGGTCAGACACAGAGTGAAACTCCCTCCACACCGTCCCATCACACACTCCCAGGGTCAGACGCGGGGAGGAGCTCCCCGTGTCCAGTTCCATCGCACGGCTGAATCTGCCACTTACCACGCCAAAACTGTAGGTGTCGAGCTCCACAGCCAGCTGTCCACTCTTGATGTACTCGTCGGGAAGGTATGCCAGCGTCCCGCGCAGCGTCCTCGTCCGAGCCACCGTGCAGCTGTTGCCCGAGTTGTTGGAGTAGCGGCTGAAACGAGCCAGGCCAAAGTCCCCCAGCTTCGGAACAAAGTGCTCATCCAAGAGAATGTTGGAGCTGCAACAGAGGGGAGGGATGGACACTGAGATGGGCCCGAGGGAGGCAAGTCCCAAGCACAGGGGGAACAGGGGGAGGGCTGCATTGTTACCTCAGGGATGGAGGTAGGACAGCAGAGCAAGGATCTTTAGTCCCCAGATGGATTTGACACGCTGCTGAGCAGCATAATGGTTCATGAGCATCACCACATGCGCTCCCCCTCAGCCCCAACCCCTCCCTCCATCCAGCTCCTGGCCTCCACACCGACCCTCATACATTCACATACCCTCGCTGCCTCCCCACTCCCCTACCCCCTCCATCCCTACTGACCCCTCCACCCTCCCCCGTCTTCCCCACCTTCCCGCCCTCTCTGTACCCTCTCCTTCCACTCCCCATTGCCCGTCCCCTCTGCCCCCTCCATTCCTACTGACTCCTCCACCCTCCCCCATCTTCCCCACCTTCTCGCCCTCTCTGTACCCTCCCCTTCCACTCCCCATTGCCCGTCCCCTCTGCCCCCTCCATCCTGCTCTGCATCTATACCACTCCCGTCCATTCCCAGCATTTCCCTGGCTCCCTCTGTCCCTCTCTGCAAACATTCCCAGCCTAGAATTTCCTTTGCCTCTGCTCACCTCATCTCCCCTCTCCCCACAATGTCCTCAGCTTCCCCCCACCTCCACCACCTGTTCACCACGCCCAATGTTCATAAGACCACCAGACTTCAGAGCAAAAACAGCTTATTTGGCCCATCGAGTCTGCGCCGCCATTCGATACCGGCCGACTTATATTCTTGTCTCAACCCCATTCGACTGCCTTCCCCCCGTAACCTTTGATGCCCTCACTAATCAAGAGCCTGTTAACCTTCGATTTAAATATACCCAATGACGGCCTCCACAGTCGCCTGTGGCAACAAATTCCACAGATTCACCACCCTCTGCCTAAAGAAATCCCCTTTAATCTTTGTTCGAAATAGATGTCTCTCTATCCTGAAGCTGTGCCCTCTGGTTCTAGACTCCTCCACTATAGGAAAAGTTCTCTCCACATCCGCTGTATCTAGACCTTTCAATATTTGGTCAGTTTAAGACCACAAGACCATAAGATATAGGAGCAGAAGCAGGCCATTCAGCCCATCGAGTCTGCTCTGCCACTCAATCATGGGCTGATCCAATTCTTCCAGTCATCCCCACTCTCTTGCGTTCACTCCATACCCTTTGATGCCTGGGCTAATCAAGAACCTATCTATCTCTGCCTTAAATGCACCCGATGACTTGGCCTCCACAGCCACCCGTGGCAACGAATTCCACAGACTTACCAGCCTCTGACTAAAGCAATTTCTCTGCATCTCAGTTCTAAATGGACGTCCTTCAATCCTGAAGTCAAGCCCTCTTGTCCTAGACTCCCGTATCACGGGAAATAACTTTGCCATATCTAATCTGTTCAGGCCTTTTAACATTCGGAATCTTTCAATGAGATCCCCCCTCATTCTCCTGAACTCCAGGGAATACAGCCCAAGAGCTGCCAGACATTCCTCATATGATAACCCTTTTATTCCTGGAATCATTCTCATGAATCTTCTCTGAACCCTCTCCAATGTCAGTATATCCTTTCTAAAATACGAGCCCAAAACCACACACAATACTCCAAATGTGGTCTCACGAGTGCCTTATAGAACCTCAACATCACATCCCTGCTCTTATATTCTATACCTCTAGAAATGAATGCCAATATTGCATTCACCTCTGCACCACCAACTTAACCTGCAGGTTAACCTTTGGGGTATCCTGCACAAGGACTCCCAAGTCCCTTTTGCATCTCTGCATTTTGAATTCGCTCCCCATCTAAATAATAGTCTGCCCATTTATTTCTTCCACCAAAGTGCATGATCATATACTTTCCAACATTGTATTTCATTTGCCACTTCTTTGTCCATTCCACTAAACTATCTAAGTCTCTCTGCTTCCTCAACACTACCTGCTCCTCCACTTATCTTGTATCATCAAGAAACAGCCACAAATCCATTAACCCCAGAATTCAAATCATTGACATACTCATAAAAAGAAGCTGTCTCAACACTGACCCCTGTGGAACTCCACTGGTAACCGGCAGCCAGCCAGGATAGGATCCCTTTATTCCCACTCTCTGTTTTCTGCCAATCAGCCAATGCTCCACCCACGCTAGTAACTTCCCTGTAATTCCATGGGTTCTTATCTTGCTAAGCAGCCTCATATGTGGCACCTTGTCAAAGGCCTTCTGAAAATCCAAGTACACCACATCTACTGCATCTCCTTTGTCTACCCTGCTTCTAATTTCCTCAAAAAATTGCAGTAGGTTAATCAGGCAGGAGTATCCTTTCAGGAAACCATGCTGGCTTTGGCCTATCTTGTCATATGCTTCCAGGTACTCCGTAATCTCGTCCCTAACAATCGATTCCAACAACTTCCCAACCACTGATGTCAGGCTAACAGGTCTATAGTTTCCTTTCTGCTGCCTCCCACCCTTCTTAAATAGCGGAGTAACATTTGCAATTTTCCAGTCATTCGGTACAATGCCAGAATCTATTGATTCTTGAAAGATCACTGTTAATGCTTCTGCAATCTCTCCAGCTATTTCCTTCAGAACCCAAGGGTGCATTCCATCAGGTCCAGGGGATTTATCCACCCCCAGACCATTAAGCTTCTTGAGCAACTTCTCAGTCGTAATTTTCACTGCACGTACTTCACTTCCCTGACACTCTTGAATGTCCGGTTAACCTCCAGGTTGCGATAAGATCACCCTTCATTCTCCTGAACGCCCGGAATTATCAAATACTCCTGATACATTAACTCTTTCATTCCCGGGACAATTTTCTATAACATCCTTTAGACGCTCCCCAGTGGCAGCACATCCTGTCTTAGATAAAGGGCCCAGAACTGCTCACAACACTCCAAGTGCAACCCCCCCCAAGCCCGTCTGTCTCCCATTCATTCCTTCCACAACTCCACTGCTCCTTCCCACCACCGTTCCCCTCTCTCTCCACAAAACCCTGTCCCAGTCTCCTGCTACCATGGCCCTTTCTTTCCACTCTCCCTTCCCTTCCTCCCCCCACTCCACCCCTCCCCACCACCTCTCTCCTTCTGTTGACTCCCTGCCGGGATCTCTGGAGTATCACCTCTTGACGTCTCCGTGGATGAGGCTGGGGCTACTGCTGTGCATGAACTGGAGTGCCCGGGCGGCCCCCAGCGCCACCCCGACCCTCTGCAGCCACGAGAGTGGAGCTGTGCCGTCCTGCAGTGGGAAAGAGAGAGAGAGAGAGAGAGGGGGTAAGGGACAGAGCTCACCTCACTCTCACCCCCAGTGAGGAGTGGGAAACCAGAGAGGAGCTGGAAGACAGGGTGCGTGAGCGGAGGATAGGGTTGGGAGGAAGAGGAGTCTGTAACTGGTGACATAACCAGGGGTGTAGTGGTAGCCGGAGCGCTCTGAAACGCATTCAGTACCTCAAGAAAAAGGCCGAAATAAACAAGCTAATTAATTGGGTGCTGCCCAGGGTGCTTCGAGTATTTCAGAAACTGATCTCCTGGGAGTTTTACGCACAACAGACTCTGGAGTTTACAAAGAATGGTGCCAAAAACAAAAAAAAAATCCAGCAAGTAGATTTAGCACGATGTTTTCACTCACAGAACAGCCACTCGCCGGTTTTTTTTTGTTTTTTGCACCAATCTTTGTAAACTCCAGAGTATATTGTGCGTAAAAATCCCAGGAGATCAGCAGTTTCTGAGAGACTCGAATCATCCTGGGCATCACCTAATTAATTAGCTTTTTTATATCGGCTTTTTTCTTAAGGAGGTGCCGAACGTGTTTTAGAGCGCTCCAGCTACCACTGCACCCCTGGACATAATCTCAGCCACTCGTCCCCTCCAGTCTGCCTTTCTGTTCCCTGATCCTCTGTTGCTTTCAGTTCTACTATCCTGTCTGGAACTTCCCCCACTGAGCAAGAACCTCAGCTTTGGCAGGGTGGCACTAAGGGTGGGCTCACCGATTCTCACAGGTACGTCTCGTCTCTCTGTGCGTGTTTGTGTTTATCTGTCTGCCTCTGCGTATGTGTGTCTGAATATTCTCCCTATGACTTTGAGAGATTCCACCCCACGTCCCAATGAATTACGTGCGGGAGGGTGGGTCAGTGGGTTAAACACCCACTGTAAGTTGCCCAGCGAGTGTGTGGTACAACTGTGGAGGTGTGGGGCTGGCGGGAGTGTAGGGATGATAAAAACTGGGGTGAGTGTGGGGTTGCTCTCAAAGGCAGGGCGATGTTTGGTGTGGAGTTGGGGGGCTAGTTTCTGAGTTGTATCGTTACGCAATGTCTCAACCTCCCACAATTTACAGAGGCACAGGGGGCTGCAGATTCTGGAATTAGGAGTTACTGAAAAACCCAGTGGGCCAGGCAGCATCTGTGGAGGCAGAGGAGTGGTCTACGTTGCAGATTGGGAGCCTGAATCAGAAATCCTCCAGCAGATTATTTTTCCTGCCACACGCACACTATGCTGGAGAAACTCAGCAGGGCAGGCAGCATCTATGGAGAGGAATAAAGTGTTGACATTTCAGGCCAAGAGTCTTCATCAGGACTGGGAAGAAGAGGGCAGATACTTTAGGGACATATAAGAGACTCCAAGACACACGAATGATAGAAAAACAGAGTGCTATCTGGGAGACGAGGGTTAGGTTGATCTTAGAGTAGGTTTAAGAGTCAGCACAACATCGTGGGTTGAAGGGCCTGACCTGTGCTGGAGTGTTCTATGTTCCAAAATGCTCCAGCGGAAAACTTGCTTGGTGACAAACCGTAACGTTGAAATTCGGTGCAAATACTCCGCGAGAAAGACCGATGAACCCACACTCCCCCACCCCCCCCCACGAGAGTTCCAACAGTGACTCAGCCTAATGAAGGGCCTTGGCTTGAAAGGCAGAGAGATTGTTTCCCTCCGCAGCCTGACCGGATGAGCTCCTTCAGCGTTTTGTGAATGTTACTCTGGATTCCCAGCACCACCTGTGGTTGTATATTTCACACATAGTCTTTACCAATATAGAGCATAGGACAGCACACTCATCATTTACTCTGTCTAATTCCAGCAGTGTATGAAGGGGCGGTGCAGAGGGAGCTTCACTCTGTGTCTGACTCCAGGAGTGTGTGATGGGACAGTGTGGAGGGAACTTCACTCTGTGTCTGACTCCAGGAGTGTGTGATGGGACGGTGTGGAGGGAGCTTCACTCTGTGTCTGACCCCGGGAGTGTGTGATGGGGTGGTGCAGAGGGAGCTTCACTCTCTGTCTGACCCCGGGAGTGTGTGATGGGACGGTGTGGAAGAAGTTTCACTCTGTGTCTGACCCCGGGAGTGTGTGATGGGACGGTGTGGAGGGAGTTTCACTCTGTGTCTGACCCTTTTTTTTTATACAAAATTCTTTATTACAAATGTTGGTGCTATACAATATTTACAAACCCAGTGACTAACACATTTACTACACTACAAACAGACAATACATGTTAAACCAATATATTGCCATCCTCATCAATGATGGCATTTACACCCCGCGGAGCCCAACGGTCCCAGAACATCTCGACGGTCGCCGTGGACTGTGCGTATTCCTTTTCAATGTTCACCCGGGCTCGAACATACCCCCTAAACATAGCCAGGCACTCCGCCCGGGGAGAACCTCCTGCCACCCTTTTCCAGGAGCCACGGATGGCAATTTTTGCCAGCCCCAGGAGCAAGTTGACAAGGACATCCTCATCCCTCTGTGCCCCCCTCCTTACTGGATGACCATATATGAATAGGGTGGGGCTGAAATGCAACCAGAAGGCGAGAAGCAGCCCACGCAAATACGCGAAAAGGGGCTGCAGCCTCACACACTCCACGTACATATGGTACACGGTCTCCTCCAGCCCGCAGAAGTGACACGTGGCTGGGAGATCCGTGTACAAACTAAAGAACTTATTGCAGGGCACCGCTTTATGCAGCACCCTCCAGCCGAGATCCCCAAGGTGCATGGGAAGGACTCCCTTGTAGAGGGACTTCCACTGCGGACCCCCCTCACCTCCAGGTGGAAAGACCGACCGCCATGGCGTGTCGGGACGGTGGACAAATGCTAGGAAGTGGAGGGTGTGGAGCAGCAGCCCATAAAGGTACCTCCTGCCTGCATCCCTGAATGGGATTGTGGGTGTCGATGAAAGACGGCTCAAGTTGTGTGGATTCGTCTCTCGGGTAAGGCTGCGGGGCCTGGGCCCGACGAGCAGCTCAGCCCGAGTCGTTCCACACACCTGAGACATCCGTTGAGACAGGGCAAGGGTCGGCCAGGACCCCGCCCTCTGCCAGAGGAGGGGATTCCCGGCCTGAGGCAACCATGTGTCTGACCCTGGGAGTGTGTGATGGGACGGTGTGGAGGGAGTTTCACTCTGTGTCTGACCCTGGGAGTGTGTGATGGGATGGAGCGGAGGGAACTTCACTCTGAGTCTGATCCCGGGAGTGTGTGATGGGACGGTGTGGAGGGAGTTTCATTCTGTGTCTGACCCCGGGAGTGTGTGATGGGACGGTGTGGAGGGAGTTTCACTCTGTGTCTGACCCTGGGAATGTGTGATGGGATGGAGCGGAGGGAACTTCACTCTGAGTCTGACCTCAGGAGAATGTGGAGGGAGCTTTATTCTGTGTCTGGCCCTGGTAGCGTGTGATGGGATGGCGTGGAGGGAGCTTCACTCTGTGTCTAACCCTAGAAGTGTGTGTGATTGTTTGGTGCGGAGGGAGCTTCACCCCGTGTCTGATCCCGGAAGTGTGGGTGATGGGACGGTGTGGAGGGAGCTTCACTCCGTGTCTGATCCTGGAAGTGTGTGTGATGGGATGGTGTGGAGGGAGCTTCACTCTGTGTCTGATCCCAGAAGTGTGTGTGACGGGACGGTGTGGAGGGAGCTTCACTCTGTGTCTGATCCCGGAAGTATGGGTGATGGGACGGCGCGGAGGGAGCTTCACTCTGTGTCTGATCCTGGAAGTGTGTGTGATGGGATGGCGCGGAGGGAGCTTCACTCTGTGTCTGATCCTGGAAGTGTGTGTGATGGGATGGTGTGGAGGGAGCTTCACTCTGTGTCTCTCCTGTGCTGTCCTTAAGTGTTGATGCTTTGAATCATTCCATGTGTATGGATTTCTTAAACGTATCTGCAGTGCTTAATGGAGTAGATGAGGGAGATCTATAATGGTAAAATCTCTTTTGCCTACATACAGTTCAAATCCCTCCATTCCAAGAACATTTGTGTGTCTATCCAACAGCCTTTTTAACGCCTCTATCTGCCTCCACCACCTCCCCGGCACTGCTTTCTCTCAGTATCATCAGCTTGCCCCACACATCTCCCTTAAACTTTCCCCTCTCTCTCGCCTTAACCGTAAGTCCTCTAGGATTTGTTCAAAGCTGATGTGCCCAGGCTTCAGCTCTTCTCACATGCAATTCCCCGTGGTCAGTTAGTTACTGTTCTGTGTACGCACGGGTGTGAGGAGGAACTCACTTGCAGCACCAGCGCAGCCACGGAGCACCAGAGAAGCAGCGTGCACAGGAGAAGCAGAAATTAAACAGAGATCAGCACAGTTTGGACAAGAAAGAAGACAATTAGAACGACAGTGTTGCTGGACTGAGATCGTGATCGGGGTTGTGGCAAGAACCGAATGGTTGAAGGGTAGTATCTGTTCCTGAACGTGGTGGTGTGGGACTTCAGGCTTCTGAATCTCCTGTCCGATGGGAGCCGCGAGCAAACGGTGAAGACCTTTGATGGGGGATTGTTAAAGCAGCGCCCCTCAGTTCCTTGTAATTAATTTCTTCGTTAAATGCCCCTTATCTGTGGAATCCTTCAGCATGGAGGGCTGCAGAGGCCAAGTCATTGGGTGCATCTAAGGCTCTCAGTAAGGTGGTTAGGGTTTATGGGGAGAAGGTGGAAGAATGGGGGTTGGGAAAACCAACCAGTCTCGACTGAATGGGGGGGGAATCGGACTCGACGGGCCGAATGGACTCCACTCCTACATTTTATGATCTAGTCTTCGTGGAGGAGGGTTCCAGCTACCCACCCCTCTCTGTGCCAGAGGAAGTGATCGAAGGTAGAAGGGTGGCACGGTTGGTGTAACACTATCATAGCGTCAGTGACCCAGGCTCAACTCCCACCTCTGCCTGTAAGGAGTCAGCACGTTCTACCTGCGACCACGTGGGTTTCCTCCGGGTGCCCGAGTTTCCTCCCACATTCCAAAGACGTGCGTGTTAGGCTTGGCGAGTGGCGGGTACGCTCTGTCGGAACTGGAATGTGTGGCGACACCTGTGGGTTCACCTTCCGACTGTGTTACTCGTTGACACAAACACCACATTTCATCGTAGCCTTTGACGTTTGGATGTATGAGTGACAAATAAAGTGGCTGGGAGAGCTAGGAAAGGGACTTGCTTTGCTGCTGCTGCTCTTGTTTTGTTAAGTCTGTTTTGTTGTGTTCTGCGCAGTTCGGCCGAGCATTGTTGGCGCCGGGACGCGTGGCGACACTTGTGGGCTGCCCCGCGACACAACCGTCGCTGTGTCGGCTGTTAACTCAAACGACGCACTTCACCGTATGTTTTGCTCTATGTGTGATGAGTAAATGAAGCTGAAACAGGGAGGATTGCAGTAGCCATCGCAGGTACCTGACACTGGAGGCGTTCTTGTAGTGAGCCATTTGGCATGTAGGTGTACACCAGGCAGTAGACGTCATCCTCCACACAGCAGCCGGCCAGGTCCACGATGTTCGGGTGTCGGTACCTGCAGGTGCCCAAGGTGGGAGGGTGCGGTTAGTCTCACCGGGGAACCAGATTACGCAACTGAGCAAAACAGACAAAATGCTGGAGGAACTCAGCAGGTCAGGCAGCATCTACGGAGAGGAATTAAACAGTTGACAGTTTGGGTCGAAATCCTTCATCAGGACTGGAAAGGACAGGGGAAGAAGCCAGAATAAGAAGGTGGGGGGGGGGGGCAGGAGGAGTACAAGTAATAGGTGAGACCAGGAGGGTGGGTAGGGGAGGGAGCATAAAGTGAAAAGCTGGGAGGTGATAGCTCAAAAGTAAAAGGCTGAAGCTGAAGAAATCTGACAGGAGAGGAGAGTAGACCATGGGAAAAAGAGAAGGAGGAAGGGTACCAGAGAGAGGTGAAGAGAAGAGAAGAGAAGGGCTGAGGGGAGCCAGAGTGGGAAACGGAAAGCGAGAGAAGTGGGGAGGGAGGAGAAATCAATATTCATGCCATCAGGTTGAAGACTACCCAGAGGGAATATGAAGTGTTGTTCCCCCAACCTGAGAGTGGCTCCGGTAGAGGAGGCCATGGATCAACATGTTGGATTGGGAAGTGGAATTAAAATAGTTAACCATCATGAAACCCACATTTTGTAGCGGACAGAGCAAAGCTGCTTGATGAAGTAGCCCCCCACTCCCCCCGTCTAAGTCAGGTCTCACTGATGTAGAGGAGCACCAGAAGTACTAGATACAGTAGATGACCTTGAAAGACTTGCAGATTTTTTAAAAATTTAGAGCTACAGGTCAGTAACAGGCCCTTCTGGCACAATGAGCCCACGCTGCCCAATTACAGCCATGTGACCAATTATAGCCATGTGACCAATTATACCTATGTGGCCAATTACAGCCATGTGACCAATTATAGCCATGTGACCAATTACAGCCATGTGACCAATTACAGCCATGTGACCAATTATACCTATGTGACCAATTACAGCCATGTGACCAATTACAGCCATGTGGCCAATTATACCCATGTGGCCAATTACAGCCATGTGACCAATTATACCTATGTGACCAATTACTGCCATGTGACCAATTACATCCATGTGACCAATTATTCCCATGTGACCAATTATACCCATGTCACCAATTATACCCATGTCACCAATTACAGCCATGTGACCAATTACAGCCATGTGACCAATTACACCCATGTCACCAATTATACCCATGTGACCAATTACAGCCATGTGACCAACTAGCCTCCTACCAAGTACATCTTTGAATCGTGGGGGGAAATCGGAGCACACGGAGGAAACTCGTGAGGTCACAGAGTATAGGAGCTTAGCAGTTAGCGTAACGTTACTACAGCACCAGTGACCCGCCGCTGTCTGTAAGGAGTTGCATGTTCTTCCCTTGCCTAAACTGGAAGATTGTCTGGGGCTCCGAATGGTGATGAGAGAGGAGGTGAAGGGGCAGGCATAGTAACTGAGGGCTAAATCAAGAAATCAAGGTGTAGTAACCAAGCACTCTGCGGCAGACCATCCGTTAGAGGACCTTGGAGGGTTGACCAGCATCTGTGGAGGGAAAAATGCCAGTGATTCAGGGTGAGAACTTCTGGAGGTGGACCGAAGTCAAGATGGTGCTAAACAGTGACTCCTTTGTTTGTGCCTTTGGTTCTTTTGAAGACCCTGACCTGGAATTATGCTCTGACTTTGGTACTCTGCGGGAATGGGACCCGCTCCCAGGGCCTCACGACCGGCTGCTTTTTGGTATTCCAAGGACACGGCCTGGAAGACTACCGCGCCTTCGGGGTTACAGATTTTCATGGCTCTGGGATGGGCTGATTCTAGGCTGCTGCCCCTGACTGGGAGAACATGGAACATTGGGAGCAGCAAGTTAGCTGCTGGGGGTTGTGTGCCTGGAGAGCTGCACCTTTATGGTGCCTCTCTGGGTGCAGAGCTCGGAAAAAGCAACGCAACAGACTCTTAACATCGTAAGTCAGCGAGTTGTTTGTTATATCTTCCCTCTTGCTGAGAAACAGGGACACCTTTTTTTCCCTTATTAGGGAGAGAGAGAGAGAGCCTGTGGTATGTAGAATACCGGGTGAGCGAGTAGTCTTTGGGGTACTGCAAGTCTGTGTCTTTACTGACGCTTTGCTGCACGCTTGAGTGCTCTGTGGAGGTGGCTGATGCTTTTTTGCTTTGGGGGATGGGGGAGTTGTGGCTTTGCTTTGCTTGTGCATGGGAGGGGGCAGCTGTGGGGGGGCTTTACGGTTCTAACATTTTAACTGTCATTCATTCTTTGGGGCACTCCTCTGTTTTTGTGGATGTTTGCAAAGAAAAAGAATTTCAGGATGTATATTGTAGACATTTCTCTGACATTAGATGTACCTGTTGAACCCGACTCAGAGCTTCAACCCGACTCCACCCTCTGACACTGCTCAACCTGACACATTCCGCTGGCGGGCTCTTTGTTGCTGCAGATTTCCTCTTTCGTAGCAATTTGTCATCTAAAACTTGGACAAACTTCTAGAGGTGCACAGCGGAGAGTATCCTGACTGGTTGCCTCATGGCCTGGTATGGGAACACCAACGTCCACGAACGGAAAATGGGTGGTGGATGCAGCCCAGCCCATCACAGGAAAAGCCCTCTCACAACTGAGCACGTCTACACGGTGCACTGTCACAGGATGGCAGCATCTATCATCAAGGTGTCCCATCATCCTGCCTGTTATGTCCTCAAGGAACTCCAACAGACTTCTCAGGCAAGATTTCCCCTCAGGGAAACCATGCTGACCGGTCTATTTCATCATGTGCCTCCAAGTATCCCAAAACCTCATCCTTAATAATAGATTCCAACATTCTCCCTACCACTAAAGTCAGGCTAGTTGGTTTATAATTTCCTTTCTTCTGCCTCCCCCTCTTCTTAGAGTGGAATGACATTTGCAATTTACCAGTTTCCCAGAACTATTCCAGAACCTAGCGATTCTTGAAAGATCATTACCAATGCCTCTGGAATCTCCAGCAAGAACGCTGGGGTGTAGTCCATCTGGTCCAGGTGACTTATTTCTTACTCTGGCTCAACTTTTTTCCCAGTCCTGATGAAGGGTCTCTGCCCGAAATGTCAACTATACTCTTTTCCATAGATGCTGTCTGGCTTGCTGAGTTCCTCCAGCATTTTGTGTGTATTACCTTCAGACCTTTCAGTTTCCCAAGCATCTTCTCTCCAGGAAAAGTAACAATAATCACTTCTAACCTCTGACACTCTCATATTCCTGTCATACTGCTGGTGTCTTCCATAGTGAAGACTGATGCAAAAATACTTTTTAAGTTCATTCACCATTTCTTTGTCACCTCCCCCCCCACCATTTCTACCCTTCTAGTATCATTTTCCAGTGGCCTGATGTCCACTCTCACCTCTCTTTTATTCTTTACATATTTGAAAAAACTTTTGGCATCCTCTTTGATATTACTGGCTAGCTAACTTTCATATTTCATCTTTTCTCTCATAGTTTTTTTTAGTCACCTTCTGTTGGTTTTTAAAATCTTCCCAATTTTTGCTCTATTCTATGCCCTCTCTTTTGCTTTTTTTTTTGTCTTTGACCCTATGGAATACGGGAGGAAACCGGAGCACTTGGAGGAAAACATTCTGTCATGGGATGAATGTACAGATTTATTACAGAGTGTCCTGACGAAGGGTCTCGGCCTGAAACGTCGACTGCACCTCTTCCTAGAGACGCTGCCTGGCCTGCTGCGTTCACCAGCAACTTTGATGTGTGTTGCTATTACAGAGTGTGCCAGGAATTGAACTTTGATCACTGATTTCTGGTGCTGCTGGATGTTGCATTACCATCCTGTCCTCTCCACCACGCTTTGCAAGTCGACCAAGATTAACGCTACTTACTGATAAAGCTTCTCCAGCTCAGTGTAAAAGCTCTCCCTCACCGTCTTCCAGTCCAAATCAGCATCCTAAATTGACAAGAGAACATAGACTCAGTGGCCACTATATTAGGTATACCTACTCGTTAATACAAATATCTAATCAGCCAATCATGTGGCACCAACTCAATATATAAAAGCATGCAGACATGGTCAAGAGGTTCAGTTGTTGTTCAGACAAAACATCAGAATGGGGAAGGAATGTGATCTAAGTGACTTTGACCGAGGAAGGATTGTCGGTGCCAGACCGGGTGGTTTGAGTATCTCAGAAACTGCTGATTTTCTGGGGTTTTCACACACAACCCCAGAGTTTACAGAGAATGGTGCGAGACCCAAAAGAACAAACAGTGAGTAGCAGTTCTGTGGGCAGACATGCCTTGGTAAAGGAGAATGTCCAGACGGTTCAAACTGACGGGAAAATGACAGTAACTGAAATAACCACACGTTGCAACAGTGGTGTGCAGAAGAGTTTCTCTGAATGCACAAGATTTCCAACCTCGAAGTGGACGGGCTACAGCAGCAGCAGACCAGCAACTACACTCAGTGGTCACTTCATTAGGTACAGGAACCTACTAAAGTGGTTACTGAGTGTAACTGATTAACAGACTTTCACGCTGAGTGAGATCAGCTCACATTAACCTGGCTGCCATCTCTTAAACACAAGAGATTCCACAGTCGCTGGAAATCCAGAGCAACGCACACACACAATGGTGGAGGAACTCAGCAGGAGAGGCAGCATCTATGGAAGGGAATAAACATTCGACGTCTCATTTTGTTGGCACTGGAAGGAGTGGCAGCACTTGCAGGCTGTCCCCAACATGCCCTCTGGTGTGTTAGTTGTTAATCCCATTGTATGTTTTGATGTCACATGATAATGAACTTCAATCTTGAATCTTTTGGGCCGAGACCTTCATCAGAACTGGAAGGCGAGGGGGAAGAAGGCAGAATAAAGAAGGTGGGAGGGCAGAGAATGGAATACAATCTGGCAGGTAATAGGTGAGACCAGGTGAGTGGGAAGGTGGGCGGGTGGGCGGGGGGGATGAAGTAAAAAACTGGGAGGGGATAGGTAGAAGAGATGAAGGGCTGAAGAAAGAGGAATCTGATTGGAGAGGAGAGTAGACCATGGGAGAAAGAGAAGGAGGAGGGGCACCAGGGCAAGGTGATGAGCAGGTGGGAAGATGAGAAGGGGTAAGAGGGGAGCCAAAATGCAGCATAGAAGACGAGGGAAGGGGGCAGGGAGAAATAGACATTTGTGTCTTCAGGTTGGAGGCTACATTATCTCAGCAGCTTTGTCCAATAGTATATAAAAGGCAGTGGTGCTGGAAATACAGCCCTTTGGCCCATTGAGTCAGTGCTGACCACCAACTAACCATTTGTACTGACTACCCAAACACTCACCACCAGGCTCAAGGACAACTTCCATCCCACTGTTATCAGACTCTTGAACGGACCTCGTGCACGATAACGTAGACGCTCTTATTCCACTCACCCCTAGTTTCAACCCCTCAACTGCACGTTGGGGGGAATTTATACCAGCCTATGAACCCCCTGACCCCGCACATCGCTGGGACTCGGGAGTAAACCAGAGCACCCAGGGGTAGGGTACGGACTCACAGGGAACACATTCAGACTCTGCACACAGAGAAAGTGCCGGAGGTCAGGAGCAAACCCGGGTCACCGGCTCTACCTGCTTCGCCACTGTGCTGCTCGAGTAGAAGATGCAGGATGGAGACGAGCACAGGGAACGAGTTGCCAGAGGAAGTGGTTACAGCAAGTGAAATAGTATAATTTAAGAAGCACTTGCAAAGAACAGTACAGGCCCTTCAACCCACATAGTTGTGCCAACCCTTTTCCAAGATCAATCTAACATTTCCCTCCATTTTACTATCATCCATAGCAGTCCCTTAAGTGTTCCTGAATGCACTGCCTCTTTGTGCATTCCTTCCAAGTTTATCGTCATTCAACAGTCCACATGTATACAGCCAAGTGAAACAACATTCTTCCAGACCAAGGTGCACAACAGTACAAATAACTCACACACAACACAGAGTAACACAGTGGATTCCAGTTAATTGGGACAGGACATTTTGGCCTAATTAAGCGGCTTCTCCAATGAGCCAGAATTTCATGGAAATAGTTAAAAAGGAATAAAAAAGACAAGCTACAGTTTAACTGAGTAACAAATTATCAACAGAGGAATTCATCCAGTGTATGTTGTTGTCTCCTTTTGATTGACAGTAAATGAACAAAAACAGTGCAGACACCTATTACAGATAATGGACTGCTTTCATACAACACCTTTGATGATTGTATCCTCCATATTTTCAATTTTATTGTAACATTCAAGATGATTGTTGATACCTTCAAATTCTTCTTAGTTCCTAACTTTTTACAGCAGTGAAATCGTTTGATTTCACTCCCGGCTGTTTTTGGCATCTCCAAGCCTGAATGCTACAAACTGCAGTGAGCAAACAGTTCGGAAATGACTTACTGCTTATTTCTCGCCAACTCTCGGTGACAAGGATCACTGCTTTTTGAAAACTAACACACATAATTTATGCTATTTAAAAACTGTTCGATCTAAGCACAGTCTGGCGTCTAACGGCCACACAAGTCAGCAAAAGTCTCCTGTCCAAATTAAGCAGCATAGTGTCCCAAGTAAACTGAGGGAATCCTGGCTATTTTCCCAATTTGTTTTCATTCTTTTAAGAGTTTTCCCAAATAAGCGGCTGCCTGATTAACTGATGGCCCAATTCACTAGAACCTACTATCTTCATATTCATTGTTATGTGTCGTGTCGTGTGACATTGAAAATTGACATTTACGACACAAGTTAAAAAGTAAACAGTATAACACTACTTGGTTTGTACTTGATGAGACCTGGGTGTGGCAGGGAGTTCAGTGGTCTCACGGCCTGGTGGAAGAAGTTGTTTCCCATCCTAACAGTCTTTGTCCTAAAGCTAAGGTACTTCCTGCCTGATGGTAGGAGGTCAAAGAGGTTGTGGGACAGATGGGAGGGTCCATTAACTGAGAGGCCCATTTACCACTCTCCATGGAAGTGCTCAAGTTCATGTAACTAAACTGCAGGTCCTCTCCCACAGTGAACGAGGGAGAAATCCAACCCTCCCAAAACCGAACACCTCCTTGCCGCTCACCTCTTTCAGCCTTTTGACCGCATACCGCGTATGACGCATCACTGCCCAGTAAACGCAGCCAAAGCCCCCTTCACCGATCTTCTGGTTTTCCGCAAAATTGCAGGTGCCATCTCGGAGTTCACCCAGTGGCCAGTAGAACACTTTCTTCATAATGGAGGGCGGGGTCACTGGACGAGACACTGGAGGGTCCTAAGACAGCAGGAAGAAAACATTTATAATGTAATATAAAAGATAGGACATTGCAGTGGAGCACGTACCTTTGTCCGCAATGTAGTGCCGACTTTTTAGCCTACTCCATATTCAACTCCTCCCTCCTACACAGCCCATTGTCCTTACATGAGGAAATCTACAGATGCTGGAATTTCAAGCAACACACATAAAAGTTGCTGGTGAACGCAGCAGGCCAGGCAGCATCTCTAGGAAGAGGTACAGTTGACATCTCGGGCCGAGACCCTTTGTCTGGACTAACTGAAAGAAGAGCTAGTAAGAGATTTGAAAGTGGGAGGGGGAGGGGGAGATCCAAAATGATAGGAGAAGACAAGAGGGGGAGGGATGGAGCCAAGAGCTGGACAGTTGATTGGCAAAAGGGACATGAGAGGATCATGGAACAGGAGGCCTTGGGTAGCCTCCAACCTGATGGCATGAACACTGACTTGTCAAACTTCTGCTAATGCCCCACCTCCCCCTCGTACCCCATCCGTTATTTATTTATATACACACATTCTTTTTCTCTCTCTCCTTTTTCTCCCTCTGTCTCTCTCACTACTCCTTGCCCAACCTCTGGGCTATTTCCCCCCCTCCCCCTTTTCTTTCTCCCTAGGCCTCCTGTCCCATGATCCTCTCTTATCCCCTTTGCCAAACACCTGTCCAGCTCTTGGCTCCATCCCTCCCCCTCCTGTCTTCTCCTATCATTTTGGATCTCCCCCTCCCCCTCCCACTTTCAAATCTCTTACTAGCTCTTCTTTCAGTCCGTCCTGACGAAGGGTCTCGGCCCGAAAAGTCGACTGTACCTCTTCCTAGAGATGCTGCCTGGTCTGCTGCGTTCACCAGCAACTTCTTACATCCATATGCCTATCTGGACAAAACACTGCCCACATGTCAGGCAGCATCTACGGCAGGGGTCCCCAACCTTTTTTTGCACCGCGGACTGGTTTAATATTGACAGTATTCTTGCAGACTGGCCAACCGGGGGGATGGTGTTCAAGCAGGGTTAGACTCACCTCAACATGTCTTTTACAGTTCGGGTTGCCAACTTTCTCACTCCCAAATAAGGGACAAAAGTAGCAGTCAAATCCCAGGACACTTTACCCCAGGAAAGACTACCATGACCATGAAGCCTTTCGCGGGCACCTGTGTGTGCATGCACGTACGTGCCAATTTTTTCCCCACAAATCAGTTTTGGCTTCATCTTCCCTACTATACTGTATATACATTATTTCTTCTTTATATAGGCTGTGTATTTATCATATCTTTCCTGCTTTTACTCTATGTTAGTGTTATTTGGTATGACTTGGTAGGTTATTTTTTTGGGTCTGGGAAGGCTCAAAAATTTTTCCCATATAAATTAATGGTAATTGCTTCTGTGCTTTACGCCATTTCGGCACGAAAGGTTTCATAGGAACGCTCTACCTTAGCGGGGGAAATATGGGACAAGGGTGGTTCCGTATGGGACAAACCAATTTAACCCAATATATGGGATGTCTGGGCAAATACACAAGTTCAACAGTGCGTAACAGGGAATGAGGAAAGGTGCAGCTGACTCATATCGTTTCCTCATGGTCCGGTAGCACACGCTTTGCGGCCCGGTAGTTGGGGACCGCTGATCTACGGAGTAAGCAGTTGACATTCCGGTCTGATGAAGGGTCTCAGTCCAAAACATCGACGGGGGAAGAGAGGGGAAAAGGGGAGTGGGAGAAGGGCGTGCGCGGGAGGAGAGGGGCGTGCGGGAGATGGGGATGTGCAGAAGAACGTGAATGGGAGTTGGGGTACACCCTAACCTGACAGACCACAAGTAGATCAGGCACTTCCAAAAAGGATGAGGCACTGTAACATAGGAGAACCATAACTCTGCAGATCTTACCAACCAAACAGACATTGTTGGGGATGCATAATTTAGCAGTTCCCCTTGACTTGCGGCATGGAACGAGCCCACGCAATTTAACAGTTGATGAAACTTTCAACCTTCTCAACAGATCTGTGGAAAACAGGTCGCGCAACGATGCAGCGCTGGCCGGAACCAAATGGCGAAATAGAGTCAATCAGTGAACCTGCCGACTCCCAGGATTCCTCTTGAGGTGTTCAAAGTGACCTCGGCTTCATATGTGCGCTCAAGAACCATCTTTGGGGATTGTGAGACCTTACGTGATTGGTCAATCGTGCTAACTGGAATAGTATAAAGGTAGCTTGCTGAACACCAGCTCTGTCCTGACCAACATTCAGATTCCAATCTGAATTCTTGTCAACATAATTTCCACTGTTGTGATCGTCTTCATCTTTGCCTCGCCGCTACCATCGTTCCATCCATGTCAACTTGCTGCTGTCGTCGACATCTGATCGGTGTTCCCAGTTTGCGTTAACTTTTTATTTTAACTTAGCCCTGTTAACGATGGATAAATACATACAGCACCATCTCTATGAGTCTGAAATTGGAGAAGCCTTGAATTCTAATCCTACTAAGATACAGAAACTACAGAAAGTGTGTGAATACAATGTTACATAGCTGGAGTATGGTTTTATTTTGTTTCTGTCAGATCAGCGACGCCTCATGTGTCTTATTTGCAATACTGTACTGTCTAATGAAGCCATGAAACCATCAAGATTGCAGGAATGCTTCAGTAAAAGACACCCTGAAAAAGCTACTTATGGTATTACTCAGTTCCAGACGATGAAAGAAGCATTGAAAAAGCATTGCATACTTGAGCCTTTAGCCTAGAAAGCTAAAAATGACCATGCTAGTGGTCTTATTGCTTCTTATAACATTTCCAAAATGATAGCGGAGTGTGGAAAATCTCATACATTTGGTGAAAGATTAATAATGCCTGCTGTATCAGAAGTGCTCACCACTGTTCTCAAAATGATACCAGTATTTTAAAAATCAGTTCCTCTGAGTAATAGCTCTGTAGCTCATTGTATTGATGAAATGAGTGAAGACATTGAGTATCAACTATTCACAGAGCTACAAAAAACAAAATTTAGGATAGAACTGGATGAATCAACTCTGCGAGACAATGAGGTATTTCAAATAGCATATGTATGGTTTGTCAAAAATGGAAAATATTATGAAGCGATTCTCTTTTAGAGAATCAATCTATGACGAGCTCAAAATGTATATTGAGGATAAGAGTATCCCGATTAGGAACATGATTTCTTGTGCAACAGATGGAGCTCCATATATGACAGGTTGCTATGCTGGTTTAGCAGCAGTAATGAAAAAAGAAATTCCATGTCTGTTTGCAATCCATTGTGTAAGTCATCATCAACACCTCGCAGCCAAAAACCTCAGCCAGCAACTTTTTCAAGCATGACTCTTGTAATATCTGCTAGTAACAACATTAAACCTTATCCATTAAATAGCAGAATATTTTGGCAGTTATGCCAAGATAATGATGAAGAGTTTGAAGGTTTGCATCTTCACACTGAGTGCATTGGCTATCAAAAAGGCTGCTGTTTAAAACACTTCTTTGATCTTTTTGACACTGCGGTTGAATTTTTGCTCAAAAGTTGACAAGAGCTTGGGGAAACAAAATTGAACTTCTGTGCGGAAATGTGGCATACCTAGCCGATCTATATGGCAAAATGAACATTCTAAATATGAAACTGCAGGGTGAAAACTTCAATTTAATCCAGGCAAAAAGTGTAGTATCCACTTTTATCGGAAAATTGTTAATATATAAGCAAAACATTGGGAGAAGAATGTTCTCACAGTTTCCCTGCATGGAAAGTATGGTACTCTCATTCATAGACGGTGATTTGCAACAGTACTGCTTACACCTGCAGTCACTGAAGAAGGATTTTCAGCATCAATTCAAGGATCTGAACAAACTGGAAATTCTGGACTGGGTAATCAATGCATTTCTTTGCAAGATGGAAGAACCGGAAGAGAGCTTGCAAGAAGAAATAATCAAAATTCAGAATGATGAGAAAGCAAACATGCTTTTTCAAAAATCTCAGCTTTTATGGCATGTGGCTCCATGGTCATATACAGTTTCCTGGTCCTTGGAGAAGAGCCAAACTGCTCGTCATTGCATTTCCATCTTCCTACTTCGTTGAAAGAAGCTTCAGTGCAGTAAATCACATACTCATAAAAAAAATCAGAAATTGCTTGGGCATTGTTACACGTGTGGACTTACGGCTTTTGTTGTCATAACTTGAGTCGGATATTTCAACTCTTGCTAAAAACCATCAAGCTCAAGGTTTTCAAGGGTATTGAAGCAGCCCTACAGTGCACAGGTACCGTATAAGCTAGGTTTAAAGATAAATAAAAATTTAAAGCAAACTCATTTTTCACATGTTAGCGGATAGTAGACATGTTTTTACACTATGGGGGCGCCAGAAAA
Organism: Mobula birostris; assembly: GCF_030028105.1. Lineage (NCBI taxonomy): Eukaryota > Metazoa > Chordata > Chondrichthyes > Myliobatiformes > Myliobatidae > Mobula > Mobula birostris. Next base: position 27,306,607 of record NC_092398.1, read on the forward strand.
TATATTGTGCCTCCCCCTCCCCTCTACTTCTATTCCCCACTATGGCCTCCTACCTCCCTCTCACCTGCCTATCACCTCTCCCTGGTGCACCTCCTCCTTTCCTTTCTCCTATGGTCCACTCTCCTTCCGTCAGATTCCTTCCTCTCCTGCCTTTTACCTTTCCCATCCACCTAGCTTCACCTGTCAGCTATCCTCCACCCCCACCCCTTTGTTCTGGTGTCTTCCCCCTTCCTTTTCAGTCCTAATGAAGGGTCTCAACCCAAAATTTCCATGGATGCTTCTGACCTCTTGAGTTGCTCCAGCATTTACAAACTTTCTCGAGTTTATAATACTATGTGCTATATGCGCCTTGTGCTGTGCATGACTGTTGGTACTGTGTTTTGTACCTTGGTCCCGGAGAAAGGTAGTTTCGTTTGGCTGATTTCATGAGTATTCATGTGTGGTTGAATGACAATTAAACCTGAAATTGACCTTGACTTGAATGAACCACTGCGCTACTAAATCGCATTTTAATTTGAAACTGCAAATAATTTATGAAGCCTTGATTATTGTGCAGGGTTTTGTTGGTGAACAAGTACCTGTAAAAAAGAAAGAGGCTGGGTATTGCTCGGAAATGACATACCATCCCTCTGTGGCTGGAACCTGGAATTACCTTGCCAGGGTCCGTAAACAAGCTGTCCGGAGGACTGGGTGGTCGTGGAAGTTTGTTCTTAGATGCCACAGCGGAAGTAACTGAAAGGCAATCATGAGAAGACACAGCGTGAGTGGCTCAGTCATCTGAGACTCGCCGCAAATCAACACAGGGTGTCAGGATAAGGCCCTTCTCCCCGCAGAGCCCCTGCTGACCATCACCCATGCAATCCTATGTTATCTTTTACTCTGCCGACAATTGAGCAGTTTTGGACCCTAATCGAAGAAAGGCTTTGCTGGTATTGCAGAAGGTCCAGAGGAGGTTCATGAGAATGACCCCATAAATGAAAGTGTCAACATCCGAGGGGTATTTGATGGCTCTGAGTCTGTACTTACTGGAGTTTAGAACAATGGTGGGGAGGTGATGGTTCATTGAAACCTATCAAAAGGCCTAGACAGAGTGGATATGGAGAAAATGTTTCCTACAGTGGGGGAGTCTAGGACCAGAGGGCACAGCCTCAGAATATAAGGATGTCCCTTTAGAGCAGAGACAAGGAGGAATTTCTTGAGCCAGAGGAATTCATTGCTACAGACAGCTGTGGAGGCCAAGTCATTGGGTATATTTAAAGCAGAGGCTGATAGGTTCTTGATCAGTAAGGTTGTCGAAGGGTATGGGGTCAAGGCAGGAGAATTGGGTTCGGAAGGATAATAAATCAGCCAGAATGGAAATGGAATGGTGGAGTGGACTTGATGAGACAAATAGCCTATTTCTGCTGCCAAGCCTTATGGTCTAACTCTAACCCAACAACACCACCACCTTCCCCAGGGACACGTTTCCAGCTGCTGACTGATGTCTGCACACACTCAGTTTGCACAAATCCTCAGTTCATCCATTTAATCTCCATCAAGAGCCCGTGACTTCCTAACACTGTCGACACCATGTCCCACACCTCTTCCTCTCCCCCAACCCCCACATTCCCACCTCCCTGCCCCAACTCCCTCCTCTCCCCATCCCCCACATTCCCACTTCCTGTCCTGACCCCCTCCTCTCCCCATCACCTACGTTCCCACCTCCCCATCTCGACCTTCTCCTCTCTCCCATATCCCACCTTCCCACCTCCCTACCTCACTGTCCCAACCCCCTCCTCTCCCCACGTTCCCACCTCTCTGTCCCAACTCCCTCCTCTCCCCATCCCCCACATTCCTACCTCCCGTCCTGACCCCCTCATCTCCCCACATTTCCACATCCCCGTCCTGACCCCCTCTTCTACCCCATCACCTTCCCATCTCGACCTTCTCCTCTCCCCCAACCCCCACATTCCCACCTCCTATCCTGACCCCCTCCTCTCCCCATCCCCCACATTCCCACCTCCCGTCCTGACCCCCTCCTCTTCCCATCACCTACGTTCCCTCCTCCGCATCGCGACCTTCTCCTCTCCCCCATATTCCACCTTCCCACCTCCCTGTCCCAACCCCCTCCTCTCCCAACGTTCCTACCTCCCCACCCTAACTCCCTCCTCTCCCCATCCCCCACATTCCCACCACCCGTCCTGACCCCCTCGTCTCCCCATATTTCCACACCCCCATCCCGACCCCGTCTTCTACCCCATCACCTCCCCATCTTGACCTTCTCCTCTCCCTCATACCTCACCTTCCCACCTCCCTGTCCTGACCCCCTCCTCTCCCCCATCCCTCACACACACACACTCATACATGCTCTCTCTCTCTCTCTCACACACACACACACACACAGTGCGGGAGACTGGGACCGAACCTTGGTTTCTCCTAACTGTGGTACTGTGAATCGCGCTTCCCCCCCCCCCCACCCCATGCTTGACGCTGCCCTGATGCCAGTTCCTGACCCCCTGGCTCACCACACCCTCCCCCAACCCTGCAGCACACTCTACCCACTTACTGCGAGAATCAATGGTCACCGTCTCCTTCTCGCTCAGCTTGTTGCTGAAGCTCTTCTCGCAGCCCAACCTGCTGGGGGGCGGGGTGGCCGATGGCGGGGGCTGGGCAGCGGGCGGGGGTGGATCCATCCTGGGGGCTGGCATGCTGGGCGGTGGTGGTCGGAGGACAGGTCTCCCTGAAACACAGGAAGTGAAATGAAATATCTTTACTGTCATTGCATAGTTCAATTTATCATGCACCAATACAGCGAAAATGAGTTTGCAACTCTCATACTCAATACTATAAACAACAAATAAAATAAATAAAAAATAACCAGCCTGTACAAGCAATGTCCGGCGGTACAAAAGCACAGCTCAGGTGCTCGACAGTCATAAAGCCAGTATTAAAGTAGTAATATAACAATTTATGGGTGATGTTTCATCGATTGGTTCAGAGCAATTATAACTCCGGGGAAAAAGCTATTTTTCAGTCTGGAAGTGCGGGCATAGAAAACCTTATAGCGTCTGCCAGGTGGAAGAAGTTCAAACAGATGATTGCATGGGTGTCAGTCAGTGAAAGCAGGCACTTGTGTTCACAGTGGGAGGGTCCCTCACAGAGCATCGCTGCCACAGTACGTTTCCAAATGTTTGCCACTGTTTTAACGTCAATCGCATGGCCAAGCTGGCAGGCCCTTCAATATTCAACAGGTTTCACTGAGATTCCCCTCATTTTTCTAAACTCCAGCGAGTTCAGGTCCAGAGCCAACAAACGCTCTCACACAATAAGCCTCTAAGTTTATCAATTCATCTTCACAAAGAGACACAATAGATCCCATTCAAAGAAAAACTCACACAAGACCATCAAACACCCAATGTGCAAAAAAAGAACAATTTTTGCCAATAATAAAAAGGAAACATATAAAATTAACTGTAGTCTCCAAAAGTGAGTTCTCAGCACTATGCTGATGGCAGTCCCCAGCGTTATGACATTGGCCACAGGCCACAGCTGCAGTTAGTTTAGTACTGAAGCGCAAATAGTAAAAAAAACTTAAAATCCACAAGGAACGTGAACTGCAGGATCCTCAAAGCGAGTCCACAGCTGTGGAGCGTGTTCAGTGCTGGGACGAGCCTGTCCAGAAGACCGATGGTTGCAGGCAACAGCCGCTCCTGAACCCAGCGGCGTGGGACCCAAAAGACCCCTGCACCATCTGCCCGCCAGTAGCAGTGAGGAGAGAGGGAGAGCAGTGAAAGGCAGACGTCGCTGAATGCCTGTTGTCTTCTGCTCGTCCTCGACGATTTTAATCTCAGTCAACGCTTTAAGTGGCGTGGAGTAATGGAGCCGACCACAGAGTCATGTTCCGACGTTAGGAACCGACACAGAGTCTCATCCACGCTGAACCCTCCAGGAGATCACAGAAGCACCAGATAGTTCAGTCAGCCCATAAATACACTGAAAAGAGAAATTACAGGTTGCGATTGATCTCAGTTCAGAAGAAGTAAAGGCAGAAGAAGAATCCAGTAGTTTTGTAAGCTGTCTGCAAGATGTTGCTGTTGGTCACTGGTACCATCTTGCCATCTTCTTCAGATTATTATCTTCTGAACATTTCCTGTTTGTGCCATGGTAATCCTGAGCAGAGATTATCATTGATTAATGAGCTAGTTACAAAACATTCTGTATTTTTGAATATAAGAAAAAAAGGATGAATCCTGTTTATTTCAGATTCAGATTTATTGCCATCTCTTGAGTTGGAGAATGTGACAGGCATCATCATTGCAAATCAGCAAGTTGTTTTGCTTATGTCTCCCTCTCACTGTGAAAAGATAACACCTCGCTGTCCCTTTAGTGGGGAGAGAAGGGGGGAGGGAGAGGGGGAGGAGAGAGGGAGGGGGAAGTGGGAAGAGAGGGAGGGGGGAGAGAGAGGGGTGGGAGAGAGGGGGAGAGGGGGGGAGAGGGGGGGAGAGAGGGGGGAGAGAGGGGGGGGAGAGAGAGGGGGAGAGAGAGAGGGGGAGAGAGAGAGGGGGAGAGAGAGAGGGGGAGAGGGGAGAGAGAGGGGGGGAGAGAGAGGGGGGAGAGAGAGGGGGGAGAGAGAGGGGGAGAGAGAGGGGGAGAGGGGGGGAGGGGGGGGAGAGACACACTGTGGCATGTCAAATTGTTGGGTGAACAAATAGTTTTTGTGGTACTGCAGATTATGGTCTCCCTTGGGGGCTCTGCTATTGCTTGCTTGGTGGGTGGAGGATGCTGATTTTTTTTGCTTTAGTAAGTGGAGGGGGGGTGAGGGATGTTGCTTTGCTGCTATTTGTACATGGGGGGGAGAAGTGGTGGGCTTTGGAGTTCTAATTCTTTGGGCACTTCTCTGTTTTCGTGGATGTCTGCAAAGAACAAGAATTTCAGGATGTATATTGAATACATTTCTCTGATATTAAATGGTGCTATTGAAACTACTAAAACTATTGAGGAACTCAGCAGGTTTGGCAGCTCCTATGGAGAGGAATAAACAGTTGACGTTTTGGGCTGGGTCCATTCATCAGGACTGGAAAGGAGTGGGGAAGACACCAGAATAAGAAGAGGGGAAGAAGTACAAGGTTGAAGGTGAAAGGTGAAGCCATGTAGATAGGGGAGTGGGAATGAAGTAAGAAATGATGTAACAAGCTGGGAAGTGATGAGTGGAAAAGATAAAGGGCTGGAAATGAAGGAATCACTTTGGAAAGAAGAGTGAACCATGGGGGGAGGGAAGGGTGGAGGAAGGGGGAGGGGGAAGGGGACGGGGGTGAAGGAAAAAGGGAAGAGGGAAGGGGAAGGAATGGGGTAGGGGGGAAAGGGGAGGGGACAGGGGAGGAAAAGGGAGGGGGAAGGGGGAAAGGGAGGGGGAAGGGGAAAAGGGGAGAAGGGCGAGGGGGAGGGGAGAGGGAAAAGATGGGGTGGGGGAAAGATAGGGTGGGGAAGGGGGGAAAGAGGGGGGAGGGGTAGAGTTAACTTCCTCATCTGAGACATTCCCATTTCTCATTATCATCATCAAGGAGGAGATACAAGAATCTGAAGGCCCAGGATCGACCTCCTCCCCTCTGCTGTCAGATTTCTGAATGGACAACAAACCCATGATTACTCCAAGATGCCACAGTCATCATTAGGGACCCCCGTCACCCAGGACATGTCCTCTTCTCATTGCTACCATCAGGGAGGAGGTACAAGATCCTGAAGACGATTCAGGAACAGCTTCTTCCCCTCTGCCATCCAATATCTGAATGGAACACTGCTCAATATTTCCTGTTCTCTTTTTGAACTATTAATTTAATTTAATTTTTAAAAAGTATTTCTTATTTTAAGTGTTTTTAGTTCTGTGTTGTAAGTATATTTATACTGAGAGTTTTACTATTATGTACTGCTGCCACTAAACAACAAATTTCACAACATTTGCCAGTGAAATTAGATTTGATTCTGATTCTACAACCTGACAAATCCTCTCTTGCACTGTTGAGTTATATCTATCATCTGATAGTAATTTTTATGTCTTGCATTGTACCGCTGCCATAAAACAACAAATTTCACAGCACGTGTCAGTGATAATATGTACCTGCTGTGGTCTAGTAAAACACAAATACTGCAGGTATCAATTCTTGCAGAGTGCTCCCTCCCTGCTGCCCCTCCTACAGGGCGGCACACCCTCCTCGACGCCTCTCCCTCGGGTTCACCAGACACTGCCTCAGTTAGAGGTCGGAACACATTTGGAGCTGTTTCCTCTGGAGTTGTGGAGGTTGAGGGGAGACTTGATTGAAGTTTATAGAATTATGAGAAGCAGGGTCTGTATGCAGTCGCTATTTTTTTTTTTGCCCAGTACATGCATCTAAGTTTGGGGAGAGGGAGAGTTCAAAAGTTAAGAGCTACATAAGTTCTTTTACACAGAGAGAACTGGGTTACTGCAAGGGGCTGCCAGAGGTGGTGGGAGAAGTAAATACGATAAAGGTGTTTAAGAGGCACATGCACGTGTAGAGAATGGAGGGCGAGGGACCTTGCATGGGCAGAGGGGATTAGGTGCCGTTGAGCCGAATTACATTCAGTGGCCACTTTATTATGTACATTTCCCTGTTAGTGCAAATATCTAATCAACCAATAACGTGGCAGCAACTCAATGCATAATAACATGCAGACATGGTCAAGAGGTTCAGTTGTCGCTCAGCCCTATCATAAGAGTGGGGAGAAAAAGTGATCTCAGTGACTTTGACTGTGGAATGATTGTCGGTGCCAGACGGGGTGGTTTGAGTATCTCAGAAACTGCTCATCTCCTGGGATTTTCACACACAACAGACCCTAGAGTTTACAGAGAATGGTGCGATAAACCAACACAAAAACATCCAGCGAGCAGCAGTGCTGTTAATGAGAAAGGTCAGAGGAGAATGGACAGACTGGTTCAAGCTGACAGGAAGGCAACAGTAACTCAAGTAACCACACGTTACAACAGTGGCGTACAGATGAGCATCTCTGAACGCACAACACATCCTACCTTGAAGTGGGTGAGCTACATAAGCAGAGAACCACACAGGGCTCCATTCCTGTACCTAATAAAGTGGCCACTGAGTGGACTTTGGTATAATACCGTGGGTCAAGGGGTCTGTTCCTGTGCTGTACGATATTGGCCAGCATTGCTGAACTCTCAGCTCCAACACGAATCACAGACAGTAACACACCACTATCTCAGCATGCTCAGCACTTTGGTGGCACTACCCTTGCAGATGATCTAGACTGGGGAGGGACGTCATGGACCAATACCCTTAAGCCAAGGGGTCCGTGAACCCCAGGTTTGGAAACCCCTGATCAAAACGACTGGTAAACCCGTGAATGACTTCTACACCATTTTATTTTGTGTGGTATTGGTAAGTTGTTGTCAGATGTGTGAGGTAAAGTGAAGAACTCTTGTTTGCCTGCCACCCAGCCAGATCTTTCCATACCTACGACACCCATCACAGGAAAAGCCCACCCCACCATTCAGCACATCTACAAGGAGCGCTGACACAAGACATCAAGGACCCCCACCACCTAGACCATGCTCTCTTCTCACTGCTGCCATCGGGAAGGAGGTACAGGAGCCTCAGGTCCCACACCACCAGGTTCAGGAACAGTTACTACCTTACAACCATCGTCTCCTAAACCAGTGTGGATAACTTCAACACTGAACTGATTCCACAACCTATAGACTCACTTTCAAGGACTCCACAACTCATGTTCTGAGTGTTATTTACTTATTAATATTGTTATAGTTGCACAATTTGTGTTCTTTTGCATATTGGTTATTTGTCAATCTGTGGGGTAGTCTTTCATTGATTCTATTGTATTTTTTCATTCAACTGTGAATGCTGCAAGAAAACGAATCTCAGGATAGTATAAGGTGCCATCTACGTATCGGTGGCAGGGTGAATGCTAGCCTGCAGGTCACCCTGGGGCAAAGAGCAGCATTTGCTTAGACCCCCGATCAGGGTCAGGTGAAGACATGGGAGCGGGAGGGTGGATGGTTGTATGAGCAGCTGGTGCAGATCACAAGTCCTGGTTAAGCGACCACTGACACCAGGCAGACGATCTCTGAAGAGCATTGATAATGGCTGGGGTCACCCGTCTTGTAAAGACACTGCCTAGAAGACGATAATGGCAAACAACTTCTGTAGAAAAGAATCACGGTCAAACACCATGATCACACACATTTTACGACACAACACATAATGATGATGATACATACCTTGATAATAAATTTACTTTTGACTCTTGCAGATATGACACTGACCTGCAGGGGGTGACAGATGGCCAGCGTTGTCTACTCGTGGATAGGGGGAAGGTGAAGGACTGCACCGGAGGATGCACAGTGAGTAACACAGAGGCCACTCGATTTTGAGGCTGTCATTACATCCTTGCCAAGTATGACTGGTCAATGGGAGAAGAGTAACAGCAATTGCGCTCTGCGCCAGAACTTCGTGTTGAAGCCTGTGATCTGGGTGCCATGGTAACATAGCGATTGGCGCCACACTGCTGTATCACGGCTTGCGGGGTTTGCAGTTCATTTCCAGCGTCCTCTGTAAGAAGTCTGTACGTCCTTCCCATAAGTGTGTGGGTTTCCTCCAGATGCTCCGGTTTCCTCCCACAGTCCAAAGACGTACTGGTTAGGAGGTTAAACGGTGATTGTAAATTGTCCCGTGGTTAGGCGAGGGTTAAATTAGGGTTGCTGGGCAGCGTGGCTCAGTGGGCTGGAAGGGCCTGTTCCACATTATTAAATAAGACCATTAGACATAGGAGAAGAATTAGGCCAGTCAGCCCATCAAGTCTGATCCACCATTCCATCATGGCTGATTTACTATCCCATTCTCCTGTCTCCTCCCTGTAATTTATGGTGTCCTGACTAATTAACTCATCAAACTGCACTTTAAATACACTCAATGATTTGGCCTCCACAGTCGTCTGTGGCAATGAATTCCACAAATTCTCCACTCTCTGATGAAATATATACATAAATGAATACATGCATAATAAATTGATCAATTAATGCCAACATCAAAGTAAATTTATTATCAAAGTATGTACTATTTTTAGATCCATTTCCTTGTAGGTGTTTACAGGAAAATAAAGAAATACAATCCAATGTGCAAAAGATAGAAAGAAAGATGAGTTGTTAAGTCCTTGAAAGTGGTTCTGTCGGTTGTGGATTCAGTTCAGTGTTGAGGTGATGTCCCTATCTACGCCCTCATAATTTTAAGCACCACTCTAAGATCATTCCTCAGCCTCTGATGGGCTGAGGAATGAAGTCCCAACTTGCCCGGCCTCCCTCTGTGACTCATTCGCTCAAGTCCTAGCAACATCCTCATAAAGCTCCTCTGCATTCCCCTCTCAGTGACAGACGAGATGCAATTCGGACAGCACCGCAGCGCAGAGGTCAGTGCAATGCATACAGTTCAGTGCTGAGGTGAGTGAAGCTACCCACGCTGTTCCTGAGCCTGGTGGTGTGGGACCCAAGGCTCCCATACCTCCTGCCCGAGGGAAGCAGTGAGAAGACAGCGTGGTCTAGACGGTGGGGTTCCCTGATGATGGATACTGCTCTCTTGTGACAGTGCTGTTTGTAGAAGTGCTCAATGTAGCCGTGCTCCTTGTAGCAGCCAAATTCACCCACCCCTTCTTGGACTGTAGTTCTCCACCAACCTACTGGTAGAGTAATCCAGTACAGGAACAGGTCCGACTGGTCTATACCAACCATTCTAGTTCTGCATATAGTACTGTGCACAAGTCTTAGCCACATATATATAGCCAGGGTGCATAAGACTTTTGCACAGTACTGCATTTGTCATCGTGAAGCGGAAAGCCAGTTTGTAAACCTGGTGGGAGCAAAGGATGTTGAGAACGGCGAGGGCACAGTGCCACAGGAGAGGTGTGGGACGGGTAGCAGAGAATGCGCGCCAGGGACGGGGACCGTGCAGATGCAGACACACCCAGCAAGGTCCCTGAGACACCAGGAAAGGTCATTTGATTCCAAACTATTGGTTTATTGATCATTATAGAATGTCTCTCTGGTGCTTCCCACTCCTTCCCCTTTTCCCAACCATGATTCCCCTCTCCCTGCCCCCTTCCCACTCCCAGTCCACAATAGAGACCCAGATCAGAATCAGGTTTATCATCACTCACGTATGTCATATGTCATGAACTCTTTTTTGTGGCATCAGTACAGTGTAATACATAAAATTACTACAGTACTCTGCAAAAGCCTTAGGCACCCTACCTAGATATATGTGCCTAAGATTTATGCACAGTACGGTGTCTCTCTAAACCAGGGGTGTGAAACTCATTTTAGGTCATGGGCCGGATTGGGCAAAATGCGACTTCATGCAGCCCGGATCAGTTGTGCGTGCTTCCACAGTGTTCATTGCCTTCGTTTTTTTTCAACCTGCTCTCATGTGTCTCAGCCTCTGCTAAAGTGTTTCACTTTACGAATTTTGTTTCTTATGAAGAAGATTGCCTAGCAAGCATTATTTTTATGATTGGTATTAACTTACAGTCGTAGGCTACAAGAAAGTTGTGATGAGAGAGAGAAAAAACGATGCTATCTTGGCTAAGATTGTTTTGGGAGCCACACACTTTCCACTAATAAACCATTTGAAGTCAAACATTAGCAGACAGAAATGTAGACCCAACGAAACAATTTGTAAATGTAGGCTACACAACTGCAACTAATTTTTATTAGCCTGTTTCCAGCAATCAGACTCAGACAATGAACACAGTTAGCCTCTAATATTTATTGAAGGGATCACATTTACAATAATAGAAGTCAGAAAATGAATGAATCACAATATTATGACACTCAATATTTCATCATGTATTTTGCTTACATGTCGCAGTGCATTGAAGAGTGTCACTCATTTTTCACTTGCTGCTTCCAGACACCTGACTTCTCTTGGCTTTAACCAGCCTGTCAACATCAGGGACCAGTTTCTGGGCAGTTGTGGTTTTCATAATGTCATTTAGGTGTCTGTGTGTCAGCTGTGAGCGCAGTTTGGATTTGTTAATGTTCATTATGGAGAACGCCTGTTCACAGAGATATGTTGTCCCGAACATGCAAAGGATCTTTGAGGCAAAGTCTATCATCTTGGGGTACATCGGTCCCAGGTATTGATAGAATGAGTCCAGACCCACAGTCTCAAATTTATATTTCAAAGCCAAGTTACACTGAATTTCAGTTAGTTCCATTTGGAGTTCCTCCAGCACATCTGATGCTGCGTTGACGGCAAATGGCGAGCAAAATAGTGAGAATTCCTTCTCCAGCTGAGTGAAGCCTTGGAAATGATTCTGAAACTCACTTTTCAGCCGTGATATTTTGTCCTTGTACCTGTCCGTGTTGTCATTATTCGCATGAGCGACACGCACAGACTGCAAAGAGGGGAAAAGAGCTGGGTTGCTCCGGGATAGTTGCATCTCCCACAGGCCTAATTTAATTTGAAAGGCACGAATGCTGTCATAGCATTCCGTAACAAGTTTGTTGCCGCCTTGCAGGTTAACATTAAGCACATTTAAGTGCTCTGTTATATCCACCAAAATACAAGATCATGAAGCCAGTTTGGGTCATCCAACTCTGCCACTGGCTTCCCTTCCTCACTCATGAATAGTCCAATTTCTGCATGTAATTGAAAAAAAACGTTTGAGCACAACCCCTCGGCTCAACCAGCGGACTTCAGTGTGGTAGGGTAGGCCGTGTCCAATATTACCTTCAGACAAAGGAGTGTCAAATTGCCGATGGTTGAGTCCCTTGGCTCCAATAAAATTAACCGTTTTGATTACCACATCCATGACATTGTCCATTTTCAGGCTGCTGCTACATAACGTCTCTTGCTGTACAATACGATGACAATTCCAGAATTCCTGCTCTGGATTCGCTGTCTGAACTTTCTCTCTGAGTTTCACAACAACACCTGCCTTTTCTCCGACCATGGACGGTGCGCCATCTGTTGCCACGCTAACAGCGCGACTCCAGTCAACTCCCAGTCCGTCCAAGGCCTTGATGAGGCTGCAGAAAACGTCTTTCACCGTTGTGGTGTTTGTCACGGGCACCATCTCCACAAACTCCTCGGTGACAGTCAAAGATGCATCAACACCACGAATAAATATTCCTAATTGAGCTACATGAGTCACATCGGTGCTCTCATCAATTGCAATAGAGAAGGCAATAAACGACTTCCCTTTGTCTTTTAGTTGACTGTTCAAATCTCCTGCAAGGTCCCCGATTCCCTCTGCCACAGTATTTCTTGACAAGCTGATATTACCAAAAGCCTGTCTCTTCTCAGGGCACACCAGCTCAGCCGCTGTCAGCATGCATGTGTTGATGAATTCCCTCTCTGTGTATGGCTTTGACGCAGCAGCTATTTTGCTGGAAATAATATAGCTGGCCTTGACATCTCCATCATGAGTCTCTCGACTTTTGGTGAACACTGATTGCTGTCTCAAGCTCGTTTACCTTTGGCGTTCCGAGTCGTCCTGCGTACTTGTCATATTTTTCTCCGTGTGACATCTCATAGGGTCGTTTGATATTGTACTCCTTTGCCACAGCCACTTGTTGCGAGCATATCAGACACACAGGCTTGCCATTGACCTCACAGAAGAAAAAATGATCTTTCCAATTATCGTTGAATATCCGACCTTCGATGTCAACTTTTCTTTTCTTGGACCACAGCAACCAACAGTCTCAGCCTTACTACAGGTGTTACTTACCTGAGTACTCTGTGTGTTTATACTGTGTCTGGTGACGTAAGTGGGGCCCTAATGGTCTTCAGTGCAGGGTGGTACGTGCTTACGCACAGCGGGTGGTTAACTGCCACTTATTGTTTTCTAAGTACACACAACAAGCTGCCGTACAGATACATAATAAATGGTCATGAATATACTTTTTTTTCCCCCAAATCATCCCGCGGGCTGGTAGTTTGACACCCCTGCTCTAAACCTTTCCTATCCGTGAGCTGGTTCCATGTGGGCAGCATTTGTGCAATGCTTTACAGCACGAGATGTAAGATTGGGGTTCAATTTCCACCGCTGTCATTAAAGAGTTCTTGTGTTTTTCCCGTGACGGCGTGAGCTGCCTCTGCATGCTCTGGGTATCCTCCCACATTCCAAAGGTTTATGGGTTAGGCGCTGTCAGTGGTGGGCATACCAGAAGTGTGGTGACACCAGTGGGCTACTCAGTACAACCTCGCTGATCTGAATTGATGCAAACGATGCATTTTAGTTTATGTTTTGATGTACATGTGACAAATAAAGCTAATCTCTATCAATATTGGGACATTTAAGAGACTCTTAGGCTCATGGATAATAGAAAAATTGAGGGCTATGTAGGAGCAACACACATCAAAGTTGCTGGTGAACGCAGCAGGCCAGGCAGCATCTCTAGGAAGAGGTAGAGTCGATGTCTTGGGCTGAGACCCTTCCTCAGGACTAACTGAAAGAAGAGCTAGTAAGAGATTTGAAAGGGGAGGGGGAGATCCGAAATGATAGGAGAAGACAGGAGGGGGAGGGATGGAGCCAAGAGCTAGACAGGTGATTGGCAAAAGGGATATGAGAGGATCATGGGACAGGAGGTCTGGGGAGAAAGAAAAGGGAGGGGGGAACCCAGAGGATGGGCAAGGGATATAGTGAGAGGGACAGAGGGAGAAAAAGGAGAGAGAGAAAAAGAATGTGTGTATATAAATAAATAACGGATGGGATACGAGGGGGAGGTGGGGCATTAGCGGAAGTTTGAGAAGTCAATGTTCATGCCATCAGGTTGGAGGTTACCCAGACAGAATATAAGGTGTTGTTCCTCCAACCTGAGTGTGGCTTCATCTTTACAGTAGAGGAGGCCGTGGATAGACATGTGGATAGCTATGTAGGAGAATAGGTTAGTCTGATTTTCAAGTGGGTTAAAGTGTCATACAATATTGTGGGCTGAAGGGCCAGTACTGTGTTCTATGATTCAACAATGAGGTTGCCAAGATCAGGGGATGGATTTCTCTCCCCAACCTATAGAGATATTTCATTTCTATATCAAAACAAACTTTATTCATAATTTTAAAATTTTAGGATAAACTTTGCAATGTGTTTTCATTCTTCAATTCAAAGTCAATGTGCTGACCTCCAGAGATACAGTTTATTTTGTATGGATAGCACTTCCTAAACTAAACATTCCTGGACAGTTTCAGTAAGTATTCAGCTTGTTCAAGTCAGTACTTAGTAGTCTGTGTGGATAGGTCTCTATCAGCTTTGCATGGCTATACACTGCAATTTTCTCCCATTCTTCTTCACAAAACTGCTCAAGCTCTGTCAGATTGCATGGGGCTCATGAGTGGACAGCCCTTTTCAAGTCACCCAGTCACCCACAAATTCTCAATTGGATTGAGGTCTGGGCTCTGACTTGGCCACTTCAGGACTTTAACTTTGCTGTTCTTAAGCTATTTCTGTGTTTTATGCCTGAGCAGGTGGGTGGGTCAGTGGGTGGGGGGGGGGGCAGGAATCACTGTCTTCTCCCAAGTTGCAGTTCCCTTGCAGACTGCATCAGGTTTTCCTCCAGGATTTCATAGAAACATAGAAAACCTACAGCACAATACAGGCCCTTCGGCCCACAGAGTTGTGCCAAACATGTCCCTACCTTGGAAATTACTAGGCTTACCTATAGCCCTCTATTTTACTAAGCTCCATCTAAAAGTCTCTTAAAAGACCCTATCGTATCTGCCTCCACCACCATTGACGGCGGCCCATTTCACGCACTCACCACTCTCTATGAGTGAAAAAACCTACCCCTGACATCTCCTCTGTACCTACTCCACAGCGGTGTCCTCTTGTGGCAATCATTTCAGCCCTGGGGAAAAGCCTCTGACTATCCACACGATCAATGCCTCTCATCATCTTATACACCTCTATCAGGTCACCTCTCATCCTCCGTCGCTCCAAGGAGAAAAGGCTGAGTTCACTCAACCTATTCTCATAAGGCATGCTCCCCAATCCAGGTAACATCCTTGTAAATCTTTTAACACCCTTTCTGTGGCTTCTGCATCCTTCCTGTAGTGAGGTGACCAGAAATGAGCACAGTACTCCAAGTGTGGTCTGACCAGGGTCCTACATAGCTGCAATATTACCTCTCGGCTCCTAAATTCAATTCCACGATTGATGAAGGCCAATACACCATACGCCTTCTTAACCACAGAGTCAACCTGCACAGCTGCTTTGAGTGTCCTATGGGCTCGGACCCCAAGATCCCTCTGATCCTCCACACTGCCAAGAGTCTTACCTTTAATACTATATTCTGCCATCATATTTGACCTACCAAAATGAACCACTTCACACATCTGGGTTGAACTCCATCTGCCACTTCTCAGCCCAGCTTTGCATCCTATCAATATTGCGCTGTAATTTCTGACAGCCCTCCACAATATCCACAACACTTCCAACCTTTGTGTCATCAGCAAACTTACTAACCCATCCCTCCACTTCCTCATCCAGGTCATTTATAAAAATCATGAAGAGTAAGGGTCCCAGAACAGATCCCTGAGGTACTCCACTGGTGACCAACCTCCATGCAGAATATGACCCATCTACAACCACTCTTTGCCTTCTGTGGGCAAGCCAGTTCTGGATCCACAAAGCAAAGTCCCCTTGGATCCCATGTCTCCTTACTTTCTCAATAAGCCTTGCATGGGGTACTTTATCAAATGCCTTGCTGAAATCCATATACACTACATCTACTGCTCTTCCTTCATCAATGTGTTTAGTCACATCCTCAAAAAATTCAATCAGACTCGTAAGGCATGACCTGTGCTTCACAAAACCATGCTGACTACTCCTAATCATATTATACCTCCAAATGTTCATAAATCCTGCCTCTCAGGATCTTCTCCAACAACTTACCAACCATTGAGGTAAGACTCACTGGTCTATAATTCCCTGGGCTATCTCTACTCCCTTTCTTGAATAAAGAAACAATATCCGCAACCCCGCAATCCTCCGGAACCTCTCCCGTCCCCACTGATAATGTAAAGATCATCGCCAGAGGCTCAGCAATCTCCTTCCTCGCCTCCCACAGTAGCCTGGGGTACACCTCATCCAGATTTCTTTGTATTTTGCTGCATTCATTTTACCCTCTACCTTCACAAGCCTTCCAGGGCCTGCTGCAGTGAAGCATCCCCACAGCATGACGCAGCCACCACCGTGCTTTATGGTAAGGATGGTGTGTTTTTGATGATGTGCAGTGTTTACTCTGATGGCAAAAAAGGCTCAGTTATGGTTTCATTAGACCTCAGAACCTTCTCCCAGGTGACTTCAGAGTCTCCCACATGCATTCTGGCAAACTCCAGCTGAGATTTCATGTGAGTTTTGTTCAAAAGTGGCTTTCTCTTTGCCACTCTCCCATAAAGCTGTGACTGGTGAAGCACCTAGGTAACAGCTGTTTTATGTGCCGTCTCTCCCATCCCAGCCACTGAAGCTTGGAATTCCACCAGAGTTGTCATAGGTCTCTTGGTGGCCTCCCTCACTAGTCCCCTTCTTGCACGGTCACTCAGTTTTTGAGGATGGCCTGCTCTGGGCAGATTTACACCTGTGCCATATTCTTTCCATTTCTTGATGATGGACTTAACTGTACTCCAAGGGATATTCAGTGACTTGGAAATTTTCTTATATCCATCTCCTGACTTGTGCTTTTCAACAACTTTTCGTGGAGTTGCTTAGAGTGTTCTTCTGTCTTCATGGTGTAGCTTTTGCCAGGATACTGACTCACAGCAGTTGGACCTTCCAGATACAGGTGTATTTTTATTACGATCAGTTGAAATGCCTGGACTGCACATAGGTCTCCAAAAAAAAAATCTTCATTTAACTAACTATGTGACTTGTAAAACCAATTGGCTGCACCAGTGATGATTTGGTGTGTCATATTAAAGGGGGGAGGGTGAATATTTATGCAATCAATTATTTTGTTTTATATTTGTAATTAATTTAGATCACTTCGTAGAGATCTGTTTTCACTTTGACACAAAAGTCTTTTTCTGTTGATCAGTGTCAAAAAAGCCAAGTTAAATTCACTGTAATTCAATGTTGTAGAACAATAAAACATGAAAACTTTCGGGGGAGGAGGAGCAGGTGAATACCTTTTATGGTCTTTGAATCTTTGAATCCAGTACACAAGTTGTTTTTTCTTAAAATATATAATTTCCTGCGTGGGTTAGTTGTGATTCGATTTGAGTCACAGTGGAACAACACACATCTCCATCCTCTCCTTATTTGCCCTTGAAACAGCAATATTAGTGAGTCTGAAGTTTCTGTTAATATTGGTCAACATTTAGCAGATATATTTTGAAGCAAGTGCTATGATTACTATTTATCATTATTAAGTTAACGTTGTACCATCAGTCCACTGCTGTTTTGAGGCCCTCGGTTGGAGTTGCGTTCTCGCTGTCTACGTTGTTATGCAAGCCAGGGCAGTACCACATGGAGAGCAAGTTGTTGCCCATGCAGGAGGCTCCCCCTCTCTACAGCCGATACCTCCAGAGGAACGCCAGAGAGAGATGCAATTTCACACCAGAGGTGTCGCAGGAGTTGCCAATGGGCATTTAATTCTACGTAGGACTGCCTTAGGGACTCCAGCCCCGGATTTTGCCTCAGGGTTTGCTCCCGAAGCCTTCCCCATGAGTGGATGTAGCCACAAGGCAGCAGAGGTTTAAGATCAGAGTTTTCCCTCTCCCAGGTAAGCTGCCAACCATGGCTGACAAGCCCCACCTGCCCAAAGTGACTGGTTTTAAGGCACCAGTAACCCGCTTTTGCCCCTCCTCCTGTAAGTAGAAACAGTTCCACCAGGCTTAGTCGCTGTGTGTCCGTCCATCATTGACGCCGATGAGGACCTTGACACCATAATGATGGTGTCGAGACTAGTGCTTGATTTGGATTTAAGTGAGGGAGAGTTGCGCAGCGTCAGCCTCACTCCCTCTTCTCGATTCCCATCTGGATCCAGCGGCAAGACAGAGTCTTGACGGCTGGAGATGGGACTAGGCACAGAGGATGACCAGGATGTCTTCTGCGTCTTGTCCTGCTCTACGCGTTCCACGACACTTGCAGAGACTGCCTTCTTGACCGTTGGACCTTCCATCGGTCTTGTCCACTCAATCCACTGGAGTCTGTCTTCACATGCTGGGATAGACAACTCCCTATCTCACTGAGGGTTTGAGACCCTTCGGCTACCCTCACCTGGTTTAGCTGGCTTGTCAAAGCCGTTGCCCGGGGTGTGGCCACTGTCGCATGCAAACAGCTACAGGGAGCCACAGGTGAGAGCTGAGTGCCAGATGGGGACCAAAGGTGGACAAACTGCCTTGAAAAGGATGCGACATGTTCCCCCACCAGAGGTGCTACCCCTCCCTGACACCACATACTGGAAGTATGTAATACATAGTAGCTAAGCCACATGTGAAGGCCAGGAGCTGGACTTGGTTGTCAGAGGCTATTTGAGAGCACCATTGGAAGCATTTAATAGGTAGTGGGAGCTTATCCCCACAATCACCCCCCGGTTTACGGAACTACTCTTGTTTACATGGCCTTGCCTGTTTGTTTGTTTATTGAGATACGATGTGGAACTGGCCCTTCCAGCCCTTCAAATCACACTGCACAGCAATCCCCCAGTTTAATCCTAATCTAATCACAGGATAATTTACAATGACCTACGAACTAGTACATCTTCAAACTGTGAGAATAAACCGCTAACAGGGAGAATGTACAAACTCCTTACAGACCACAGTGGGAATCAAACCCAAGTCATTGTTATGGTAAAGTGTTGTGCTAACTACTATGTTATCGTTATGGAGTGTTGCCTATCTGAAGCGCTTTAGTTCACACTGATTGTGAGAATAGACGAGAGCATTAGTATAGTCAGGTGTGAGGCAATTCTGTATTGGGTTGACTTAACTTCCTGCAATTTCACAAGTCAACAGTCTCATTAAAAACCCTGAAGGAAGCTTCTGTCTCTGGTGACCTTTGAGAAGTTGTTTAACTCAGAACATAGCTGTGTACATATGTACTGTGAGAGCAGCAGGTCAATGCTTCTAGACCTGTTCTATCACATTCCTTAAACCCTTTAGGGCCACTGCCGCCCATGCGGCCCCCTTGGGAGGTGCACAACAACAATAATTGAGGGGCTTCCTCACCCAACATGGCCCCTTCCTCCCCACTTGCAGAAGAACCCCTATGTTGTCCCAGGAATGTTTTGTGAGGTATCAATGAATTAATATGGCAATGTAATATTGCAGCTCTATAAGACCCAGGTTAGATCACACTTAGAACATAGAACATAGAATAGTACAACACAGTACAGGCCCTTCAGCCCACAATGTTGTGCCGACCCTCAAACCCTGCCTCCCATATAAGCCCCCACCTTAGATTCCTCCATATACCTGTCTAGTAGTCTCTTAAACTTCACTAGTGTATCTGCCTCCACCACTGACTCAGGCAGTGCAGTCCACGCACCAACCACTCTCTGAGTAAAAAACCTTCCTCTAATATCCCCCTTGAACTTCCCACCCCTTACCTTAAAGCCATGTCCTCATGTATTGAGCAGTGGTGCCCTGGGGAAGAGGCGCTGGCTGTCCACTCTATCTATTCCTCTTATTATCTTGTACACCTCTATCATGTCTCCTCTCATCCTCCTTCTCTTCAAAGAGTAAAGCCCTAGCTCCCTTAATCTCTGATCATAATGCATACTTTCCAAACCAGGCAGCATCCTGGTAAATCTCCTCTGTACCCTTTCCAATGCTTCCACATCCTTCCTATAGTGAGGTGACCAGAACTGGACACAGTACTCCAAGTGTGACCTAACCAGAGCTTTATAGAGCTGCATCATTACATCGCGACTCTTAAACTCTATCCCTCGACTTATGAAAGCTAACACCCCATAAGCTTTCTTAACTACCCTATCCACCTGTGAGGCAACTTTCAGGGATCTGTGGACATGTACCCCAAGATCCCTCTGCTCCTCCACACTACCAAGTATCCTGCCATTTACTTTGTACTCTGCCTTGGAGTTTGTCCTTCCAAAGTGCACCACCTCACACTTCTCCGGGTTGAACTCCATCTGCCACTTCTCAGCCCACTTCTGCATCCTACCAATGTCTCTCTGCAATCTTTGACAATCCTCTACACTATTTACAACACCACCAACCTTTGTGTCGTCTGCAAACTTGCCAACCCACCCTTCTACCCCCACATCCAGGTCGTTAATAAAAATCACGAAAAGTAGAGATCCCAGAACAGATCCTTGTGGGACACCACTAGTCACAATCTTCCAATCTGAATGTACTCCCTCCGCCACCACCCTCTGCCTTCTGCAGGCAAGCCAATTCTGAATCCACCTGGCCAAACTTCCCTGGATCCCATGCCTTCTAACTTTCTGAATAAGCCTACAGTGTAGAACCTTGTCAAATGCCTTACTAAAATCCATGTAGATCACATCCACTGCACTACCCTCATCTATATGCCTGGTCACCTCCTCAAAGAACTCTATCAGGCTTGTTAGACACGATCTGCCCTTCACAAAGCCATGCTGACTGTCCCTGATCAGACCATGATTCTCTAAATGCCTATAGATCCTATCTCTAAGAATCTTTTCCAACAGCTTTCCCACCACAGACGTAAGGCTCACTTGGAGTATTGTGTTCAGTTCTGGTCACCTCATTAAAGGAAGGATGTGGGAGAGACAGTGCAGAGGATGCTGCCTGGATTAGAGAGCATGTCGTATGAGGAAAGGTTGTGCGAGCCAGGGCTTTTCTCTTTGGAGAAGAGGAAGATGACAGGTGACATGATAGAGGTGCACAAAATGTTAAGAGGCATGATAGTGTGGACAGTCAGAGTCTTTTCCCCAGGGCAGGATAGCTAAAACAAGGGGGCATAATTTTAAGGTGACTGGAGGAGTATTGGGGGAGGGTGTCAGAGGTGATTTTTTTTTAAAACCACAGTGAGCTTGGGTGTGTGGAGCATGCTGCCAGGGGTGGCGGGAGAAGCAGATGCATTATACAGGGCGACATGGTAGTGTAGCAGCTAGCCGTAAAATTGGGGTTTGATTCCCACTGGTCTCCCAAGCGCTGGCTTGGCCGGGTGTCTGTCAGGGGCAAGTCTGCCTGCTTCCTCCAAAATCGGCGCGGACTCAAGATTTGCCTCTTGTTCTCATGAATGAGAAATTGTTTAACATCAGCCACCCTGCAAGGTGGTTGGAGGAAATGGGTCAGCAGGGTGGAAAGGGCTGGGTCGTTTCTGATTATCTTACGCACTATCTTCTGCCTTATCAGAATGCTATAGGCAACTGACTCACTATGCAGCCCTTCAAGTTTTCCAAAGTAGAAAGCAAATTATTATCAAAGTACATATATGTCACCATATACAACCCTGAGATTCATTGCAGGCATACTCGGTCAATCCAACAAAATCAATGAAAGACCTCAGCAACAGGGTGAGCAACCAGTGTGCAAATACAAAAAAAAAAGAAAAAAAAACCAATAATAAATAAATAAATAAGCAATAAATAGTGAGACCATCAGATGAAGACTTCTTGAAAGTGAGTCCATAGGTTGTGGGATTAGTTCAGTGACGGGCAAGTGAAGCTGAATGAAGTTAGCCCCTCTGGTTCAGGACCCTGAGAATTAATAACAAACCGGTACGTCACTGAAATGTGGGAGGAAACCGGAGCAGCCGGAGGGAACCCACGCGGTCACGGGGAGAACGTACAAACTCCTCGCAGACAGCAGCTGGATCACTGGCGTTGTAAAGCGTCACATTAACTACTGCGTTGCCCTGCTGAACAACCAGCACACCCAAGGATGTGCTGGGAGAAGCCGGCAAGTGTCGCCACACAAATCGACATAGCACGCCCACACTGTTCAGTGCAACAACGCAAACAGCAACAACAAACCAATCCCCTTTCCCATCCCTGCCACCCACCCACTCACACACAGAGACCCTTCTTCCGGACTGGAAAGGAGTGTGGAAGAGGCCAGAATAAAAAGGTGCTGGGGATGGGAGGGAGGACATCTAGAAGATGATAGGTTAAGGAGGGAGTTAGTTGCGTTAGCAAGGATGTGTTGGGGGCAGCCTGCAAGTCACCTTCTACCAGTCTTCATCTCACGTTCTCGATATTATTGCAGTCTTTCACTGATTCAATTACGGTTATTGGATTTATTGAGTCTACCTGCAAGCAAACAAATCTCAGTGTTGTATATGACGACACATTTGTTTGTACATTCGTTATATCCCGTATTGTATGATGTGGACGACCATGGTGACCGTGATCGTTCTTGGGAAGTTTTTCTACAGGAGTGGTTTGCCATTGTCTTCTTCTGGGCAGAGATGCATCTCCACCCCGCCACTCGTATGTATTTTGTTAATAAATTTGCTTTGAAGTGTTGCTACAAATTTCGGTGCCCACAATGCTTGACACAACAAGTAACAAAACAAAAAGCCCCTTTCCTTGCTCAGACCTGACAACACACACAGACAATCCTCCAACTCCAGCACAGGATTCGGGGCCTCCAATCTCTGGTGTTCTGCAGGGGTTAGTGTTGAGACGTACCTGAGGCTGCTTAACAAGATAAGAGCCTATGCTATTACAGGAAAGATCCTAGCACGGACAGAATATTGGCTGACTGGCAAGAGTGGAAATAAAGGGAGCCTTTTCTGGTTGGTTGCTGGTGACTACTGGTGTTCCAAAGGGGTTGTTGTTGAGACCGATTCTTTTTACATTGATATTTTTGTCAATGACTTGGATGATGGAATTGATGGCTTTGTGGTCATGTTTGCAGACGATACGAAGATGGTTCGAAGGCATGAAGCGCTGATGAAACAGGGAGACTGCACAATGTCTACGACAGATTGAGATAATGGGTAAGGAAGTGGCAGATGGAATACAGTGTTGGGAAGTGCACGGTCATGCACTTTGGCAGAAAGAATAAAAGCACTGACTCTTTTCTAAATGAGGTGCAAAGGAACTTGGGAGTCCTTGTGCAGGACTCCTTAAAGGTTAACTTACAGGTTAAGCCAGTGGTGAGGAAGGCAAAGGCAATGTTAGCATTCATTTCGAGAAGACTAGAATATAAAAGCAAAGATGTAATGCTGAGGTTGTATAAGGCACTGGTGAGGCCTCACTTGGGCTACTTTGGGCTACTTTGGGCCCCTTATTTAAGAAAGGATGTGCTGATATTGGGGAGGGTTCAGAGGAGGTTCACAAGAATGTTTCTGGAAATTAAAGGCTTATCATATGAGAAGCGATCGATGGTTCTGGGCCTTTATTTGCTGGAAATTAGAAGAATGAGGGGAAATCTCATTGAAACCTATCGAATATTGAAAGGTCCACATCAGAAGTCCCCAACCTGGAGCAAATGGACCCCTCGGTTAATGGTAGTGGTCCATGGCATAGAAAGGTCGGGAACCCCTGGTCTAGATAAAGTGGATGTGGAGAGGAAGTTTCTTACGGCGGGGGAGTCTAGGACTGAAGGGCACGGCCTCAGAATAGAGGGATTCCATTTAGAATGGAGATGAGGAGGAACTTCTCTAGCCAGCAAGTGGTGGATCTGTGGAATGCATTACCACAGACAAATGTGGAGGCTGAGTCATTGGGGTGTATTTAACGCAGAGGTTGAAATGTTCTTGGTAAGTCAGGGCATGTAAGTTTAGAAGGAGAAGGCAGGAGAATAGCGTTGAGAGAGAAATGGATCAGCCATGAAGAAATGGTGGGGCAGACTCGTTCGGCTGAATGGCCTATGCCCCTACATCTTGTGGTCTTCCGATCAATCTCGAGGTTTCAATCTTCAGTACTGACCCCAACAGCGTGGTTGGAGGCCTATCTGTGTGTGTGAGAGTGGGTGGAAGGGCTGGGAAGGGGGCTTGTTGTCTTATTTTGTTGTTTTCACTACTTGTGTTGCTCTGTGTAATACGGTGGGCATGCTATTCTGCCGCCAGAACACATTGCCAGTACATGCGGGCTATGCCCAGCACAAACTTCAGGTTAACGAAAATAACCCATTTAACTGTATGTTTTCATACACACTCAGGGTCCATTTTGTTAGGTACACCTGCTCATTAATGTAAATACAAATGGGGTGGTAAATTGGATTAGTAAGTATGCAGATGATACTAAGGTAGGTGGAGTTGTGGATAATGAAGTAGGTTTTCAAAGCTTGCAGAGAGATTTAGGCCAGTTGGAAGGGTGGGCTGAAAGATGGCAGATGGAGTTTAATGGTGATAAACGTGAGGTGCCACATTTTCGTAGGGCTAATCAAAATAGGACATACATGGCAAATGGTAGGGCATTGAAGAATGCAGTAGAACAGAGGGATCTAGGGATAATGGTGCATAGTTCCCTAAAGGTGGAATCTCATGTGGATAGGGTGGTGAAGAAAGGTTTTGGTAAGCTGGCCTTTATAAATCAGAGCATTGAGTATAGGAGTTGGGATGTAATGCTGAAATTGTACAAGGCATTGATGAGGACAAATTTGGAGTATTGTGTACAGTTTTAGTCACAGAATTATAGGAAAGATGTCAACAAAATAGAGAGAGTACAGAGAAGATTTTCTAGAATGTTACCTGGGTTTCAGCACCTAAGTTACAGAGAAAGGTTGAACAAGTTGGGTCTTTATTCTTTGGAGCGTAGAAGGTTGAGGGGGGACTTGATAGAGGTGTTTAAAATTATGAGAGGGATAGATAGAGTTGACATGGATAGGCTTTTTCCATTGAGAGTGGGGGAGATTCAAACAAGAGGACATGAGTTGAGAGTTAAGGGGCAAAGGTTTAGGGGTGACATGACGGGGAACTTCTTTACTCAGAGAGTGGTAGCTGTGTGGAACGAGCTTCCAGCAGAAGTGGTTGAGGCAGGTTCGATGTTGTCATTTAAAGTTAAATTGGACAGCTATATGGACAGGAAAGGAATGGAGGGTTATGGGCTGAGTGCGGGTCGGTGGGACTAGGTGAGAGTAAGAGTTCAGCATGAACTAGAAGAGTTGAGATGGTCTGTTTCCATGCTGTAATTGTTATATGGTTATGGTTATATCTAATCAGCCAGCTAATCATGTGGCAGCATCTCAATGCGTAAAAGCATGCAGACATGGATCAAGAGTTCAGTTGTTGTTCAGACCAAACATCAGAATGGGGAAGAAATGTGATCTAAATGACTTTGACTGGGGAATGATTGTTGGTGCCAGATGGGGTGGTTTGAGTATCTCAGAAACTGCTGATCTCCCGGGATTTTCAAGCATAACAGTCTCTAAAGTTTACAGAGAATGGTGCGATAAACCAAAACAAAAACATCCAGTGAGCAGTAGTTCTGTAGGGGAAATGCCTTGTTAAATGAGATAGATCAGAGAAGAATGACTAGACTGGTTCAAGCTGACAGGAAGGTGATAGAATCTTAATAACCACACGTTACAACCGTGGTGGGCAGAAGAGCATCTCTGAATGTACAACATGTCAAATGGGCAAGAGCAGTAGAAGACCACGAACATACACTCAGCAACACTCATAAAATACTAGAGGAACTCAGCAAGCCAGGCATCATCTATGGAAAAGAGTAAACAGTCGACGTTTTGTGTCGAGACCTTTCATCAGGACGCTCAGTGGCCACTTTATTAGGTACGGGTGAAACCAAATAAAAAGGCCACTGAGATCAGCACCACGGTCAGACGGTCAGCAAAAGAAACGACCACAGAAAGCATCCGATCTCCACGCATCACGGTTTGGTACGTTCACTGCTCAGGCCATGACTGCGGAGAGTTGTGGACAGAGCTCACTCAGAACGTCACAGCAACCAGTCCCCCGCCAACCGCCATGGACATTCTCTCGTCTCCACCCACCCATCCGGCAGAAGATGCAAAAACCTGAAAGCATGTCCCATCAGGCTCAATGACAGCTTCTATCCCACTGTTGTCAGCTCTTGAACGGACCTCTTGTACGATAAGACGGACTCTCGACCTCACAATCTATTGATCTTGCACCTTATTGTCTACCTGCACTGCACTTTTTTTTTGTCACTGTTACACTTTATTCTGCATTCTGTTCAACACAGACAAAGTGTTGGAGGAACTTGGAAGGCCAGGCAAAAAAACACGAGGGTCCTGCCAAAGGGTCTCGGTCCAAAATGTCGACTGTACTTTCTTCCATAGATGCTGCCTGGCCTGCTGAGTTCCTCCAGCATTTTGCCTGTGTTGCTCGGATTTCCAGCATCTACAGATTTTCTCTTGTTCTGCATTCTGTTACTGTTTTACCTCAACGCACTGTTGTCATGATCTGTGTGAACCGTACACAAGACAAGTCTTTTCTCAGAGACGGAGCGTGGAACAGGACCTTCGAGCCACACCTCACAGCAACCCACCAGTTTAATCCTAGCCTAATCATGGGACAATTTACAATGACCAATTAACCTACAAACCAGTGTGTCTTTGCACTCAGGGAGGAAATAGGAACAGGAGGAGGAAACCCACGTGCATACAGGGAGGAATATGCATGGACACTTGCTTACAGAGTACACCAGAGCTGTAACAGAGTTGTGCTAACTGCTACACCTCCGTGGCACCCCCTTCCCTGTACCTCAGTACATGTGACAATGATCAAACAAATTACCAATTAGGCTAATTTACATGGGATTGCAACTCACAGGAGAGGATGATGTCTCTAGCTCGCAGCAGGTTGAGGCTGGTCAGGATATGAAGCAGCTGGCCCACAGTCCCGTTTCGGCTTATCCAGTACCACATGACGTTCTGCGTCCGACCCAGGTCCCCCCGGTTCTCCAGAAGCCGTAGGTCAGTCATGTCGCTGACGATGCAGGAAGCTGAAAGATTAAATGAACAGCCCTTGTAGAACACGGCCACAGAACGGGCAACCGCCCTCCCACTGGTGCCAGACAGGCACGTTGCTATATGAGACCATAAGACAAAGGAGCAGAAGTCGGCTATTCGGCCCATCGAGTCTGCTCCGCCATTTTATCATGAGCTGATCCATTCTCCCATTTAGTCCCACTCCCCTGCCTTCTCACCATATCCTTTGATGCCCTGGCTACGCAGATACTTATCAATCTCTGCCTTAAATACACCCAATGACTTGGCCTCCACTGCTGCCCGTGGCAACAAATTCCATAGATTTACCACCCTCTGACTAAAAAAATTTCTTCGCATTTCTGTTCTGAATGGGCGCCCTTCAATCCTTAAGTCATGCCCTCTTATACTAGACTCCCCCATCATGGGAAACAACTTTGCCACATCCACTCTGTCCATGCCTTTCAACATTCGAAATGTTTCTATGAGGTCCCCCCTCATTCTTCTAAACTCCAAGAAATACAGTCCAAGAGCGGACAAACGTTTCTCATATGTTAACCCTCTCATTCCCGGAACCATTCTAGTGAATCTTCTCTGTACCCTCTCCAACGTCAGCACGTCCTTTCTTAAATACGGAGACCAAAACTGCCCACAGTACTCCAGGTGAGGTCTCACCAGCGCCTTACGCTTAGCAGTGGGAAGGGGGATGGATTGAAGTAAGTTTTCTCAGTGGGCTAAAGTTGGAGCTCCAACCTGATGGCATGACTGTCAATTTCTCCTTCCAGTGAACAAATTCCTCCCCTCCCTTCTTCCTCTAGTCCCCAATTTGACCTTTCAGCTTTTACTTCTTGCCACCTGCCTATCACTTCCCCCTGGATCCCCTCCTCCTTCCCTCTCTCCCACGGCCCACTCTCCTCTCCTATCATTTTTCCTCTTCTCCTTCACTCGAACTTTCCCACCCACCTGGCTTCACCTATCACCTCTTTCTCCTCCCCCCACCTTTTTATTCTGTTATCTTCCCCCTTCTCTCTCAGTCCCGAAGAAGGGCTCCGGCCCGAAATGTCGACCGTTTACTTTTTTCCATAGAGACGGGCTAAGTTCCTCCAGTGTTTGGTATGGACGGGCACAATAGTTGGCACTGATACGGTGAGCCAGTGGGACTGTTTCTCTGCGGTATGATGGTGCTGCAAACACCCAACAGAAAACATGCAGGCATACAGTGCAGCTCTGTACAATCACCTCTGACTACCGAGAAGTTTAATCTAATCTGAGCAATCTCAGAATTATCACTGATATATGTCATGGAACTTGTGGCAGCAGTACTACGCATAGAAATTAATATCAATTGCGAAAAGAAGATATTAAAAAATAAATACCAAGTGCAAAGAGAGAGCAAAATACTGAGAGGGTGTTCATGCGTTCACACACTGATCAGAAATCTGATGACGGAGGGCAAGAAGCTGTTCCTGAATCATTGAGTGTGCATCTTCAGGCTCCTGTACCACCTTCCTGATGATATCGACAAAAAGAGGGCATGTCCTGGGTGATGGGGGTCCTTAATGATAGATGCCACCTTTTTGATGGTTGGGATCTCTTTTTCTCTGTCACGCCTTCCTCTCTGGTCTCCCCACACTCATCCACCACCGGTCTCCCTGACTAATCAAGAACCCATCAACCTCTGCTTCAATTATACCCACTAACATGGCCTCACCTGCCAATTGTGCCATGGACTAGTGATATCCAAATCATTTACAAAAGTTATGAGTAACCAAGGTCCCAACACTGAGCCTGGGGAAGCCCACTGGTCATGGACTGCTATTCAGAGAATGGACCTTCAGCCGTCACCCTCGGCTTCTTATAATTGAGCTAATTCTGAATCTACCTCAGCAGCTCCCTCTCAATCTCACGTGACCTGACCTTCCAGACCACCCTGCTAAGCAGGACCTTGTCAAAGCACCTACTAAAATCCAAGTAAGATTATTATCAAATTACATACAAGACCATAAGCTATAGGAGCAGAAGTAGACCATTTGGTCCATCAAGTCTGTTCTGTCATTTCATCATGACTGATCCATTATTCCTCTCAGCCTCAATGTCCTGCCTTACCCCCTCTGTATCCCTTCATGGCCCTGACTGATCAAGAATCTATCAACCTTTCCCTTAAATATACACTTAAGACTTGGCCTCCGCAGCTGCCATTGGCAATGAATTCCACAGATTCGCTACTCTCTGACTAAAGAAATTCCTCCTCATCTCGTTCTAAAAGGATGCCCCTCTATTCTGAGGCTGCGTCCTCTGGTCTTGCATTCTCCCACATCCACTCTATCAAGGCCTTTCACAATTAAATAGGTTTCAATGAGGTCACCCCTCATTCTTTTGAATTCTAGTGAATACAGGCCCAGAGCCATCAAACAGTCTGCTACTCCCAGAATTATTTTTGTGAACCTCCTTTGAACCCTCTCCAGTTTCAGCACATCCTTTCTAAGATAAGGGCCCCCGAACTGCTCACAATACTCCAAGTGAAGCCTCACCAGTACTTTATAAAGTCTCAACATTACATCTTTGCTTTTGTATTCCAGTCCTCTTGAAATGAATGCTAACATTGCCTTTGCCTTCCTCGCCACAGACTCAACCTGCAAATTAACCTTTAGGGAATTCTGCACAAGAACTCCCAAATCCCTTTGTACCTCAGATTTTTGAATTTTCTCTCCATTTAGAAAACAGTCAACCCTTTAATTTCTCCTACCAAAGTGCATGACCATACACTTCCTGACACTGTATTCGATCTGCCACTTCTTTGCCCATTCTCCTAACCTGTCTAAATTCTTCTGTAGCCTCTCTGTTTCCTCAAAACTACCTGTACCCCTACCTATCTCCGTATCATCTGCACACTTTGCAACAATGCCATCAATTCCATCATCCAAATCATTGGCATATAACATAAAAAGAATTGGTTCCAACACAGTCCCCTGTGGAACACCACTAGTCATCAGCAGCCAACCAGAAAAGGCTCCCATTATTCCCACTCTTTGCCTGCTTCCAATCAGCCACTGTTTCATCCATGCTAGAATCTTTCCTGTAATGCCATGAGCTTTTAACTTGATAAGCAGCCTCATGTGTGGCACCTTGTCAAAGGCCTTCTGAAAAATCCAAGTAGAACATCATCCAAATCACCTTTGTCTATCCTGTTTGTTACTTCTTCAAAGAATTCCAACAGATTTGTCAGGCAAAATTTTCCCTTGGGGAAACCATGCTGAGTACGGCTTATTTTATCATGTGCCTCCAATTACCCTGAGACCTCACTCTTAATAATCGATTCCAACAACTGAGGTCAGATTAACTGGTCTATAATTTCCTTTCTTCTTCCTCTCTCCCTTCTTGAAGAGTGGAGTGACATTTGCAATTTTCCAGTCTTCAGGAACCATTCCAGAATCTAGTAATTCTTGAAAGACTATTACTAATGCCTCCACAATCTCTTCAGCCTCCTCTTTCAGAACCCCTGGGTATACACCATTTGGTCCAGGTGACTTATCTACCTTCAGATGTTTCTACTTCCCAAGAACCTACTCCCTAGTAATGGTAACTTCACATACCTTATGACCCCTGACACTTGGAATTTCTAGTGTCTTCTACAATGAAGACTGATGTAAAATATCTATTCAGTTTGTCTGCCATTTCCCTGTCCCCCATTACTACCTCTCCAGCATTGTTTTGCAGCAGCCTGATATCCACTCTCACCTCTCTTTTACACTTTATGTATCTGGAGAAACTTTTGGTATCCTCTTTAATACTATTGGCTAGATTACTTTCAGATTCCACCTTTAGCTTAATAACCTTTTTAGTTGCTTTCTGTTGGTTTTTAAAAGCTTCTCAATCCTCTAACTTCCCACTAATTTTTGCTCTATTATATACCCTCTTTTTGGTTTTTATGTTGAATCTGACTTCCCTAGTTGGCCATGGTTGTGTCATCTTGCCTTTAGAACTTCTTCCTCTTTGGAATGTACATATCCTGTGCCTTGCAAATAGCTTTCAGAAATTCTATTCTCTGCCATCATCTCTGCCAGTGTTCTTTCCCAAACAATTCTGGATAACTCCTCTCTCAGGCCTCTGTAATTCCCTTTACTCCACTCAAATACTGATACATCTGACTTCAGCTTCTCCTGCTCAGATTTCAGGGTGAAGTCGATCGTCAGGGTTCTTTTACCTTAAGCTCTCTAATCAATTCCAGTTCATTGCACAACACCCAATCCAGAGTAGCTGATCTCCTCCTGGGCTCAAACAGTTGCTGCTCTAAAAAGCCATTTTGCAGGGATTCTAGAAATTCCACCCTTGAATTCCTGCACCAACCTGATTTTCCCAAAATCTACCTGAATATTGATATCTGCCATGACTATTGTACTTTGACCTTTCGGTAACCATTTTCTATCTCCCCTTGTAACTTGTGGACCACATCCTTACTACTGTTGGGGGTTCTGCATATAACTCCCATCAGGGTCTTTTTACCCTTGCAGTTCCTTAGCTCTATCCACAATGAGTCAACACCTTTCAACCCTGTGTCAACTCTTTCTAATGATTTAATTTCATTCTTTTTAACTAACAGAGCCACACAACTCACCCCTCCCCCCGACTTCCTGTCGACACAGTGTGTATCCTTGGACATTAAGCTCCCAGCTATAATTCTTTCAGTGATGCCTACAGCAACATACTTGCCAATCTGTAATTGTGCTACAAGTTCATTGACCCTATCCCATATACCACGTGCATTCAAATACAATACCTTCAGTCCTGTAATCACCCTTTTCGATTTGTCCACCTTTTACATTGCAACTCACCCTACTGTCTGCAATTCTTCCCTGCCATCAGTCTCTCCTTGCTAAGAGTCTCACTACTTTGCCTCTGTTTGTAAACCAACTACCTCATCTTCAGCACCATTACTCTGGTTTCTAGCCCCTGCCAAGTCACACAAACAACTCTAGCCAACCTGCCTGCAAGGATATTTGCCTCTCGCCGGTTCAGGTGTAACCTGTACTTTTTATACAGGTCATACCTTCCCCAGAAAAGATCCCAAAAGATCCATAAATTTAAACCCCTGCCACCCTGCACCAGTTCCTCAGTCATACATCCACCTGCCAAATCATCCTATTCTTAACCTCACTGGCATGTAGCACAGGCAGCAATCAATAGATTACTACCCTGGAGGTCCTGTTTCTCAGTTTTCTACCTAGCTCCCCAAAATTTTTCTACAGAACCTCCTCACCTTGTCTACCCATGTCATTGTTGCCAGTATATGCCAGGACTTCTGGCTGCTCTCCCTCACCCTTGAGAATGCCATGGACCAGATCTAAGTTATTCCTGGCACCAAGAAGGTGACGTACCATCTGAGTGGCTCTATCGCAGCCACAGAACCTCATCTCTGTTCCTCAGAGGAAAGAGTCTCTTATCAACTTTGCAGTCCACCTCGTCTCTCTACTCCACTAAGCCACAACATCAGACTCAGTGCTAGAGACCCAGTCACTGTGGCTTCCCCGTAAGGTCATCCTCCTCAATAGTATCTAAAGTTATATATTATTATTGAGGGGAACGGCCACAGATGTACTCTGCACTGGCCGTGCATTTCCCTTCTTTCTCCTGACAGTCACCCAGTTACCCGTGTCCTGCAATCTCGGGATGACTACCTCCCTGTAGCTCCTGTCTACAACCTCCTTGTTCTCCCGTATGAGTCGAAGGTCATCGAGCTGCAGCTCCAGTTCCTTAACACGTTCTCTCAGGAGCTGCAGCTCAGTGCACCTGGTTCAGATGTGTTCCGGTCTCCCAGACACACAGTACAGAACACTGCCCCTGGAGCCATTCTCACTGTACTATGCACTAATAGATCAGGAATGAACAAACAAGAACAAAGAGAGACAGTCATTTACAAGACAATCTACCTTACTCAAGCTTCATCTCGCCCAGGCCTGATGAGCCAAAGCCAATCTAAAGATTCACGCACTCCAAAGCAATGGCTGCTCTGCCTGCACCTGCGTTACTTGTATTCCCACTTTCTAATAAAATCCTCTTGCCGATTGGCTGCTCCTCAACTCAGAGAAACTGCTATGAAACTTTGCAACTTTGCAGAACACCACTGCTCAAAACCCACCAGGCAGAATACGCTCTGTCAGAAGCTCCAAGTAAATTTACTATCAAATTACATATAGGTCACCATATACTACCCTGAGATTTATTTTCTTGTGGCATTCACAGCAGAACAAAGAAATACAATAGAATCAATGAAAAATTACACGCAGAGACCGACAACCAATGTGCAAGACAGCAAACTATACAAATATAAAAAAAAATTACAATAACAAAAAATAATATTGAGAATACAAGTTGTAGAGACCTTGAATGTGTAGGTCACAGAATCAGTTCAGTGTTGAGGTGAGTGAAGTTTTCCACGTTGCTTCATGAGCCTGAAGGGTAATAACTGTTCATGAACATTGGTGGGCTAAAACCCTTGTACCTCCTTCCCAATGGCAGAAGCAGGAGGAGAGCATGGCCTGGATGGTGGGTGGCTTGAAAGCAGAGAATGACAATATCCACTGCCTTACCTTCACCTGTACCTTGATGTCCTTCTGTCTGGACTGACCTGTGAGGATTGCAAGCAAAATAACGCTTTTCACTGGACTGTAAGCTTCCAGCCATGATTCTGATCTACCAAAGTGGTGAGGGGCAATGAGCAATGGACAAAAATTTATCAGCTTTATGCGCGATATGTACATGGGCCTCTCCTGTCTGCCATAAGAGACCAGCATCTATCATCAGGGACCCCACCGTCCAAGCCATGCTCTCTTCTAGTCCCACACTAACAGCTTCAGGAACAGTTATTACCTCTCAACCAGCGTGGGTAACTTCACTCACCTCAACACTAAACTGTAAGGTATTTCGCTAACCTCTACGCTGTCCGAATTGCACCTTGTCTGTCACTGAGAGGGGAATGCAGAGGAGCTTTATGAGGATGTTGCTGGGACTTGAGCGACTGAGTCACAGAGGGAGGCCGGGCAAGTTAGGACTTCATTCCTCAGACCATCAGAGGCTGAGGAATGACCTTAGAATAGTGCTTAAAATTACAAGGATGCAGATAAGGACATCACCTCAACACTGAACTGAATCCACAACCAATAGAATCACTTTGAAGGACTCGACAACTCACATACTTGATATTACTTATTTATTTATTTGCATAATTTGTCTTCTTTTGCACATTGGTTGTTTGTCAGTCTTCGTTTATGCATAGTTTTTCATAAATTTGATTGTATTTCTTTATTTTCCCATAAATGCCTGCAAAAAAATAAATCTCCAAGCAATGTTCCCTCAGCACATTTTTTGGTACGTACTAGTTGTCACTCTCTACCTCGTTGGCATGTTGAGTATATTTCACAATCGTACACAATCACATTTCCTTTTCTGGTTTCTGATGCAAACAGTGTTGGCAACCTGGAGTTTGCAACGACTTGTCTGCAGATTTTAGAACTGGCTTATTTATACTGTTTTTACTGAAGAAATTATTCAGGGCACACACGTTGTTGTCAGTAGGCAAAAAAATTGCTCAGCACAAGATTTTTGTGCACACCGGTCATTACGTTGATCTCATGTGTATACTTTGACAATAAGTTCACTTTGAACTTTGGCACCATCAAGCATGCTGGGTTAGGTGGAAGACGTACTAATCTATTCACTTAAATAATTTCTTGGGTTAATTCAGTGAAATGATGAAACCAAACCACGGATGACATTGGGAAATGGAATGAGAACTTTGTCATGTTGTATCACACACCCCAGATGTTCAGATAATCATATTTTAATTCTAGTATGCCTCTCCCTCAGCAACAATCCAATGTCATTGCTTTTTAATTATTTAGAACATTGCACAGTACAGACCCTTCATCCGATGGTGCTGTTTAACCTACTCTAAGGTCAACCTAACCCTTCCCTCCCACATCAGCCTCCGTTTTTCTATCATCCATGTACCTATCTAAGAGTTTCTAATGCATCTGCCCCTACCACCACTCTGGCAGGGGCGTTCCACACCACCCCCCCCCCTTTCCCTGTAAAAAACTTACACTTCCCTCCAATCACCTTCAAATTATGTCCCAAGCGATAACTGGGGCATAAGGAGGATGAGAGGTGACTTGATAGAGGTGTACAAGATGATAAGAGCCCTGGATTGAGTGGACAGTCAGAGAATATTAATATGAGGGGGCATGATTTTAAGGAGGGAAGTATAGGGAGATGTCAGATATAGGTTTTTTAAAGTATACATCTATTTATTTATTTATTCTTTCTTTTTTTTTTACACAGAAAGTGGTGGGTGCATGTAACATGCTGCCGGGGTGGTGGTAGAGACAGATATGTCCCTTAGGCAGAAAACTCTTAGATAGGAACATGAATGATAGAAAAATGGGCAGCTATGTAGGAGGGAGGGCTAGACTGATCTTAGAGCTGGTTAAAACAACATCGTGGGCCAAAGTGCCGCACTGTTCTGTGTTCACTCCATCTCTCACCTCGTACACCTCTATCAAGTTACCTCTCATCCTCCTTCGCCCCGAAGAGAAAACCTCCAGCTCACTCAAGCTTTCCTCACAAAGACTCACAAATAACAGGCATCAATAAGCAATTGAAGTCTAACTGTGCAAATAAATGAAAAATAGTCCTGAGAACTTTTATCAAAGTTATCTGCGCCAATTCAGGAGCCTGCTGGCTGTCAGGTAATAACTGTTCCTGAACCAGGTGGTGTGGGCACTAACTATCCTCACAGTCTATGCCTCTTATCATCTTGTACACCTCTATCAAGTCACTCCTCATCCTCCTTCACTCCAAAGAGAAAAGCACCAGCTCATTCAAACTATCTACAGAAAATATGCTCTCCAATCCAGGAAGTTTTTTTCTGGTAAATCTCCTCTGCACCCTCTCTAAAGTTTCCACAGCCTTCCTATGACGAGGCAACCAGAACTGAACACATCTGCGGAAGGAAATGGACAGTCGGTATTTCATGTTGAGACGGTGACTGCCCATTTCCCGCCAGCGGGTAGTGCCACTGCCTCATGGCTCTCGAGGCCCAGGTCCAAATGTGGACTCTGGCATTACGCGTGGAGTTTGCACTCTCTCCCTGTGACCGTGTGGATTACTCCCAGGTGCTCCAGCGTCCACCCTCATCCCCAACACAAGCTCGTAGTTCCGTTAGCAGCTGGAAACCGGCCCTTAGAGCTTAGCGAGGGTAGAATTGGAGAGGGTGCTGTGAACGCAGGGAAAATTAAACTGAAAAGGCTACAGAGGATGTTATAAGCCAAAGGGCTTGGGTCGTCAGGAGAGACTGGATAAGTCGAGACTGTTGCCTCCCTGAAATGTAGCAAGATAGATCAGCTTCTTGTGTGGTGCTGCAGTAACATGAGAATATGACTAAAGGACTGATTGTGGACTTCCAGAAGGGGAAAACGATGGAACACACACCAATCCTCATTGAGGGATCAGAAGTGGAAAGAGTGAGCAGCTTCAAGTTCCTGGTGCCAAAATCTCAGAAGATCTATCCTGGGCCCAAACATATTGATGCTTTTCCAAAGATGACATGACAGTGGCTATATTTCATTAAAGGTGTGAGTAAATTTGGTACGTCCACCAAAGACCAGAACAAATTTCTACAGATGTACCGTCGAGAGCTGGCTGCATTACCGTCTGGTCTGGAGGAGCCACAGCACAGGATTGGAAAAAGCTGCAGAAAGTTGCAAACTCAGTCAGTTGCAAACTCGTCCCCCCGGCGTCGAGGACACCTTCAAAGGCCGTGCCTCAAGAAGGCGGCATCCATCGTGAAGGAACCCATCATCCAAGACATGGCCTCTTCTCATTCCCGCCATCAAAGGGGAGATGCAGGAGGCGAAAGACACACACTCAACATTTTAGGAACAACTTCCTCCTCTCTGCCATCTGATTTCTGAACTGTCCATGAACAATCCCTCATTATCCTTCTTTTAACACTACTTATTTCATTTTCTATTGTAACTTACGTCAATTTTTATCTCTTGTACTGTACTGATCACAGCAAAGCAACAAATTTCATGACATATATCAGTGATAATAAACCCAATTCAGATGAGGTGAATGATCACAGTCGTTCCACCAGGGTAAGAGGGAGAGAGAAGAAGGATTGAAGATGAATGTGAAGAGATAACATTTTCCACAGAGCTGCTGGTGGGTATGTGGAATGAACTACCCAAGAAAGTGGTAGAGACAAGTTCAATTTCAATAGTACACTGAGCACAGTACATACCCTTCGGCCCACGATGTTGTGCTGACCTTTTAAATTAATCCAAGATCAATTTCACCCTTCCTTCCTATATAACACTCAATTGTCCTATCTAAGAGCAGGGTCTCAGCCCAAAATGTCGACTGTCTATTCGTTTCCATGGATGCTGTCTGACCTACTGAGTTCCTACAGCATTTCGTGTCTTGTTTTGGATTTCTAGCCAGACTTTCCTGTGTTTATGAGTTTCTTAAATTCCTCTAATGTATCTGTCTCTATCACCATCCCCGGCAAGTCATTCCATGCACCCATCACTCTCTGTGTAAAAACTTACAGCTGACATTCACCACTCCCATCCCCCCACCCCCTCTACTTTCCTCCAATCACCTTAAAGTTACACCCTTCGTATTAGCCATTTCCGTCCTGGGCAAAAGTCTCTAGATGTCCACTCGATCTATGACTCTTGTCATCTTATACATCTCTTTCAAGTCACCTCTCATCCTCCTCCTCTCCAAAGAGAATATTTAAGACATTTTGACAGGAAATGATTAGGAAATGTTTTGCAGGGTTTTCCTGACTGGGGGTCCACCAGTTAATGATATTGGTCCATGACATAAAGAAGGTTGGATACCCCCTTGTTTAGAGGGATATGGGCCAACACAAGAAAAGGGGCTAGATCAAGTAAAAAGCTGGCTGGCATGGATGAATCGGGCCAAACGGCCTTTTTCCCTGCTTTATGTCAATGACTCCAATGAAAGGGGATTGGTGGAAATGGGTGTTCAACAGTTAAAGTGTTTCAGTGTTGTGTAACTGTGCTTCGTGGCACTAAGCCAGTCGAAGCCTCCCTGCAGGATGTCAATGCGCTGTTGAGAGTCGCAATCGGATGGGAGCTTTACAATAGAACGAACAATCCCTCCTGACCTCCGCTGACTGAAGAGACGCAAAAGCCCAAGTGACTTGCAGGCTGCAGGAGGAATTCAGAGGGTCGAGCAGCGTCTGTGTGGGGGTGGGAGACTGCTGCTATTTCAATCGAAACTCTGCGTCGTGTTGGAGAGTAGGGCATGGAGATGGCCAGTATCTGTAAAGCGTGCTGAACCACGAGCATGCTTGCTGGCAGCTAGCCTTTACCCCCAGAGGAGGGCCTGGCGGGTTTTAAAGTGGGAAAGACATTGCAAGGGCAAAATGGTACAAGTCGACAGGGATTTTACGAGGGGGCATGGGCTGAGAATGAGCTCCTGAATAAGACATGCATTGGAATGTCTCATGACTTTTGTAGATGCTTAGTGGAGCATATCCTGACTGGCTGTATCACAGCCTGGCAAGGAAACACCGATGCACAAGCATGGAAAAGCCTGCGAAAAGTAGCTGATATAGCCCGGTCCATCACAGGCAAAGCCCCACACACCCAGCACTGAGCACATCTACAAGAAGCACTGCCACAAGAAATGCTCTGAGAGGCTGGTCAAGGGCTACATCTACAGCTTGCTACCCCCTACAATTCACCTACCGACACAACCGATCAGCAGATGTCGCAATAGCCACAGCTCTACACAATGTCCTCACACACCTGGAGAAGAGCGATGCTTATGTGAGAATGCTGTTCTTGGACTCCAGGCCCAACAAGTAGTGCAGAGACCTCGGCCTTCACCCTGCCTTGTGATCCTAGACTTCCTGTCAGATCACCGGCAGGTGGTAAGAGTGGACTCCCTCACCCCTGCCCCTCTGACCCTCAAGGCTGTGTCCTAAGCCCTCTCTTTTACTCTCTGTATACTCATGACTATGTCGCCACCCACATCTCCAATCTGCTAATTAAATTTGCTGACGACACTATACTGATTGGCCTAATCTCAAATAATAATGAGGCAGCCTCCAGAGAGGAATTCATCACCCTGACACAGTGGTGTCAAGAAAACCACCTCTCCCTCAATGTTGCAAAATCAAAAGAACTGGTTGTGGACTACAGGAGTGGAGACAGGCTAGCTCCTATTGACATCAATGAGTCTGGGGTTGAGAGAGTGAACAGCTTTAAGTTCCTCGGCATAAACATCACCGAGGATCTCACATGGTCTGTACGTACCGGCTATGTGGTGAAAAATGCACAACAGTGCCTCTTTCACCTCAGACGGTTGAAGTAGTTTGGTGTGGGCCCTCAAACCCTAAGAACTTTCTTTAGGGGCACAATTGAGAGCATCCTGACTGGCTGCATCACTGCCTAGTACGGGAACTGTACTTCCCTCAACCACAGGACTCTGCAGAAAGTGGTGTGGACAGCCCAGCACATCTGTAGATGTGAATTTCCCACTATACAGGACACTCTCAAAGACAGGTGTATAAAAGGGGCCCGAAGGATCATTGGGGACCCGAGTCACCCCAACCACAAACTGTTCCAGCTGCTACCATCTGGGAAACGATACCACAGCATAAAAGCCAGGACTAGCAGGCTCCGGGACAGCTTCTTCCACCGGGCCGTCAGACTGATTAACTCATGCTGACACCATTGTATTTCTATGTTATACTGATTATCCTGTTGTATATAATATTTATTATAAATTACTATAAATTGCACATTGCACATTTAGACGGAGACATAACGTAAAGATCTTTACTCCTCATGTATATGAAGGATGTAAGTAATAAAGTCAATTCTATTCAGTATCCATCATCAAGGACCCCCACTATCCAAACCATGCTCTCTTCTCACTGCTGCCATCCGGGAGAAGGTACAGTATCCTCAGGTCCCACAACACCAGGTTCAGGAATAGTTATTACCCTTCGAACATCAGGCTCCTGAGCCAGTGTAAATAACTTCACCCACCTCAAAGCTGAACTGATTCCACAACCTACAGACTCACCTTCAACGACTCTACAACCCACGTTCTTATATTTTTTATTATTATTTGTTTTTTGTGTGTATTTGCACGGTTGGTCTGTAGTACATTGGTTGTTTTCTGTTGTTGTTTGGATGTTGTTTTTCAATGATTTTATCGTATTTCTTTGTTTTACTGTGAATGACTACAAGGAAAATGAATCTCAGCGTAGTATAAACAATAGGTGCAGGAGTAGGCCATTCAGCCCTTCGAGCCAGCACCGCCATTCACTGTGGTCATGGCTGATCATCCACAATCAGTACCCTTTTCCTGCCTTCTCCCCATATCCCTTCACTCCGCTATCTTTAAGAGCTCTATCTAACTCTTTCTTGAAAGAATCCAGAGAACTGGCCTCCACTGCCTTCTGAGGCAGAGCATTCCACAGAACCACAACCCTCTGTGTGAAAAAGTTTTTCCTCAACTCTCCGTTCTAAATCGTCTACCCCTTATTCTTAAACTGTGGCCTCTGGTTCTGGACTCCTCCAACATCAGGAACATGTTTCCTGCCTCTAGCGTGTCCAATCCCTTAATAATCTTATAATAATTGTAATTGGATAATAATTTCTTTGCACCTTGAGTTGTGGCTAGGCACAGCTGAATTGTCAACTATCAATTCACCACTGATACCAGAGTTGTTGATAGACATGAGATGGAGATGAGCAAGCATACAGGGGCAAGGGAGATCAGTTGGTTGAGTGATGCCACGACAAGTACCTTACATTCAGCATCAGCAAAGACCAAGGAATTGATTTTGAAGTTTAGGGGATGGCACTGTAGCATAATACTTCATAATTCTCACTGCTGTCTATAAGGAGTTTGTACGTTCTCCCCGTGACCATGTGGGTTTCCTCCGGATACTCTGGTTTCCTCCCGCAGTCCGAAGGCGTACCGGTCAGTAGGATAATTGGTCACATGGGCGTAATTGGGCCGGAAGAGCCTGTTACCGTGCCGTATCTGTCAGGAAGGAGAAGTTGGGAGAACACCCACCGGTCCGCACTGAGGGGTGAATGGTGAGCAGCGTCAAGCTGTTGGGCATCAGCCTCTCAGAGGATCTATCCAATACCCAACACGTCAACGCAATCATGAAGAAGGAACAGCAGTAGCTATACAGCAGGAGTTTGAGGAGATTTAGAATGCCACCAAGGACCTGAGAAAATTTCTTTAGGTGTACCATGGAGAGCATTCGGATGGGTTGCTTCAGCCTGGCCTGGAGGGGCCCCTGCATGGGATCACAAGAGGGTTGTAAACTCAGCCAGCTCCGTCACAGGGGCTAGCCTCTCCAGCATCAAGGACAAGGGATGCCTCAAGAAGGTGACATCCATCACTAGGGACCCCCCCTCACCCAGGGCACAGCCTCTTTACAAGGGGATGCCTTAACCAAGGCGGCATGCACCATCGAGGATCGTCACCATGCTCTTTTCTCATTACTACCAACAGCGGAGGAGATCGAGCAGAGTGAAGAGCCACAATCAATATTTTAACCTTTCCCCTCCACCCTCAGATTTCTGAAAAGATAATGAACCCATGAACACCACCTCACTACTCCCCTTTTTGTAACTTAAAGTAATTTTTTATGTCCCTAGAGCTTACAGAGAATGGTGCAAAAAAAACCAAAACACATCCAGTTATCAGCAGGCACAGAAATGCCTTGTTAATGAGAGAGGCCAGAGGAGATTGGCTAGACTGGTTCAAGTTGACTGGAAGGCAACAGCAACTCAAATAACCACACATTACAACAGTGGTGCGCAGAAGAGCATCTCTGAACACACAACACGTCAAATCTTGAAGTGGACGGGCTACAGCAGCAGAAGACTAGGATATACACTCGGGGGGTACCTATTAAAGTGGCAATTGAGTGTATAGAAAATGGACTGAACAGTCACCTCCTGAATTTTTTCCACTTCAGAGTATTGGTTAGCACAATAGACCCAAGTTCAATTCCTACCACTGTCTGTAATGAGTTTGTACGTTATCCCTGTAACCCTGTGGGTTTTCCCTGGGTGCTCCAGTTTCCTCTCTCAGTCTAAAGACGCAACAGTTGGTAGGTTATTTGGTCATTGTGAATTGTCCCGTGATTAGGTTAGGGTTAAATTGGGGGTTGCTGGAAGGTGCAGCTCGAAGGGCTGGGAGGGCCTTTAATAAATCAGTAGGATAAAAAAGGTTGTGGACATCGAGCTGCACCTGCCCACATTCACCACACGCAGGAGTTACTGCAATATCCACTCAGGAAAGAGAGCTCTCTTACACTCCCAAAGTCCAGCTATGCAGAGACTCCACACCCACCCACGGCACGTCATGCTGCTGAGCAGAATCTGGGAGCGTTGTGACACTCAGTCAGTGACTGAGGGTGGGGTGGAGAGGAGGGCTGCAGCAGACCTATGTTT
This sequence comes from Mobula birostris, assembly GCF_030028105.1. NCBI lineage: Eukaryota > Metazoa > Chordata > Chondrichthyes > Myliobatiformes > Myliobatidae > Mobula > Mobula birostris. The sequence continues at coordinate 27,348,956 of NC_092398.1, forward strand.
TCACATCTGATTGTAAGGGAGGGTGGGGCTGGAGAAAGAGATGGGGGGGGGGTCATTGAGGAATGCAGCAGGGACACAGGCCCCACACACAAAATGCTGGAGGAACTGCGAGTGCTCCGGTTTCCTCACACAGCCCAAAGACGCAACAGTTAGTAGATTCCTCCGGCATTTTGTGTGTGTTGCTCGGATTTCCAGCATCTGCAGGGTTTCCTCCTGTTTGTGATAGGGACACAGGCCCTTCTGCACAACCACGTCTCCTGAGGAGATGCTGAGCGAGTTTGGGCCTTTCTCTTTGGAGTGAAGGTGGATGAGAGGCAACTTATTGAGGCATACAAGATTATAAGAGGCACAGATAGAGTGGGCAGCCAGAGGTCGTTTTCCCAGGCAGAAATGGCTAACGCAAGGGTCACGTGGATGAAAGAAAAATGGAGGGCTATTTAGGAGGGGAGGGTTAGATTGACCCTGGAGTAATTTAAAAGATCCTGTACTGTTCTACATTCCCTCCCATCGGGCAGAAGATGCAGAAGCCTGAAACCACGTACCACTTGGCTTAAGGATAACTTCCGTCCTACGGTTATCGGACTCCTGAACAATAAGATGAACTCTTGTCCTCACAACGTACTTCGTTGTGAACTAGTTTATGTTTACTGGCACTACACTTTTTCAGTAGCTGTTACATTTTACTCTGCATCATTATTGTTCCAAGTTGAGGGGAAATATCAGAGGTGGGTTTTCTTTATTTACACAGAGAGTGGTAACTACCTGGAAGGCACTGCCAAGGTGATGGCAGGAGCTGATACAACAGGGATGTTTGAGAGACTTGTATAGGCACATGGATGAAAGAAACAAAATAGAAGGTTATAGGCTGTGTAGGAGAGAAGGGTTAAATTGATCGTACAGTAGGTTATAAGGCCGGCACTACACTGTGGGCTGTACTGTACGTTCCCATCTTCTACAGTACTGTGAGCAAACGATATATATGCACAGTACTGCATGTTCATCCAGTGTTTGTCGAACATGGAACAGGACAGCACAGTGCCCATCCAGCTGGTCCCATTCTGCGTTCGGCCCACTTGCCTCCCAAGACTCACCTCTCCTTGTACCTGTCCAAGTGCTTCTTTAACGATACCATTGTACCTGCCACAATCACTCTTCCCTGGCACACAATCCCATACACTCACCACCTTCTGTGTAAAAAACCTACCTCTGACATCCCTCCCTATACTTTATTCCAATCGTTTAAAAACTATGCTCCTAGTATTAGCCATTTCTACCCTGGGAAGAAGACTCTGGCTGTCCACTCAGTCTCTGCCCCTATCATCCTGAACATCTCTATCAAGTCACCTCTCATCGTCCTTCAATCCAGAGAGGAAAACCCTGGCTCGCCCCACCTGTCCTCTGGGGGAAATGACCAAGCAGCCCGCACTGACGTAACTCAGAAAAGAAAAATCACCACTCATCTCCACCCCTCCCATTAGTTCCATGTCAGTGAAATCCTTTCACAGACCACACACCCTTCCCACCTCATAAAGGCACTGTCTGTTCTTCCAGCCGATAACGCACTTACTCAGCCGCAGAGACTGCTGATCTTTCGCAATCATTTATTCCACCGTAAGATACAGCAGCAGAAGTAGGCCATTCGGCCCATTGAGTCTGCTCCACCATTCCATCTTAGCTGATTTACTATCCCACCCAACTCCATTCTTCTGTCTTCTACCCGTAACCTTTTGCCCTTACTAATCGAGAACCTATTGATATCCACTTTAAATATGTCCAACCATCAAACACATATCATGTTGGCCCTTTCATTCCCAGAATCACACTCGTGAATCTCCTCTGGACCCTCGCCAATACCAGCAAATCCTTCCTTAGATAAAAGGCACAAAGCTGCTCACAATACTCTAAGTGCCACAATAGGGAACGGTCCCGATGACGGATGGTCGTATGAGCAGCCGGTGCAGATCACAAGTCCTGGTTATGCGACCACTGACGCCAGGCAGACAATCTTTGAAGAGTATTTTACAATAAAACTCTGATAACCTGCCACCCTCAGGACTTTGGTTGCCTCTGTCTCGCAGATTTTCTGGATTACTGGCTGTTACTCCCATTGGGATGGAGATGCGTCTCTACCAAAGGAGGTGTAAGACTTTTCTCCCCTCCGCTAGCCTGCAGGTCACCCTCGGGCAAGGTGTAGCACCTGCTTAGCCCCCAGATCAAGGTCACGTGAAGCCACGGGAGCAGGTGGTGGACGGTCGTACGAGCAGCCCGTGCAAATCACAAGTCCTGGTTATGCGACCACTGATGCCAGGCAGACAATCTTTGAGGAGTATTAATAATGGCTGCGGTCACCCATCTTGTAAAGACACTACCCAGAAGACAGCAATGGCAAACCACTTCTGCCAAGAACAATAGTGGTCAGGGAAAGGTCACAATTGCCTGTGTCATATGACACAGCATGTACAATGGGGAAAAAAAAGAATTACAGGAATTTTACAACCCTGGATAAATTACTGGAAACACTGACCCATACTCCAAGACTGATGGTGATAGATCAAAGTTCAAAGTCCACCATGGGAGGTGGGAACTTAAGTGTGATTAAGTAAATTTACAATTATAAACAAGAAACCACTGCTTCAGAGCAGATGGAATAAGCTGCCAGAGGAAGTGGTTGAGGCAGGTACAATGGTATCATTTAAGAGATACTCGGATAGGAACACGAAGGTGCAGGGCTTGCAGGGATTTGGGCCGAACCCAGGAAACTGGTATCCTGCAGATGCTGGAAATCCAGAATAACACACACACACAAAATGCTGGAGGAACTCAGCAGAACAGGCAGCATTTACAGAGAAGAATAAAGAGCTGACGTTTTGGGCTGAGACCCTTCATCAGGATTATTGGAATTGGGACTAGACAGGTGGGCATCGTAGTTGGCATAGACTGGTTGGTCTTAGGGACCTGTAATTGTGCCAAATTGCTCTAAGATTTTGTGGTGCAAAAACCAATTTGGTTCCTGAATATTTTGTTTGGAATTAAGCTCATCACCTGCAAAATGGTGTGAGTTCAAACCACAATGTAGAGTGGTCAATACTGAATCAACCTTTGAAATCACCTAACCAGACCACAAGGGAAGACAGCAGTTTGTAAGCTCCCTGCTCCCATCGACTCAAGGACTATCTGGCTGGCCAAAAAGTGCAAGCCTCGTCCACTGGTGGGTGCATTGCTCAGCATGAGGCTTGGGATCCTCCCCGGCCAATGGTCCCAATTAAAACCTGCAAATGTAAAGATGTGGGAACAAGAGATGCTGCAAACCCAGCGCCACACACAGAATGCTGGAGGAACTCAGCAGGTCAGGCATCTTCTGGGGAGGGTTTATTACTGAATTTGAATTTACTTAAATCTTATATCCACGCGAGGGAGTAAAAATGTTTGCGTTATGACTCCATCACAGTGTACAGACGTGTGAATTTATAAATCTAATGGCTTGTAGAAAGAAGCTGTCCCATAGCCTGTTGGTCCTGGTTTTAATGCTGCGGTACTGCTTGTCAGACGGAAGCAGCTATAACAGTTTATGGTTGGCGTGACTGGTGTCCCCGATGATCCTCCAGGCCTTCTTTCCGCACCTGCTGCTGTAAATGTCCTCAATGGAGGGAAGTTCACGTCCACAGATGCGCTGAGCTGTCCGTACCACTCTCTGCAATGCCCAGTGACCAAGGGTGGTGCAGTTCCCGTACCAGTCAGTATGCTCTCAATGGTGCCCCTGTAGAAGGTCTTGAGGATCTGGGGGCTCATGCTGAACTTCTTCGGTTGCCTGAGGTGAAAGAGACTCTGTAGTGCTTTTTTTGCCACACAGCTGGTGTGTACAGTCCGGGTGAGATCTTCGGTGATGTGTATACCGAGGAACTTGAAACTACTCACCCTCTCAATGACAGTGCCATTGACGTTGATTGGGGCGAGCCTGTCTCCATTCCTCCTGTAATCACATGTACTGAGATGCTGTTACCAAGTTTAATTGCAGACTGTTCATACAGATGATCAATTCATTGCCAGTGAAAGCACTAAGAGTAGCCAGAATCAAGTGTTACCATTACAGAGAAAATGTGTGCACACAGACAAGTGCAGGGTCGTGTTACACCCCGATGCTCCAAAGGCTCTACGAATGAGGCACAAAACTTGTTGCATACGATCAGTTTATTAAGAGCTGCAAGAACAAACAAGATCAAAAGAGAAGCAAGAGGAAAGAGCAGATGAAGAGTGAACAATGGTGTCTGTACTTCATACACCAGACCAGTGATAACAGTAAATTCCTTTGAAATTCCTAACTGTTAACCAATTAAATAGCCAGATTCAAGTAATCTGACACTCGCCACTGAAACCAAGAAGGTACCAGAAAAATACAGAGGCAACTATAAACACTAAAAACTCTTTGAACAATCATTCAGTGGCCACTGAGTGTGTGCTGTGGTCTTCTGCTGCTGAAGCTCATACACTTCAAGGTTTGACATGTTATACGTTCAGAGATGCTCTTCTGCCCACCACTGTTGTAACGTGTGGTTATTTGAGTTACTGTCGCCTTGCTGTCAGCTTGAGCCAGTCTTGTCATTCTCCTCTGATTTCTCATTAACAAGGTGTTTTCACCCACAAAACTGCTGATCACTGGATCTTTCTTTTGTCTTTTGCACCATTCTCCGTAAACTCTAGAGAATGCTGTTTGAAAATCCCAGAAGATCAACAGTTTCTGAGATACTCAAACCACCCCATCTGGCACCAACGATTATTCCAAAGTCAATTAGATCACATTTCTTCCCATTGTGACGTTTGTACTGAATAACAACTGAACCTCTTGACCATGTCTGCATGCTTTAATGCATTGAGCTGCCGTCACATGATTGGCTGATTAGATATTTGCATTAATAAGCAGGTATACAGGTGTACTCAATAAAGCGGCTATTCAGTGTATATTCAGTGCCCTGATGGATGAAGGACAGCATGCCAAATGCATACTTCAGCATCCTACCTGCGATACTACTTAAGGAACCATATGCTTATAGGTCCCTGACCTACAACCCTCCCTATAAACTTTGACAAACTTAGTGGCCACTTTAGTACCTCCTGAAGCTCTTGACCATGTCTGCATGCTTTAATGCATTGAGCTGCCGCCACATGATTGGCTGATTAGATATTTGCATTAACGAGCAGGAGTACAGGTGTACCTAATAAAATGACCATTGTGTGTATAAAAATTCAGTCAAGCTTAAGGCAGTTAAACTACAAGAGAATAACAATTCTACAGCCCAATCCAATCGTCATAACAAGGTAGACTGTGAGGTCAAGAGTCCAACTATCCTACTTGGAGACCAAACCTAACTGTCCTTGTGTAGATGGTAGCAGGGTGCAACCTTCTCAACAACTTGTCATTCCTTTTGGCATAATACAGGAAAAGATTTCAAAGGTGATCCAAAACCAGTTAATTTACATTGTAGTGTGACCCTACCCAGGGGTACTAGATTCAATAGTCTCATAACAGCAGGGTAGAAGCTGCTCTTGAGCCTGTGGGCTTACAGGATCTTGTATCTTCTGCCCAATGAGACAGGAAAGAAGAGATCATGTCTGGGGTGGGAGGGGTCTTTAATTATTCTGGCTGCCTTACTGAGGCAGTGAGAAGTGTAGACAGAGTCCATGGAAGGGAGGCTGGTTTTCGCAATGTGCTGTGGTGTGTCACACAACTCTCTGCCGTTTCTTGCAGTCGCAGGCAGAGCAGCTGTCACAGCAGGATGTGGTGCGTGCGGGTAAGGTGGACAGCTGACGTTCCAGGTCGGCAGCCTCCACCTGGACTGGTGAGCATGTTAATTTGACACTGGGCGAAGCAATACAGATACCAAGTCTGCCCAGTTAGAATCTTAGGTCAGTATAGCTGCAAGGCACTTTAAGCTCTAGCAGTTGGGGTTACGAGTTTGTACATTCTGCCCGACACCAGGAGGGTTTCCTAAGATGTGGGGGGAGGGGGTGCTCCAGATTCCTCCCACATTCCAAAGACTTCTGGGTTAGGGTTAGTGTATTGTGGGCATACTATGTTGATGCCAGACGCATGGCAACACTTGTGGGCTACACCAGCACAATCCTTGGTCTGCTTCAGCTGTTAGACACAAACAATGCATTTCACTGTATGTTCCGATATTTTGTACATGTGACAAATAAAATTAATCATTACAAAAAAATCTTTTTAAGATCTTTAAATTTTTATCCTGACTTGACTCAATAGGTTTCAAGTAGCTACTGGTATAATCTGGCATCATTGGAATTCCTGATTGAGGCCAAGGTCAAATCTATTTGAACAAAGAGACATTCATTGAATAAACAGGTTTCTCCTGAAACACCTCACGCCTGGTAACTCAGAACTTGCAGTGTGACCAGGACCAGCTGGGAAAAATAGGCTGACAAGTGGCAGATAGGACTTAACACAAGATGATTTGGCAGGACAAACCAGGTGTGAGGGAATACAGATCAATAAAGTGGTGTCACTGGTACTAATGGCAGATTGGCCTTCATAAATCAAAGTACTGAGTACTAGAGATAGGATATTATGTTGAAGTTGTAAAGATGTTGGTGAAATCTAAATTGGATATTGTGTGCGGTTCCAGTCACCTGCCGACAGGAAAGACATCAATAAGGTTGAAAGGGTGCAGAGAAAATTCACAAGGATGTCGCTGGGACTAGAGGCCCTGAGTTACAGTAAAAGGTTAAGACTTGATTTCCTGAAGCGTAGGCGACCGAGGGAGAGATTTCATAGAGGTATACGGAATTGTGAGGGGTAATGGATAGGGTAAACGCAAGCAAACCTCAAGTTCTAGTCTCACTGATGTCAGGTGAGACTAGAACTGGAGGTCATAGTTGAAGGGTGAAATATGAGGGGGAACTTAACTCATGGTGCACAGGGGTTCGATTGTGACATTTAGGAGAAGTGTGGATAACATAGGTGGGAAGGATGTGGAGGACTATGATCTTGGTGTGGGTCGATGAGACTCAGCAGAAAACGGGTCTGCAATGACTAGATGTTTCTGTGCTGAAGTGGTCTGTGACCATGACTCAGCAGCTCCACGGAGAAAGTAGCTGAGATGTCATCTTTTCTAATCTGCTGCAATCATCTGTATTTAATTACTCAGAGACACAGCGTGGTTACGAGCCTCCCTGACCCAACGAACCCACATTGCCTAATGACACCCACTATGACCAATTAACCTACTAACCCGCAGGTCTTTGGGTGTGGGAGGAAACTGGAGCTCTCAGAGGAAACCCTGGCTGTCACGGGGAGACCTCGCAGACAGCGGCGGGAAATGAACCCGGGCCGCTGGTGTTGAGGCTGGACAGCGTGGAAGTCAGATGGGGCTCAGAACACAGAGGATCTTTGCCCAGTGAATCTGTCGGCGAGTGCAAATAAAACAAAGCGGCTGGGAGACGATCAGGGAACTCATTGTGAACTTCAGGAAGGGGAAGTTGAGAGAAGATTCACCAGCAGTAGAAAGCGTGAGCAGCTGCAACATCTTGGAGGATCTATCCTGAGCCCAACACGTTGATGCAATCGTGGAGGAGGCATGCCAGCGGCTATACTTCGTTTGGAGTTTAAGGAGATGTGGCTGACTCTAGCAAATTCCTACACGCGTACGATGGAGAGCATCCTGACCGGCTGCAACACCACTTGGTACGGAGGCTCCAATGCACAAGGTCGAAAGAGGGTTGTGCACTCAGCCATCGCTATCATGGGCATAGACCTCTCTACCTTCACCAAGCAGGGCATGTCCTCTTCTCGTTACAATCACCAGGGAGAGTGTAGAACACCCACTCAACAATTTAGGAACAGCTTCTCCTCCATCCCACAATCATCAGCTTTTTGAGCAGTCTGTGAACCCGTGAACACCCATAGCAGCAACTCGAACAAGCCAATGCCACTGCTGGCGTCCAAGCACGGGGAGTTATCCTGTATGACCCACCCTCTGATCAATCCAATAATAAGGTTCAAAAAGTTGAAGTGTGATTGATCTTTTAATAGCAACTAGCAAAACATACAAACTTGAAGCGATGAAACCAAAACCAGCAATATGAAATGTACACAAGCAGAGTTCGTCAAAGTTAAGTAGAGTTGAACAATTTCAAATGTAGTCAAGCAAAGCGGTCAACAAAAGATGTGATACTCGACAGCCCTCAGCTCTAAACTACCCAGAACTTATTCCTTTCGTTTTTACCATGCCACCCCCAACATGACTCACTACCATCATAAGACAACGCAGACAGAAAACAAATGCGCGTCTCCTACACCTTTTATTCTTCATTTTGGCACGATTTATTTATTTTGTAATTTATAGTAATTTCATGATTTTGCACTGTACTGCTGCCGCAAAAATGACAGGTTTCAAGAAAGTGATAATAAACCTGATTCGGAAGCCACTGAGCTCCACTCCAAAGCAAGAGAGTTGGGCACATGAAACGGTCATAAGGCATTGGTCAGACTGTAGTCACAGTACTGTGAGCAGGTTTGGGCCCCCTATCAAAGAAAGGATGTACTGGCATTGGAGAGGGTCCAGAGGAGGTTCACAAGAAGGATCTCAAGAATGAAAGGGTTAGTGTTGAAGTGTGGTTGAGGGCTTTGGGCCTGTACTCATTGGAGTTAAGAAGAATGGAGAGGGAGGGGAAATCTCATTAAAACCTATCGAATATTGAAAGGCCTAGATAGAGTGGAGAGAATGTTTCCAATAGTGGGAGAGACTAGGACCAGAGGACACAACTTCAAGGGAGAGAGATGAGGAGGAATTTATTGAGCCAGAGGGTGGTGAATCTATGGAATACATTGCCACAGACAGCTGTGGAGGTCAAATCATTGTTCATGATTAGTCAGGGCACCAAATGTTACAGGAGAATTGGGTTGAGAGGGATAATAAATCAGCCAAGCAAAATCGATGGACAGAATGGCCTAATTCTGCTTCTATGTCATCTGTAAACAGCTTCCTCCCCACCACTATACAAATTATGAATGGACAATGAACCCATGTACACTACCTCACTACTCCTTTTCATTTTTTTCCCACTCTCTTTTTGCACTGCTACATACACATGCACAGAGTACTGTTGAAAGCCTTAAGCACGCGTGCACACTCACACAAGCACACAGATATATACACACAAACACACACACACACACATATATCACACTGTATACACACACATTTTATGGGTCTCTATTGTGGACTGAGAGTGGGAAGGGGGCAGGGAGAGGGTTGGGAAAAGGGGAAGGGAGAGGGAAGGGAGAGGGGAGGGAGTGGGAAGCATCAGAGAGACATTCTGTAATAATCAATAAGCCGATTGTCTGAAATCATATGACCTGGCCTGGTGTCTCAGGGCTGGGTGTGTCTGCACTCACGCCACCTCCTCTTGGCTGGCTTTCCCTCCCCCGCCTCTCTCTCTCTCTCTCTCTCTCTCTCTCTCACACACACACACTTCTCAGAATTGTCACTTTGAGATCTGTCCAGTGATGAGTCTCTCAATAAACTCTTACTCAACACTGAAGTGAGTGACCATCTTATTTGAGGAGGTTGAAGCATTCTCACTGGCTTATGTTACATTGAAATCACATTCAGGGCGCCTGGGAGCAAATCTCCGTATTGTGGCTGTAAGTCATTGCCAGTTAAACCAGCATGGGGTTTAACTGAAATGATGTGCAGTGCGTGCACGATGCTCGCTCCTGGCTCAGAGTGTGGCCCCAACGTCGAGCTGTCTGGTTGGATCACTGTCTGGTTTGGGGTGGAAGAGAGAGACACTGCACAGGAGTAGAAAAAAGCTGCAGAGAGCTCTAAACTCAGCCGGCTCCATTATAGGAACTGACCTCCCCACCACTGGGAACGTCTTTGATGGGCAAAAATGATGGTGTTGATCGTTTACGTTTTATTTAGAGACACAGCACGGTAACGGGCCCATCTGACCCAACGAGCCTGCGCCTCCCAATCAGACCCATGTGACCAATTAACGCACTCACCAGTTCATCTTTGGATGTGGGAGAAGGCACAGACTCCTACAGGCAGCGGCACAAACTGTGTCCAGGCTGCTGGTACTGCAACAGCATTACGCTGACCACTGCCCCCCCCACTTAATAATTGTCAGAATATGCCAGTAATCACCCACACACTATTCACAGTGGCCAATTAACCCCTCGACCACGCACGACTTTGGGATGTGGGGGAAACCCACGAAGCCACAGGGAGAATGTGACAAATACATACACACACACACACAGCTAGGACTCAGAATCAAACCCGGGCCCCGGGGACTGTGAGGCAGCAGAAGCTCTACCCGCTGTGCCACTGCACTCCCATTTATCAAGGGTTCCTGTTCTCACTGCTACCATCAGACAGGAGGAACGAAAGCCTGACGACACACACTCAATGATTCAGGAACAGCTTCTTCCCCTCCGCATGTGACATTACATGAACATTATCTCACTATTTTTGTTCTCTTTTTGCAGAACTCTGAAGTTATATACCGTATATGTTAGATAGTAATTGATAGTATATTTTGTGTACTGGACTGTACTGCTGCCACAAAACAAATTTCACTACATCTGACACTAATAATAAACCTGATTCTGATTCAACTGTTAGTTAATGAAATTTTAACAGAATAGTCCCCAGCCTTTACTCTGACTTCTTAACGAGAGCTCATTGTTTTTTTTAATAAAGAAACAGGAATCTGGATAGTCTCGGCATTCAGCTGGAAGGCTGAGGAGACATCTGGTGGGAATGACTCACTCCATATAACCAGGAGGCAGGTGAACAAACTCGACAAGCTGCATATTAACCCCTTGGTTGCTGTCCATTTGAAAACCATCTCAGCCACCTCATCTCTGCAGGGAGACCATAAGACATAGGAGCACAATTGGGCCATTCGACCCATCAAATCTGCCCCGCTATTCCATTGTGGCTGATTTATTATCTCTCTCAACCCCGCCTTCTCACACAGATTCAGTGGTGAATCTGTGGAATTCATTGCCACAGATAGGTGTAGAAGCCAAACCATTGGATATATTTAAAGGTTCTTGATTAATAAAGGTGACAAAGGTTACAGGGAAAAGGCAGGAGAATGGAGTTGAGATGGATAATCAGTCAGCCATGTCAAAATTTTAAATGTCATGCTGAATCTTTACAAAACCCCTAAGGAAGTAGAGGTGCTGCCATGTTTTCTTCAAAATTGCACTAGGAATGGTCCTCTGAAATACTAACATAATTACTGACCTCGCAGTGAGGAGTGGCTCATGGACCTCTGGTTTCCTTCTCCTGAAGTCAATAATCAGCTCCTTGGTCTTGCTGACATTGAGTAAGACGTTATTGTAATGGCATCACTCAGCCACATTTTCAATCTTGTTCCTATATGTCACCAAAAACCCTTACACATTTCTGCAGATGTACGGCGAGGAACATTCTGACTGGCCGGTATGGTATGCCACGGATCATAAGAGGCTACAGAAGGTTGTCTACTCAGCCAGCTCAATCATGGGTACAACCTTCCCTTCCACTGGGAACATCTGCCCCTCAAAAGGCTAGCATCTATTATTAAGGAGTGATTTTGCAACAATAACGTGGCTCTCAGTGTCCGCAAGAGCAAAGGGTTGATTGTGAACTTCATGAAGGGGAAGTCAAGGAACCACGCACCAGTCTTTATCAAGAGGTCATCAATGTTAAGCCTGAGCAGCCTCAACGTCTCTAAAGATCAATCCTGGGACCAACATACAGTATTGATGCAATTATGAAGAAGACACAACAGCAGCTATATTTCATGAGGAGTTTGAGGAGATTTGGCATATCACCAAAGTCTCCAGCAAATTTCTACCGGTGTACTGCGGAGAGCATTCTGACTGGTGCATCACCAGCTGGTAGGGAGGCTCCAACAGTCAGGAACGCAAGAAGCTGTAGAGGGGCTGCAAACTCAGCCAGCTCCACCACAGGCAAAACCCACCCCACTCTCAAGAAAGGGGCATGGTAGTGTAGTGTTCAGCATCACGCTTTGCAGTGCTGGTGACCCGGAGTCAATTCCCGCTACTGTCTGCGAGAAGTTTGTACGTTCTCCCCGTGACCGCGTGGGCTTCCTCCGAGTGCTCCCGTTTCTTCATACAGTCCAAAGGCACACTGCTTGGTCAGTAGGTTAATTGCTCATTATAAATTTTATAAACTGACTTGTGATCAGGCTAGGGTTAAAGTGGGGTTTGCTGGACGATGCCACTCAAAGGGCCTATTCCACACTGTATCTGTAAATAAACAGACAGATACTATCTGGGACATACCCTCTTCTCATTCCAGCTGTATCCGCTGTGCCACTGGGCCCACCTTCCTTAAAGACTACTCTTCTCATTGCTACCATCAGGGAGGAGGTACAGGAGCCTCAACAGACGCACTCAATCATTTAAGAATACCTTCTTCCCACCAATGTCAGATTTCTGAGTATTCCATCAACACTGATTATTCCTCTTTATTGCGCTACTTATTTTTTAGATTTAGGGTAATTTCATGTCTTTGTACTGTACTCCTGACACAAAACAACAAATTTCACACCATATGTCAGTGATACCGAATGCAGGAAATTGGAACTAGCTGAGTGGCCAGCATCAGTGTGGTTTGGTTGGGCAGAAGGGCCTGTATTCATGCTTTATTGCCTTGTGACCTTATTTTCCTGCTACCAACACCCCCCTCCCATGTACCTGCTCATCTTTCTACCAACAAAACTAATCTCCCTCCTTTGACTCTTAAGTTCCATTTGTACTGTCGACCATACAAGGAATGCCAATAGCAGAGGGAGCATGGACGAACCGAGACCATGGTATAAATGGGCCAAATGGCCTATTTCTGCTCCTAGGTGTGATGAACATACGAGTACGATGCAAAAGTCTCAGGCACATGTATATAACTAGGGTGCCTAAGACTTCTGCACAGTACTGGAGTGATTTTATGTATTGCACAGTGTGAGTGATGATAATCCTGATTCTGATACGGGTCGCTATTGTGGACTGAGAGTGGGAAGGGGGCAGGGAGAGGGGAATCATGGTTGGGAAAAGGGGAAGTGGAGAGGGACGGAGAAGCACCAGAGAGACATTCTATAATCATCAATAAACCTATTGATTGGAATCAAATGACCTTGCCTGGTGTCTCAGGGTTGGGTGGGTCTGCTCTAGCACCGACCCCACCCCCTCCCCAACTCCTGGCACTCCTCCACAGCTGCCTGCCCCACACCCTGCCCACAGTGTTCCACCCTCGCCGCTCCCTTTGCTCCCGCCGGATTTTACAAACTCTCCACTCCACAATACAGTACTGTACAAGAGTACAGAAAAGACTCTTCGGCCCACAACGTTGTGCCGACCTTTTAACCTACTGCAAGATCAACTTAACCTTTCCCTCCCACCTAGCCCTCCATTTTTCTTTCAATCACGTGCCTATCTCAGAGTTGCTTAAATGCCCGTAGCTTATCTGCTTCCATCACCACCCCAGGCTCCCACCGCGCTTACCTCTGACAACCCTCCCTAAGCTTGCCTTCAACTGCCTTAAGGTTATGCCCCGTTGCATTAGCCACTTCTGCCCTGGGAAAAGTTCTGGCCGTCCACTCGATCTGTGCCTTTATCATCTTGCACACCTCCATCAAGTCACCTCTTATCCTCCTTAGCTCCAAAGGGTAAAAAACATTAGCTTGGACAGCCTGTCCTCATAAAACATGCTCTCTAGTCCAGACAGCTTCCTGGCAAATCTCTGAACCTTCACTAAAGCTCCCATATCCTTCCTATAATGAGGCGACCAGAACTGATGGTCTTGTATCCCAATTGTTACTTGTATTAGAGATCTGCTTGGGTAGGAAAGCACAGGCTGTCTACCATAACCAACACGAAGCAATAGTCTGCTGGAGGAACTTCACTGGTCGAGTCGTGCTCTGGCAGGAAAGCAAACGTCGAGGTTTCGGGTCGAGACCCTACATCAAGATGTTGACACCTTGATTTAAGGTCCCAGCTAAGAGTTCCTGCTTTTGTGCCACCCCCTGCCCCCCCCCCCGATTAGATGCTGCTCCAGCAGGTTGCTAGTTGTTCCGGATGAAAGCTTGCTTACTCTGTGTGATCAACAAGAACTCAAGCTAACATGCATTTATTTATACATTTATTTTGTTTGATTCTGAATTGCAGCATGGAACAGGCCCTTCTGCCCAACAAGCCGCACCACCCAGCAGCCCACCTATTTAACCCTAGCCTAATCACGGGACAATTTACAATGGCCAATGAACCCATTAACCGGTAAATCTTTGGAATGTGGGAGGAAACTGGAGCACCCTGAGGAAACCCACATGGTCATGGGGAGAATGTACAAACTCCTTACAGACGGTGCCAGAGTCTAATTCCCGGAGCTGCAATAGCACTACACTAACCGGTACTCCACCCTGGCGCCCAGTTGTAAAGTCCTACGTTTTCTTACATCAACAGTTTGCCAATCCAATTCAAGCAGCATGATACTTTCAAAGCTAACCCAACCTCAGCTCCACACTGGCCTCGTGTTTGTTCTCCTCACCTTCCCCCCCCCTTCCCTTTCTCCCATGGTCCACTCTCCACTTCTATCGGATTCTTTCTTCGCCAGCCCTTTACCTTTTCCACCTATCACCTCCCAGCTTCTCACTTCACCCCCTCCTTCCCCACCTACCTGGCTTTACCCGTCACCTTCCAGCTTGCACTCCCTCCCACCCCTCCCCCTGACACTTTTTTATATTCCAGCATCTTCCCCTTTCCTTTCCAGTGCTGATGCAGGGTCTCGGCCCGAAACATTAACTGTTTATTAATTTCCGTAGATGCTGCCTGACCTCCTGTGCCCCTCCAGCATTTTGTGTGCGTTACTCATAATTCTAAGGTGATTGGAGGAAAGTATGTTGGAGGGGGCAGTGGATGTCAGATACAATATTTTCTTTTTAAACACAGAGTGCCAGAGGTGGCAGGTAGAGTCAAATACAATACAAAAGCTCTTAGATAGGCACGTGCATGATAGGAAAATGGAGGCTTAAATGGGAGGGGAGGGAGAGAGTAAGTCAAAAGGTTGGCACATTTCCAGCACTTGCAGAATCTCACATCCATGAATTCCACTTGGATTCTTTTTATTTTAAATGGAGGAACATCATAGGCCGAAAGGCCTGAACTGTACTGAGTTCTATGTTCTATTGTTCCATGAAGGCAAGCACCTCCCCTGGGTCGCCTCCTCTTTCCCTTTCATTTCAAATCAGATTCATTCCTCACTAGCCCTTTACCTTTCCTACCTGCCCGGCTTCACCTATCACCCTCCAGCTATCCTCCTTCCCCTCCTCCCCACAATTTCTTATTCTGACATCTTCCCCCTTCCTTCCTGGACTATTTACTCTTTTCCGCAGATGCTGCCTGACCTGCTAAGCTTCTCCAGCATTTTGTGTGTGTTGCTCTGAATTCCCGGCATCAACAGAGTCTCCTGTCTATGAACTCCACTTGGGTTATTTTTTTGTTTTAAATGGATGACATAACTATTTTATATATTTAAGAAAGCATCATGATAGCATGGACACTAAGAAATAACAGAAGTGCAAGTGTTCAGATTATGCTTACTCTAAAAATAACACCTAAAACAAAATACCCTTACTTAAGGAATTTTTAAGCAGTGCAGAGCTGACGTGATTGATTTTTGATACATAATTTAGGTCATTATAATTTCTGTTAAAATGTTAAATAGATTTTTAAATGGTGATGGGGAAGCCACTTTATTTGGTGAGACGTTTATGAATGTTGAATTATATAATCAATATTCAATGTTAAAGGTTACTTTGTGCAAATTAACTCCTATTGAAGATTATTGAATACAAATTGCACTGCGTTACAGGTTATTTTATATGCAAACGGTGGTCTCTTTATTAGGTCTGTTTGTGATCTTCTGCTGCTGTAGCCAATCGACTTCAAGGTTCGATGTGTCGTGTGTTCAGAGATGCTCTTCTGCACACCACTGTTATAACATGTGGTTATTTGAGTTACTGTCACCTTCCTGTCAGCTTGAACCAGTCTGGCCATTCTCCTCTGACCTCTCTCATTAACAAGATGTTTTCACCCACAGAACTGCCGCTCACTGTGTGGATTTTTTGCACCATTCTCTGGAAACTCTAGAGACTGTTGTGTATGAAAATCCCACAAGATCAGCAGTTTCTGAGATACTCAAACCACCCTGTCTGGCACCGACAACCATTAAACGGTCAAAGCCACACACAGATCACACTTCTTCCCCATTCTGACTTCTTTGTCTGTACCGCAATTGAACCTGACCTTGTCTGCATACTTTTATGCGTTGAGTTGCTGCCACATGATTGGCTAATTAGATATTTGCATTAATGAGCAAATGTACAGGTGTACCTAATAAAGTGGCCACTGAGTGTACATTTTGAAATAAATAATATAGATTTTCTTCAGAATTCTAGACAAATACTTTTGCATTGTATAGCAGCGATGGCAGATTTATAACCAATTAAAAATTTATTGGGACAAGAATTATGTTGACTTAATTGCTAATCCATTACTTTTCAAAATTATGAGATGGGATATCTGTGATACATCCAAAATATCTTTCCTCAATTAAAAGAGAAAATATATAAAGATTATCTTTACTTGTCACATGTACATCTAACCATACAGCAAAAGACGTCATTTGTATCAAATCAAATCAGCAAGGATTGTTCTGAGGGCATTCTGCAGGTGTCGACACACTTCTGCCGCCAACATAACCCAGAACTCACACCTTTGGAATGTGGGAGGAAACTGGAGCTCCTGGAGGAAACTCACACAGCCGCAGGGAGAACATGCAAACACCTTACAGACAGCGGCCAGAAGTGAACTTCAATCTGACAGCTGGCACTGTAATAGCATTATGCTAACCACTACACGACCATGCCACCACTGGCTAAGATAAAGGGTATGAACTTTTAGATCTAGTCCTGTGGGATCAACAGTCAAGGATCAACTTTCTACACCATAAACATTCACATATATCAGGAATTTACAGCGGTGTGTTGGTCAGGGCACGACATGCAGTAAAAAAAAAGCAAAGGCATTCAAAAATTATACAGACTTGGATAGAAAATAGAACTATGAAAACTAAATTATGGATGGGGAGCAACAAAGTAATAGCAATCATAATCTTAGGTTAGTTATGAAGAACAAGGCACAATCTGGAACACCTTCAGAATGATTTGCAATTTTTATGACCCAAGGCTGAATCGGGCCCAGTTAAAATGTAATGGATAAATTACTGATCTAGAACAGGGGTTTTCAACCTTTGGTCCACAGACCCCTTGTTAACAGTAGGAGTCCATGGCATAAAAAAACTTCTGAACCCCCAACATAGAATAAGAAGATTGTTGGAATACAGTGTAAGTGAATCCCAATAAAGGGACAAGGGAAACCAAAGCTATTGACACCCTAATGGCAGGAGGAGTTGAGAGTGGGTGATCTGTACAATCAATATCAGCTTGATAATGAATGCAGAATCAAAGTATCAAAGTATGTCTATGTCACCATATACGACTCGAAGTACACACACAAAATACCGGAGGAACTCATCAAGCCAGGCAGCATCTACGGAAAAGAGTACAGTTGACGTTTCAGGCTAAGACCCTGCATCAGGTTCCTCCAGCATTTTGTGTGCGTGGCCGGAGCTTTTCCTGTGATGGAATGGACTGCACCCACAACTTTTTGTAGGCTTCTTCCATCCTCGGGCATTGGTGTTTCCACATCAGGCCGTGTTATATCCACCACTCGTATCTTTAAGGTGAGAAGTGGAATAGAGAGCCAAAGAGGTAGCAGGAAAGGAGGACAACAGCAAGAGATCAATAAGAGAGTGCAACAAATTTCAACAGAGGCAGCGAATTCAGTGTTCACCAGCAAGATCCTGACTGAAAAACAAGGAAAAGGGATGTTGCAAGTTATAAATACAATACCAGTAGAAATATCGGGCAAGACTTTATACTTCATTGTATATACAATATTGTTTTCATTGTACTATACAATATATAGTCCACTATATAAGACCACTATACAACCAGTATACAAGACCACTATAATCTCACCACTATCATCGGAAAGGAGGTACAGGAGCCTCAGGTCCCACACTACTATGTTCAGGAATAGGTATTACCCTTCAACCATCAGGCTCCTGAACCAGTGTGGATAACTTCACTCACCTCAACTCTAAACTGGTTCCACAACCTACACACTCACTTTCAAGGACTCGACAACTCATTTTCTCTGTATTATTTATTCATTTTGTATTTGCGCAGTTTGTCTTCTTTTGCACATTGGTTATATGTCACTTTGTGTACAGTTGTTAATTGTATTCCTTTATTCTGCTGTGAATGCCTGGAAGAATATGGTGCCATATACATGCTTTGATAATGAATTTACTTCAACTTTTCCATGCCTCAGTACAGTCAGATCAATGGACCATTGACCTAAAGGCACTAGGAAACTGACGTTCAAGTTCAAGATTAAATGTACAAAGGTAACTTTTTATCCAAAGCGGTATAGTCATGACAACCATTGGAATCGGTAGGTTTATAAAAGAAGTCAGTCAGTAGTTTGTCTCCAGAGAGATTGAGAAAGGGGTCAGAAACATTTTATCCATGGGTAAGGCCCTCCCCATCACTGAGCACATTTCCATGTAGACAACAGCATCCATCATCAGGGACCCCCACCACACAGGATGTGCTCTCTTCTCACTGGTGCCATCAGGAAGATGGTACAGGAGCCTCAGGACTCACACCACCAGGTTCAAGAACAGTTATTAGCCCTCTGCCATCAGGCTCGTGAACCAAAGGAAATAACTTCACTCAACTTCTCTTGCCCCATCATTGAAATGTTCCCACAACCAACAGACTCACTTTCAAGGACTCTTGTCGATGTTTATTGCTTACTTATTTATTTATTCTTATTTCTTTCTTTTTGTATTTGCACAGATTGTTGTCATTTGCACTCTGGTTGTTGCCCAAGTTAGACGATCTTTCATTGATTCTGTTATGGTTATTATTCTATGGATTTATCAAGTATGCCCACAAGAAAATGAATCTCAGTGTTATACTTTCATAATAAACTTATTTGAACTTTGATTTACCACACAACCAATGCCCTTCTTCACTCAAAAATAATCGAGGAAGAAAGGGTGGGATTTGTGAGGCAGACCCTCCTTAAATGACTAGAGGACCCAACACTGCCTCTCAGCAGTCTGAGAAGAAATGATGGGAGCTCAATAAATGCCAAGCTTGAGTGAATCGAACAGGAAGTGGGCAAGCGCAAGGCAGATGCAGTTCAATGTGGATAAATGTGAAACATTCTCTCTTTAGAAGCATAAACAAGGCAGATATTATCTGAAGAGTGACTAATTTTGGGAAAGAAGAGGTACAATAAGAACCAAGAGGCCTTGTACATAATGAAAGCAAATGAGAGTTTAAAAAGAAAACCTACAGATGCTGGAAAGCCACAAAAAAAAATACAGAAAGTGCCAGGGTAAAGAAAAGCAAGTCAGTCAGTGACACCGGAAACAGAAACTACAACCTATGCCAGACTGCAAAATAGAGAAATACAAGTCAGTTTTCTGTAGGAGTATCGGGGAGCGGGTATGGAACAAAGCAAATGTATGTGATAGATCAAGTCAAAATGGCTTAATGGTCAAGACACTGGCACATTAACCTTCTTGGTCATGTGCAGAATAGTTGGCATACCAAGCCATTACACACCCAGACAGCGTGACTTCTGGAGTGCATCGGTAAAAATCGGTGAGAGCCAACAAGGACATGCTGAACTCTTCTTAGGAGGAAGACAGGTGGGTGTAGAAGGTCAAATGTAATGATGTGAGAGGCCAAGAGGTGATAGGTGGATACTAATTCTCCCTCTATACCCATTCACTGCTCACAGATTCCACAACTCAGCTGCGCACCAGAGGAAATTTACAGTGGCCATTTAACCCACTGGAAGAGAATTGGTCCATTCGGTCCATCGACTCTACCTACCTCCTTGGCTGTTTGATTAACCCTCTCAACCCCATTCTCCTGCCTTCTCCCTGTAACCTTTGACGCCTTCAGTAATCAAGAGTAAATATACATGTGTATATTCCCAGTGATTTGGCTTCCTCAGCCAGCTGCGGCAATGAATTCCACAGATTCACCACCCTCTGGCTAAAGAAATTCCTCCTCATCTCTGTTCTAAATGGAAGTCCTTCTATTCTGAGGCTGTGCCCTGTGGTCCTAGACTCCCCCACCATTGTGCTGCAGGTCTACCCCATCAGCGAATTGGCGGACAAAATGAAGGAGCTGTATTTGTGCGGATCGTGCTGCTGCTTACGTCAGAGAGGCATCAGAGGAGTCCGTGCGCGAAGGAGCAGTCAAACGGAGAGCCTTTTCTTGTAACCGCAAGACCCTGTTGACATTGTTCGTGTGGAATATTGCAAGTCCGGTTCACTGACTTATTGGTGGACGGGAGGGGGGCAGCATGGCTTTGGGCATAGCGAGGACTGGGCCTCAAGCCGTGGTGTCACCTGTTCACAGCCGCCAAGGAAAGAGGCGTCGGAGTACTCCACTGGAAGTGGTGTGGCGTGGTGTCCAAGCTGGGGGTCAGTGTTGCCCCCACTCACCCCCCTCCCCCAGTGTTCACTCAGCAGATGACAGGTTGTATTGTGTTTGACTGTAGACTGATGCAACATTCATGGAGTCAGGGACTTGGACTTTTTTCTTAATTATGTGACTGTATTTTACTGATATATTATATGTGCTGTGTATAACTGTGTTTTGCATCTCGGCCCCTAAGTAGCACTCTTTCATTTGGCTGTATTCATGTATGGTTGAATGACAATTACATTTGAACTTTAATTATTGGAACCATCCTCTCCATGTCCTTTCTATCTAGGCCTTTCAATATTCGATAGGTTTCAATGAGATTCACCTCTCATTCATCTAAGCTCCAGTGAGTACAGGCCCAGAGGCATCAACACTGGAAAAGAGTAAACAGTTGCTGCTTTGGGACGACACCCTATGTCAGGACTGGAAAAGAAGATGAGAAGTAGTCCTGATGAAGGGTCTTGGCCTGAAACGTCACGACCGTTTACTCTTTTCCGTTGATGCTGCCTGGCCTGCTGAGTTCCTCCAGCATTTGGTGAGTGCTGCTTGGATTTCCAGCATCTGGACATTTTCTAGTGTTTGTGCCAGCCCATTCTTTCTTCGACTGAGACCCCCACCATCCAGCCTGTGCTCTCTTCTCGCTGCTGCCATCGGGGAGGAGGTACAGGAGTTTCAGGTCCCACACCACCAGGTTCAGGAACAGTTATTACCCCTCAACCATCAGGTTTCTCACTTCAACACTGAACTGATTTCACAACCTCTAGACTCTACATTTCAGATTCTCAGTAACATTATTTACTTTTTGATAATAAATTTAATTTAATATTGAATGACTTAAGTAGTCACATATGATTCAGTTCACAGATCCCTTGAAGCTAAAAGGCACTGATTTGTTAAAGAAATGCTGTCAAATCACAGTGATCACATTAATAGAGACAACACAGGTCTTGGCAAGGGGGAAAATAGTGTAGTTCCCCCTCGACAATACCAGTCACTCACCCCTCACACCCTCTCAGTGAGATGCTCCCTCACTGACCCCATCCCGCTCACTCAGTGAGATGCTCCCTCACTCACCCCACCCCGCTCACTCAGTGAGACGCTCCCTCACTGACTCCCACCCTTCAGTGAGATGCTCCCTCACTGACTCCCACATTCAGATCACAGCGGTGCTCCCTCACTGACCCCCGCATTCAGATCTCCGCGGCGCTCCCTCACTGACTCCCACATTCCAGTCTCCGCGGCGCTCCTCACGAACCCGTACCCTCTTCCCCTGCAGTGTTCCCTCACCAACATCTCCACCATCGCGGCGCTCCCCTCACTGAAGCCCTACCCCAGACCCCCGCGGCGCTCCTTTGCCACTCTCTCACCGAAACGGCCCCAGTCGGCGCTGTCCAGCGAATCCATCACCGAGCAGAACTCGTGCATGATGTAGGCGGGCAGCCGGTGGATGAACTCCCGGCCCGGACTCCACTCGCTCATCTTGCGGGTAGGCCTCAAGCCCACTTCTACCCCCAAGGCAACTCCGATCCACTGTTCCTATGGAAACCCGACGCCGACCACCGACCCCGATCTGCCGTTCCTATGGAAACCCGACTCCTGGTATCAGCCGCCCGCCCGCCGTCTCCTCGGCCGACAGCCTGACTGCCCCGCCCCACCTGATTGGTGAACCTACAACACCCTGTTCCCGCCCTTGTTTTCTCGCGTTCTCAATTGGCTAGTTTCGCCGCCGGTCAAACCTGGAGCTGGGTGGGTCTCATCTATTCTGCCTCATTTATTGGTCATAAGAGCTGTCAATAATACATAGCCTCGGGTGGATTGGATAGTGGCGAGTCGATTACAGCCTTCCTCTCGCCTTTGCATTTTCATTGGCCGCCAGTGTCAAACTCATGGCAGCTACGTCTGCCCTCTGCTTTCGATTCGCCTGGCTCTCGGGCGAAGGTATCTTCCTTTGGGCAAAGGTATCCGTCAATCAAAACCTCGTGGGACGAAAGGGCGGTGAGTTTCAGGCTGCCCACGACAAAGCTGTCACGGCAATACGACTTGCTGATTGGTCAGGCCACCTGTCAGTTCAATTAAAATTGGCATTTTCAAGAAATTCACCAGATTCAGTGGAGTTGAACATTGGGCCCTTGTTCCTCTTTTTGCAAAATGAAAGTCCGGAAAAGTGTCAGAATAGCTTTAATTATCGTTGTGTTTTGTACTGCAAAAGCACCAACTACTATAATCTGAATCTTGAGGGCAACTGATATTTTT
Organism: Mobula birostris; assembly: GCF_030028105.1. Classification (NCBI taxonomy): domain Eukaryota; kingdom Metazoa; phylum Chordata; class Chondrichthyes; order Myliobatiformes; family Myliobatidae; genus Mobula; species Mobula birostris. Next base: position 27,371,876 of record NC_092398.1, read on the forward strand.
TGACACTGTATGGTTACAGAACAAGACACCAGGGATTAAAAAATTGCCCCGGTTCTGTCAGCATGTTTCAGAGCTTGGTAAGATTTGAAGGGCGCTGCAACCAACTAATAAAGTGAATCTCTACAGCAAATGAATAAACAGCCAGATCTTGGCTTTGTACTTACGGCAAGGGGCCAACAGCCGATGCCATTTGCTTGGCCCTGGTACATCTGAAGATGCATAAACATCAGAATGCTCTTCATTGACCACAGCCCCACATTCAACACTATAAACCCCTCAAGATTAATTAATAAGCTCCTTGTGCAACTGGACCCTCAATTCTCTCACTTTGCAGACCCCAGTCAGTTTTGATTGGCAACAACATCTCCTCAGCACAGGTGCACCACAAGGCTGTGTGCTTAGCCCCCGCTCTAGTCGTTTTATACTTACGACTGTGAGGCTAAGCACAGCTCCAGTGCCATACTTAAGTGTGCTAACGACACTGTGGTTGTCAGCCAAATCCAAGGTGGTGACGAATCAGCATATAGGAGGGAGATTGGAAATCTGGTTGGGTAGTGCCACAACAGCAACCTCTCGCTCAGCATCAGCAAAATGGAAGAGCTGATTATTGACTACAGTAGGAAGGAACCAGAGGCCCATGAGCCAGCCCTCATCAGGGGGTGGCAGAGAGGGTCAGCTACATTAAATTTCTTGGCGTCATTATTTTAGATTCTCTGTCCTGGGACCAGCACGTTAGTGCCATCACAAAGAAGCCAGGGCAGTGCCTCTACCTGCTTTGAAAACTGTGCAGACTTGGCATGTCATCTTAGGTGCAGACATAGCCAAGTACACTCATTTCTCAATCGCTAGGAACTTTCAGACTATTTTAGTGGTGTTTAGCATTGTGGCTTTCTGAAGAATTACATAAGTATTGCTATGTAGGCCTAAGTGTTTAATGCTATTTTTAAAATGACTTTGGGATGATACCAGTTGTAGATTTTACTATAGGGACAATGTATATACCCTGTTCAGGTTCCATAGTCTTCCAATTTCCCAATTTAATTCAGTATATTTATGGTGTTCTTTTTGCTTATTGATTTCTGTATGTGTATTTGGAATGGCTATATCTATTAAGTAAGTTGTTCTTATCCTGAACGGTTATTACGGATTGCCTTACCTATCAAAATGGATCAGTTGTAATATAATTTGTAGGACTCTGACTCTAAAACTGGATCAGGTTTGTACTAATAGTAAGACATGGTGCCTTTTATGAGTATGTTGAAGCAAGATTTTGGTGAATGATGTTTGCCACTTGGTTGTGCCTGCGTAAGTAATTAGATTGAGTTAAACTGCTACAGGATCCTGTAATGCGTCAGGCTTCTCGATTCTCTTGGCATTTTCTGCATTTATCATCTTGAATTGTTGGTTTTTTTAATGACATATTTATGATATTTTGTTGTGTTCTGTATTGCAACAAGGAACCCCCCCTGTTCTTCTGGGAGGAGATCTCCAACTCTGAGCCAGGCATTTGTCACGTCCTTGACGACATCCAGTCCACACAGGTCATAGGGATGTCTTCCAAGGAGGGTCATGCTCTTCCATTGGTTAACCTTTTGTTTCAATAACAATAAAGTCTTCATTTTTCTGGGTCGTGCTCTCATTTAAGTTTAAGTACTTCTTATTGGAATTACATATGCTTGCACGGAGTAATGGTTCCTGTTTTCATTGATGAAAATATATCCTCAGAGGTTTTATCTGACTGTTGTGTAATTTTTTAATGTTGTTTATTCCTTTTCCTCCTTCTATCCCAGGTAGTGTTCACCTAAGTACATTCGAGTGTACATAGTGTTTTCTAAAATTTGTCATTTCAGTTCTTATTTTTCTTACTAAATTTTCTAGATCAGTTTCGGACCATGATACTATGCCAAAGGAATGCATTAGCTAGTAAAACCATAAGATATAGGAACAGAATTAGGCCATTTGGCCCATCAAGTCTGCTCCACTATTTCATCATGGCTGATTCATTTTCCCTCTCAGCCCCAATTTCTTGCCTTCTCCCCATATCCCTTCATATCCTGACTAATCAAGTACCTATCAACCTCTGCCTTAAATGGACCCAGTGACAGCCACCGCAGCTGCCTGTGGCAAAGAATTCCACACATTCTCTACTCTCTGGCTAAAGAAATTCCTTCTCATCTCCATTCTGAAACGACACCTTTCTATTCTGAGGCTGTGTCCTCTGGTCTTAGATTCCTTCACCAGAGGAAACATCCTCTCCACATCCACTCTATCAAGGCCTTCTGAGAACAGACACAGAGCCATCTGTGTTCTTCATATGACAAGCTTTTCAATCCCAGGATCATTTTTGTGAACCTCCCTTGAACCCTTTCCAATGTCAACACATCCTTTCCAAGATAAAGGCCCCAACCTGCTCACAATACCAGACATCCCACCCTGCAAAAACTGATTTCAGGGAGGTAGCACCATCAATTTGCAGGAGACTTCCAGGAGAGGTGGGATGTCTGCAAAAGAGTAGCTCCTTAGTAGCTAGCCAGCTAGTTTAAATAACGTTAGCTTTGCTAATGAACGAATGACACCTGTTAAACTCACCTCAACATGTCTTTTACAGTCTTAACCCACCATGGGCAATAGAAAAGTCACTGTTGCAAACAGTGCAGCGAGCAACACTGTCATTATTTTTGACCCCTATTAGGCAGGGGTACACTTTAGTGTAGTCTGGGGTAACGTACGTTTTAAATTTTCTTTTTTTCTAGAACACTTGCCATGGTGCGCTCTCGCTCTCTCTCGCTCGCTCGCGCTCCCTCTCTCTCGTGGTTGCTCGCGTGCTCTCGCTCTCTCTTGCGCTCTCGCTTGCTTTCTCTCTTGCGCTTTCGCCCGTTCTCAAAAAAATTGATTTCCGTGATATTGTACATAATTTGCAGGCATCAGGGAGCCACTATTCATATGCGGGAGACTCCCGGAACTTCCGGGAGAGGCGGGATGTCTGCAATACTCCAAGCAAGGCCTCACCAGTGCTTTATAAAGTTTTAACATTACACCTTTGCTTTTATATTCTAGTCCTCTTGAAATCAATGCTAACATCACATTTACCTTCCTCACCACAGACTCAACTTGCAAATTAACCTTTAGAGAATCCTGCACAAGCACTCCCAAGTCACTTTGTACTTCAAATGTTTCAATTGTCTCTCCATTTAGAAAATAGTCTACCCTTTTAGTTCTTCTATCAATGTGCATGACCATATATTTCCTGACACTATATTCCAACTGCCATTTCTTTGCCCATTCTCCAAATCTGTCTAAGTCCTTCTGTAGCCTCTCTATTTCCTCAAAACTAGCTGCCCTTCCACCTATCTTCAAACTGCCACAAAGCCATTAATTCCGTCATCTAAGTCATTGACATATATCATAAAAAGAATCGGTCCCAACACAGACCCCCATGGAACACCAGTGGTCATCAGCAGCCAACCAGAAAAGGCTCCCTTTATTCCCACTCATTGCCTCCTGCCAATCAGTCATTGCTTTATCCATGCTAGAATCTTTCCTGTAATACCATGGGTGCGTACCTTGTTAAGCAGTCTCACGTGTAGCGCCTTGTCAAAGGCCTTCTAAAAATCCAAGTACACAACATCAACCGATTCTCCTTTGTCTGTCCTGTTTCTTATTTCTTCAAAGAATTCCAACAGATTTGTCAGGCGAGATTTTCCCTTGACGAAACCATGCTAACTACAGCCTAGTTTAACATGTGCCTACAAGTACCCTGAAACCACATCCTTAACAATCGACTCCAACATCTTCCCAACCTCTGAGTTCAGGTGAACTGGCCTATAATTTCCTTTCTTCTGCCTCTCTCCCTTCTTGATGAGTGGAGTGACATTTGCAATTTTCCAGTCCTTCACAATGATGCCAGAAGCAATTGATTCTTGAAAGGTAATTGGCAATGCCTCCACAATCTCTTCAGCCACCACGTTCAGAACTTTGGGGTGTCCAAGTGACCTACCTACCTACAGACGTATCAGTTTCACAAGAACCTTCTCCCTTCTAATGGCAACTTCACACACTTCTGTCCCCTGACACTGTCAAACTTCTGGCATACTGCTAGTGCATTCCACAGTGAAGACTGATACTTATTCAGTTCGTCCGCCATTTCCTTGTCCCCCATTACTACCTCTCCATCATAATTTTTTCGGTGGTCCAATATCCACTCGCCTCTCTTTTACTCTTTATGTATCTGAAGAAACTTTTGGTATCCTCTTTAATATTATTGGCTAGCTTACCTGCATAGTCTATCTTTTTCTTTTTCAGTTGCCTTCTGTTGGGTTTTAATTACCATTAATATGTGTACAGCAAAAGTGGTTATTGCCTTTGTTATATTTTTACTATTGAGCTCTGTTGGGCAAATTCTTGTGAGTCTTGAAGTAATTCTGTTGAAAGTTTTCCCCTTATCATGCTATGGCCTATATACTTTTCTTATTGGTGTTCCAGATACTTATATGTTTCATATTCATCCATTCTCGTATCCTACTGCAACACACATCAAAGTTGCTGGTGAACGCAGCAGGCCAGGCAGCATCTCTAGGAAGAGGTGCAGTTGACATTTCGGGCCGAGACCCTTCGTCAGGACGGACTGAAAGAAGAGCTAGTAAGAGATTTGATATACTGCGTCTGGTGATCCCGGTGCGGCCTTCTATATATTGGCGAGACCCGACGCAGACTGGGAGACCGTTTTGCTGAACACCTATGCTCTGTCCGCCAGAGAAAGCAGGATCTCCCAGTGGCCACACATTTTAATTCCACATCCCATTCCCATTCTGATATGTCTATCCACGGCCTCCTCTACTGTAAAGATGAAGCCACACTCAGGTTGGAGGAACAACACCTTACATTCCGTCTGGGTAGCTTCCAACCTGATGGCATGAACATTGACTTCTCTAACTTCTGCTAATGCCCCACCTCCCCCTCGTACCCCATCCGTTATTTATTTATATACACACATTCTCCTTCTCTCTCTCCTTTTTCTCCCTCTGTCCCTCTCACTATACCCCTTGCCCATCCTCTGGGTTTTTTTTTCTCTCCCTCCCCTTTTCTTTCTCCCTGGGCCTCCTGTCCCATGCTCCTCTCATGTCCCTTTTGCCTATCACCTGTCCAGCTCTTGGCTCCATCCCTCCCCCTCCTGTCTTCTCCTATCATTTTGGATCTCCCCCTCCCCCTTTCAAATCTCTTACTAATTCTTCCTTCAGTTAGTCCTGACGAAGGGTCTCGGCCCGAAACATCGACTGTACCTCCTCCTAGAGATGCTGCCTGGCCTGCTGTGTTCACCAGCAACTTTGATGTGTGTTGCTTGAAATTCCAGCATCTGCAGAATTCCTCGTGGTTGTATCCTACTGCTCTGTTTTGTATCCTCCTAGCTCTATTGAACCTTTCTTTATGTTTAATGTTCTGCACTTATCCAGTCCAAAGCTCATGTTTATGAAAATAGTTCTACTATCTGAATTAATTGCTTCAGCTTTACTGATGAAGGAGTGTACAATTTCTCATTGTGTATGGAAGGTGTGTCGAGGTATAATTCATTTGGTTGCTTTTGATTCGATACACTATTTTTGTCCAAAGAGGCAGGTTTAAAGCTAGACAAAACCATAGTCAACTTAAGAGAGTCGCCTTGGAAAATGCCTTGGTTTATTTTGATAACAGTGGTTGTTCTTTTTTGGTTGTTAATAGACAGCGTGATTATAGAATGTCAGTGCTTCAACAGATATCATTGGGATATCACAAGACTTTCTATTAACAATGATGAGTGCGGGACAGAATTAAATGCTTTTCGGTGGTCAATATAACAACATGCAAGATTTCTGCTCTGCTTGCCGGGCTTGATTTAGAACTACAGAATCTATTATCAGTTGTTCTTTACATCCTTTCATATGCTTACAGCATCTATTCTGCTCTTCTGTAGGTATAATAAGTGTGTCAAGATCAGTTGCGAGATGCATGATGTCACAATTTTATATCTAGTTTGTAAACAAGTAATAGGATGATATTTTGGTGGGTCACTTGTGATTTCTTCTTCAGGTAAGAGATTTGTTTTACCTTCCGTCAAAAACTCGAGCACTTTTTCTGGATTTCTAAGACAATTGTTGAGATGTATTAATAGGAACAGATGAAGGCATGTAAATTTTTTATACCAATAATTATGAATATTATCTCTGCCAGTACTTTCCCAGTTGTGGGTATTTTTGTCACAACTTTTGCATATCTATTGTAACCTCTGATGTTTGCATGTCCTTAGTTGTGTGAGCATGTTCTTTTTCCTCCCTAATTTAGCCTGCTTCATGGTTGTTCGCCGCTCTGTTTGACTAGATATTTGACCAAAAGTTTATTATCTCTGTGTTTGTTGGTAATTCTGTGCTAGGGTTGGTGACATTTTGGTGCATCTAATCTAGTTTCAATGTCCTGTATAAACCTTTTTTGTTATTCCTGAACTGATAATTCTGTTTTCTTCCTCTGGCACATTTCACATACCTATTTAACCTGGCTTTGTAAGCACCAAGTGTTTGTTTTAGTGTATCAATAAATTCTACAACACTTTAGTTAGGTTGACCATATCTTGTGTGGACCTTATAGTCACTTGCTTTTTCTCTTAACTTTCTTGCTCGGGTGGGCTACTTCTGCTCTTAAAGTTTCAATTTTGTTTCTTAATCTTTTCTGCCATTTCAGCATTCTCATTTGGTTATTCAGCTTTGGGTTTCTATTAATAGGTGCCTCTATTTTGGTGTGCACTGATGTTAATGTTGTGCAGTATGTTATTGTGTGTAGTTCTTCAAATGTTTCAAGTTTTCTTAAATATTGCGGTAATATAATATTGCTGAGAGTATTAACGATTTTTGATGTGTTTTGTTTTGGTGTGCAGGGTCTTTTTGATGGGTCAATGCCTATATATTCTGTTAGAGCAGTGTTAAATGTCAGGATAATTTTGTCAGTACGCTCAGCTTCATCAGCAGCATTCTGTGGAGGCTCCGCATCAGTGTTGTTGCTATTATTGTCAGGCTGTGGAATACTTGAAGTAATTCTATTTTCATCTGTGCTTTGGTGGGTCGCACCTTCATTATTTTCTTGCGTAGTACTGTCACGGTCTTGGGGTTTCTTTCTAGCTCATGTTTTATTGGGTTTAACATGTCCCTCGGGATTAAGCTACTTTTTACTATCACTCCACATTGATCAGTATTCATAGTGCATTTAATTGCATGTAGGAACATCGTGCTATAAACTGTTGATGACATTTGCACCTGTATCCTGTCTTGTCAATCTCAAGTTCTGTTACTTGATAATATACACGTATTATGGATGTGTTTACTTCTAATGACCGTTTCATGACTGCTTTCTTCCCTGAACTGCTTGGGTGGTCTTGGTTGTAACTGGGCTGTTCCCCTGAGAAACACCTGCAGCAGCCACAGCCTGTGAACTTTGTGGGCTACTCCGAATGCTGGCGGTATCTTTTTTTGGGGGTTTCCTGGTGCTTCCCCGCCTCTTCAGCAGTGCATCACTAGTGGTTCACTTACTGTCACGCCCAGCAGTAGCACAAACTGGCAGTGCCCAGGCAAGGGCCGTATCACTCTATTCCGCAGACATCTCTCCATTTCTGAAGTGAAGGGGCATTGCGTTTTATACCTGCGGACAGGTTTCGGTGTCAGAACAGACACCGGCCAGAGCAGCACCCAGCCTGGGTGCAGATGGGCCGACCAAGATTTGTTTCTGTTTTGATCTGTGGGTGGTATTTTATTTCCCTCCCGCCCTGCGTATCTGCAGAGATTTCCCCAATCTGCCGTCCGGGGACATGCCTGATGGGGTCAGGAAACCCAGCATGGGTTATCAATTTTATTTCTCAGCTCAAGCTGGTAAAACCCGAGGTATGGGCATAGCCAATCAAGCTCATTTCTCAATTGCTAGGAAATTTCGGACTATTCTAGTGGTGTTCAGTATCGTAGCTTTCTGGAGATTTACATAAATATTGCTGTGTTGGCCTAATTCTGTAATTTTACTGGTTTGTGCCTTTGGAATGATAACAGTTGTAGATATTAATCTACAATGGACAATGTATACCCTGTCCATGTTCCATAGTCGTTCAATTTCCTTTTTCAATTCAACATATTTCTGTTGCTTTTCACTTATCGATTTCTGTACATTGTGTGTGTTTGGAATAGCTATATTTATTAAGTAAGTTGTTCCTGCTTGTTTATTCTGTCATATTATATCTGGACAGTTATTATGGATTGTCCCATCTGTAATAACGAATCAGGCATAATATAATTTGTAGGACTCTGACTCCCAAACAGGAGCAGGCTTGTAGGGTGTGCTGACTTCTATGAGTTTGTAGTTTAAAGCAAGATTTTGGTGAATGATATTCGCCACTTGATTGTGCCTGTGTAAGTGATCAGACTGAGTTAAACTGCTACAGGATCTTGTAATGTGTTGGATTGTTTCTGGTTTCTCTTGCCATTTTCTGCATTCATTGTCTTGAATATGTTGGTCTTTTATGACATATTTTGATCATTTTCATGTTAACTACCTGGTCCTAATAGTAATAATAATATTTTTTGTATTTGCACAGGGGTTGTTTGTCAATCTTTGTGTGTAGTTTTATTCTACTGTGAATGTCAGCAAGAAAATTAATCTCAGGATAATGTATGGTGACATATACTCTACGTGCTTTGATAATAAATTTACTTTGAACCTCCAACTTTCCCTCTTTTCTCTCGTCAGGTCTTCAGGGTGCAAACCCTGTTTGTGGATACAGCCTAGACTGTCACACAAATCAGGCTCCCCTTCGTCAACTCTTTTCTACACTTCCCGCTGCCTCGGGAAAAGATCCAACACAAATAAAGACATTCCCACCCCAGACATTCTCTCCCTTCTCCCATTAGGCAGAAGATACAGTACTGTATTTTAGTACTGTCTTAGTCGCATGTAAAATATTCCGTAGAGCGAAGATGCTTTAAAAAATAATGAAAAGACTATCAAAAATACTATAAGGGATAATAAACAGTAAAAAAAACTAAATCAAATCAATTTTTAGTGTGACCACCCTTTGCTTTAAAACTACATCAATTCTCTTAGATGCATTGTCGTGTAATTTTGTAAGAAAATCAGCTCTATATATATAGACAGCGTTCCTCTGGGGCCAAGGTACAAAAACATACATGTGCATTCAAAATAACGAGAAAGGGAAAAAAACAGAACATAGTCATGTAAGGAAACACATTTTTAGTCCAAGTTGCTGAGCGACACGTCCCACAAAGTGCTGGTTCCCGGAGTCCAGCCTGTAATTCCACTGATCTGCCACTGGAGTGCAGCACTGATGGGAGAGCCCAGATGCTACGCTGCGATGCAAACCCCAGGACTGAGGCCTAGTCCTAGCTACAGCTACTCCCTCGCTGCCTGTCTCCCTCCCCACCAAACAAGGGAAGCAGGCTTGTGGCAATCAATAGTTGATGAAGCATTGTCGCTCATTTATTTTGGACTCCTGGTCTTTCTTTGAATTAGTTTAATGTTTTGAAGTTACAAAACATAACACATACCATCTGAAATCAAATTAAAAATCTAGAGTGCCCAAGACTTTTGCCCAGTACAGTATGAATGATCGAAAGCATGCACCACCAGGCTCAAGGGTAGGTAGGATGCTGCCTAGATTAGAAGATTAGAGAGCACATCTTATGAGGATAGGCCGAGTGAGCTAAGGCTTTTCTCGACGTACATCCGTGTCAATAACCCTGATTCTGGTTCTGATTTGCTGTTAATGTACCTGCTTTAACCACTTTCTCTGGCAGCTTGTTCCATAAGTGGGCCACCCTGTGCCTGAAGTAGTTCCTGTACTATATTCTAGTCCTGACGGATCACGAGCTACCTCTGCCACACCATATCCTCAGACCCAAGTGCAGGATAACACAGAGAGTCAGAACGATTAAACAAAAATGGGAATTGCATTAACGAAGTTCTAAACAGTAGAACTCGGAAGGTTTTTGGATTATGCGGAATAACTTGGCCAAGACTTCACTTGGCGAGGATCAGGATGATTGTGCAAACGAGAGGTTGGCACTGCCCCTTTAGGTACATTCCAGAGCCTGTTCCCAGCTGATAGAACCCCAGACTAATTACAAGCTAACAAGTAACTATTTCAATAAGAGACAAAAGTCCAAGGATACTTAATTGGACACCTGCAAAGTCTTGGAGAATGAATTGGAAATATCCAAGGACAATTGCAATTTAAGTGTAAACTAGAGAAGACACAAGAACAACACATAAAAAACCCAAAGTACAACAATACAGATAATTATAATTAATAAAATGCAGAAAAAAAACCAACAGCAAGAAACTCAGAGCCCTCAGAAAACTCCACCAATGACCCAAGGTCGTGACAACCTGTTACTTTAACCCCTCTCAAGAAGATGGCAAAAGATACTTAGGAACCTCACCATCTGGAACATTCCCTCTTCTTGTTGCTACCATCAGGAGCTGGAAAACCCACGCTTAAAAAACTAGGAACAGCATCTTCACCTCTGCCATCAGATTTCTGACCCGTTCATGAACCCATGGACACCACCTTGATGTTCCTTTTTGCCATTATTTATATGTATTTGAATGTAACGTAGTATTTCTATGTATGCACTGCACTGCACTGCTGCCACAAACCAGCAAGTTTCACAATATAAACACCAGGAAGTCTGCAGGTGCTGGACATCTGGAGCAACACACACAAAATGCTAGAGGATTTCAGCAGGTCAGGCAGCACCTGTGGAAATGAATGAACAGTCGATATTCCAGGCCGAAGACCCTTCTTCAGAACTGGAAAGGAAGGGGGAAGAAGCCAGAATAAAAAAGGTGGGGGGAGGGAAGCAGGACTTGCGATAAGGTGACGGGTGAAGCCAGGTGGGCAGGAAAGGTAAAGGGCTGGAGAGGAAGGGATCTGACAGGAGAGGAGACTGGACCGTGGGAGAAAGGGAAGGAGGAAGTGCCCCCGGGTGATAGGCAGGCGAGAAGCAGTAAGAGGCCAGGGTGGGGAATAGAAGTAAAAGGGAGGAGGGAGGGTATTTTTTTTTACCAGCGGGAGGAATCGATATTCATGCCATCAGGCTGGAGGCTACCCAGATACTCCACTCTGAGTGCGGCCGCATCTCGGACCGGGAATGGGAATGAAAACGTTTGGCCACTGGCCACTGAAACTTGGCAGATGGAGCGTAGGCTAGTGATGATAAACCGGATTCTGATTCTGACACCATCTAGTGAACCTGAGAAAAGGTTGCAGCATTCCTGAGCACAGGAGTCAAGTGGCTGAACTGAGCAGCATATCATTCTTACACTTGCTGGACACTTCATGTGGAGAGGGAGCGTGCGGAGTGGCATGGATAGACTCAAGCCTGCGTAAACTGCGGCACTGAGAAGGCTGGAAGGAATACAGCACAGAAAAAGACCCTTTGGCCCATCTAGTCCATGCTGAACTCTTATTCTACCTACTCCCACTGACCTGCACCGGGACCATACCCCCACCATCCACGTACCTATCCAAACTTCTCTTAAATGCTGAAATTGAACCCGCATCCAACACTCCTGCTGGCAGTTCTTTTCTCACTCTCATCACCGTCCGACTAAAGAAGTTCCCTCTCATGTTCCTCTTAAACATTTTACCTTTCACCCTTGACCCATGACCTCTAGTTCTAGTTGCACCCAACCTTGGTGGGAAAAGCTTGTTTGCATTTACCCTCTCTGTACCCCTCATATTACACCTCTATCAAATCTCAGTTCATTCTCCTAAACTCCAGGGAATGAAGTCCGAACGTATTCAATCTTTCCCTATAACTCAGGCCTCTGAGTCCTGGCAACATCCCCATAAATTATCTATACACTCTTACAATCTTATTTACATCTTTCCTGTAGGTTGGTGACCGAAACAGCACACAATATCCAAATTAGGCCTCACCAATGTCTTACACAACTTCAACGTAACAACCCATCTCCTGTACTCAGTACCTTGATTTATGAAGGCCAATATGCCAAAAGCTTTCTTTACGTCCCTATCAACCTGTGACGCCACTTTCAACGAATTAAAGTAACTAAAAATTGCCCTGAGGTAAATTGTGTTAAGTTATCGCAACAAACCGTGAAGGGGCGAGGGATAGTGAGGTGAGTTTTAGATGATGAGGACACGCAGTCCCCTTTTATTGTCATTTAGTAATGCATGCATTAAGAAATGATACAATATTCCTCCGGTGTGATATCACAGAAACACAGGGCAGACCGAGACTGAAAAACTGACAAAAACCACATAATTATAACATATAGTTACAACAGTGCAACAATACCATAACTTGATGAAGAACAGGCCATGGCACAGTGAAAAAGTTCAAAGTCTCTCGAAAGTCCCACATCTCACGCAGACGGGAGAAGGAAGAAAATTCTCCCTGCCATGCCCAACCACAGTCCAACTCAGAGTCGTCCAAAAACTTCGAGCTCTGATTAGCCCTCCGACACCGAGTACCGGGCACCATCTCTGCCGAACGCTTCGACCTCAGCCTCAGTCGCCAACAGCAGGCGAAGCCGGGGATTTTGGGGCCTTCCCTCTGGAGATTCTCTATCACACAGTAGCAGCGGCAGCAAACCAAGCATTTCGGAAATTTCTCTAGATGTTCCTCTGCTTCTCACGTCTGTCTCCATCAAATCAGAATTGTGTGCGGCATCCTATTTACAAATACGATATCATTTCACTGCAAAGCTGTGCGCCCTGCGTCACACTGCCATTTTCTCCTCCCGTTAGGGAATGAATTGATGCAGATGGAGCTCCGATGCCTGTACAGTTGGCCCAGGAGCGAGGTTGGATCTCTCTGGGTGCCATAAGGAGAAGCTGGGGCCCCGACAGAGGAGACTCGATGTCGATGCTCGTACAACTGGGCCAGGTACACGGTTGGATCGTACTGGGTGCCGGGCTGATTCGAAGAGATTGTGAGTTGCTTCAGGCAAAATCTGGGCCCAGAACGAGTCACTGAGCAGTGTCTTGTCTTGTGCATACTGCAGCAACTGCCGCCGCTGGGCTATTAACGTGCAGGAGCAATGTGTGGTTAAGTGCCTTGCTCAAGGACACAACACGCTGCCTCAGCTGAGGCTCGAACTCGCGACCTTCAGGTCACTAGTCCATCGCCTTAACCACTTGGCCATGCGCCAACTTGGTCTAGGCCTGTGGCCCTTTGTAGCAGCAGTGCTTGGATCCCAGTGTGAGGTACAATGCGCTGTTTAGACAATTTAAACATTGGCCCAGATCAGAGGCGAGAGTCAATTTAACTTGCTTTCCACGATCTTCACTCCTCTCTCCAGGGCCTGGAGTCTTTTGCTGTTTGATAGATAACTAAAAAGATAAGCCAGATAGACTGAAAAGACAGTGTATCAGTCAGGGAGAGAGCCATTTTCACTCGTTCTCCATAACACTGAGGCTGTGAAGACTGCCCCTGCTGCTGTGCTCCATGCCTGCTAATATGATAAGCTGATAAGCCAGGCTATGGGCCTCCTCGAGATGCTCTGGGGTTCGAATTTGATGAGCCATTTTTGGTTCAGAATGTTGTTGTTTGCTTCAATTGATTGTATGACGAACATTTTTCCTTTCTTTGTGCATCGGTGATTGATCTTTTATTTTTATTCCTTTTTTTCTTTAATTGGGCTCTTTTGGGTTTCTTGCTTTGTGGCTACCTGCAAGCAAGCAAATCTCAAGGTTGTTTAATTTATACATTCTTTGATAATAAATGTACCTGAATCTTGAGGGAGATCCCAGTAAACCTCTTGACGGGGTTTTCACTATCCTCTGCAGGGTCTGGTTGTCCTCTGCCTTGCGGCTTCCATACCACGCAATGATGCAGCCAGACAGGACACTTGATGGGGGCCGGACTCAATCTCCTCACAGAGCACAGACACTGTACCTTCTTGACTAGTACAGTGTACTAGTGAGGAGGTGTCGTGGGTTCAGGTTAGACTGTCCATTACGTGCACATCAAGGAACTTTGTGCTGTCGGCTCTGTCCACGGCAGAGTCATTGATGTGCAGTGGAGAGTGGTTGAACTGTGCCTTCCTCAAGTCCACAATCATTTCTTGGGTTGTGTCCATGTTGAGACTCAGGTTGTTGTTCTATCACCATTTGGCAAGCCTCTCTACCTCCTCTCTGTAGGCTGGCTCATCATTGTTGACGATGAGGCCAACACAGCAGTATCATCAGCGAACTCGATGGTGTGGTTCGAACTGGATCTGGGCATACAATTGCGAGACAGCAGTGGACTGAGCACACGGCCATGGGGGCCACCAGCGCCCGGTGCGATGGAGCTTGAGGTGTTGCTGCCAACTCGGAGTGACTGGGGTCTTTCCGAGAAGTCCAAGATCCAGTTACCAAGAGGAGCGTCGAGTCCTAGTGAGAACAGTTCACCCAGCAGCCCCTGAGGGATGACCATGTCAAGGTCCAAGCTGAAGTCGATGTACAATATCCTGGTGTATGAGGCATCGTTTTCTCGATGGGACGTGTTGGAGTAGAGGGCCGAGGCTATGACCTCATCAGTGGTCAATTTGAGCAGAAGGTGAACTGGAAATGGTCCAAGGTAGATCTTACACGATCCATTACCAGCCACTCAAAGCACTTCATGATTGATGCAGTCAGTGCCATTTGTCGGTAATCATTTAGACCAGGGGTGGCCAACTTTTTACATTCCATGCGTCAGTTTTTTCACGGACGAGTTCAGATGCGATTTTTTCCACACACGAGTTCTATATGAACGTATTTTTACAAGAATTGAATGGGGGTACAAGAGTCGTATGGCACATCTGAACTCGTGAGTGAAAAAATTGACGCATGGAATGTGAAAGGTTGGCCACCCCTGATTTAGACCATTTACCAATGGGCACTGGAAGCCTGCAGGGCCAGTGGACTATTTTGGAGAGATACGATAAGTGTCCGCTAAGACCTCTGTTAGCTAGATCGCACAGTCCATCAGCACACTGTAATGTTGCCTGGCCCTGCACATTTGTGTGGTTTACCCTGTCTAGGATTCTTCTCCCCTCAGCTACAGTCAGATAGGGTGCCTGTTCCTCAGGGGAAGGGGGGTCTTTTCTCGAGGTCACATCACTCAGTTGGTCAAATTATGTAAGGAAAGCATTCACCCTATTAGAAGTTGACGCACAGTGTGGACTAGTAATTGGTTATGGTCTGTATACCTTGCCACATGTCCCACGTGTCGCTGGTATCAAATGTGACTGGGGATTTTCTGTCCATACTCAGGGTGTCAGGGTGGAGATACGTCTCTACCAAAGGAGGCGTAAGGCACTCCTTTCCTCCGCTATCCTACAGGTCACCCTTAGGCAAGGTGTGGCACCTGCTTATCCCCCTGGTCAGGATCACATGAAGCCATGGGAGCAGGTGGTAGATGGTTGTATGAGCAGTTGGTGCAGATCACAAGTCCTGGTTATGTGGCCAAAGATTAAAAGATTCAAAATACATTTATTATCAAAGTATGTATAAATTATACAACCTTGAGATTTGTCTGCCTACTGGTAGCCATAAAGTAAGAAACCCGAAAGAACCCAATTTATATAAAAAAGACCAACACCCAATGCGTAGAGAAAGAGGGAAAAAAACACAAATCATGCAAACAGTAAAAAGCAAGCAACAGCATTCTGAACCAAATTGAGTTCGTAGACCTGTAGCCCTGGAGTAGCTGGAGTAGGCCCAAAGCCCTGGTCTCAGTTCATCATAGAGTGGGTCAAATTGCTGTGGAGCTCTTACACAGGAAGCACGAAGCAGCAGGAACAAACTCACAGCCTCAGCGCCATGCAGAGAGGTGTGAACATTGTGGGAGAGCGAAAGAAATCGGTCTGATCCTCATCCCTTGTCCTGGCACCCTGCCCTTCCGGTGTATCTGGGCTGGCATTGAAATCGTCCAAACACCAGGCCATGTGCTGCTGGACCCCAGCGCAGGGCCTGGACTAGGACCACTGATGCCAGGCAGACAATCTCTGAACAGTATTGATAATGGCTGGGGTCACCCATCTTGTAAAGACACTGCCCAGAAGGTGACAATGGCAAACCACTTCTGTAGAATTTGCCAAGAAGAATCATATTCATAGACCATGACCACCCACACGGCACATGATGATGATGATGACTTCCTGATGAACGGCCCTTGTTGGCCTTAGTGTTGCTCTGTCCCCCAATCTGAGGACAGTGTCCTGATCCCACAAAACTCTGTAGTCAGCCGTGGTTTCTGGTTTCCCCTGGCAGTGTAGTGTTTAATCACAGTAACATCCTCAATGCATTTTCTTATTTAGCCAAGGTCATTTGATTCCAAACAATTGGTTTATTGATCATTACAGAATGTCTCTCTGGTGCTTCCCGCTCCCTCCCCTCTCCCTTCCCCTTTTACTAACCGTGATGTCTCCTTCCCACTCTCAGTTCACAATAGAGACCCATATCAGAATCAGAATTATCATCACTCACATATTTCGTGAAATTTGTTTTTGTGTGGCAGCAGTTTAGTGCAATACATAAAATTATTACAGTTCTCTGGTAAGTACTGTAGGAGATACCACTAGGATTTTTGCATAGTACTGTACGTAGTCCTAGGGGTAATATAAAAATGGAGGGCAATGTGGGATGGAAGGCCTACATTGATCTCAGACTAAGTTAAAAAGTTGGCCAAACATTGTAGCTGAAGGGCCTGTACTGTGCTTTTCTGTACCATATTCTAACGCTGTCATTCTCCGCCTAGAGATCATTGGCTCTTTTTTCAAATCTTGATTTAAACCCACTGGCTGTAATACACCAGCTAGGCACCAGATGGCAGCAGAGCTGGTTTTCTCCAACACACCAGATAACTATTTTATATTGCGCCACTAAGCACAGGAAACGCAGTCACAGTTTAAAATAACAGCTGCCACAAAATCCCCATGCAAAATCAGTTGGACAGGCACCACGCGCCTGGGCTGAGGCTTATTCAGTTCACTTCCGATTCAGATTCATTTACTTATTATGTACATTGAAACACACAGTGAAATGTATCGTTTGCATTAACAATCAGCACACCTAAGCAAGTGCTTGGGGGGGCAGCCCGTAAGTGTCCCCTTGCTTCCGGCACCAGCGTATCACGCCCACAACTTACTAACCCCTAACCCATACGTCTTTGGACTGTGGGAGGAGACCCCCACAGTCACGGGGAGAATGTGCAAATTCCTTACAGACAGTGGCGGGAATCGAACCTTGATCGCAATCGCTGTACCCGTGGGCATTTTAGATTCAGATTAATTCATTTATGAATTACGCAAATGCACATCGAAACAGACAATCGAGTGCACCGTTTGTGTGAACAACCAACACGGCGGAGGATCGGTGGGGGCAGCCCACAAGTGTCGCTGCACTTTCTAGCGCCAATGTCACGTGCGCCCACCAAGTTCAACAGAGCAACATGGAAAATATTAATTTAATGTTTTGAAGTTACAAGACATCACAGTCCTCCAACCTCAGAACAGGTTTCCAGGGCTTCAGTCTCCGGATTTTAACTTCTGGACTTCCAAATGACCTTTGAGCTTTGATCTTCGGTATCAACCCGTAGACGAGCCGACAACAGGACCTCAAACTCCTGGCCTCAAACCCTGAGCCCTCCAACTGACCGGCCCTCGTGCCTCCTGCTCAAAGTTCTGGATGTGTTTTGGCTTGGTATGCCAACTGCCCTGCATGTGACTGAGAAGGTTAACATGACGGTATCTTGACCATTAAACCAGTTTGACTTGTCCCATCATATACATTCTCTTTGTCCCAAACCCACACCCACCCTGACATTTTCCTACAGAAAATTGACTTGTAGTTCTCTCTTTCGTAGACTGGCATAGATTGTAGTTTCTGACTGACTTGCTTTTCTTTGCCCCAGCACTTTCTCTTTTTGTCTCAGCTTTCCAATATCTGCAGGTTTTTTTTAAAAACCTTGACTTGTTTTCATCAACTTGTGTACAAGGCCACCTGGATCTCATTGCACCGCCCCTTTCCTGAATTAGTTACTCTTCAGATAATATCTGCCTTCCTGTTTATGCTCCGAAAGAGAGAATGTTTCACATTGGACTGCATCTGCTTTGTGCTTGCCCACTCCCTCAACCTGTCCCGTTCACTCAGAGCCCTGCAAGCTCGACATTTTATTGTGCTCCCATCATTTCTTCTCAAAGATGGCTGAGAGGGTACTGTATGCTGGGTCCTGTAGTCCTTTGAGGAGGAGGTACCTCACAAATCCTACCATTTCTTCCCTGACCATTTTTGAGTGAAGAAGGCACCTAAAAGGCATCCGTTAGTCTTGTGAGACCATGGATCTGCGCCTGGAAAGTCTTCACTTTCCAGGGCGCAGGCCTGGGCAAGGTTGTATGGAAGACCAGCAGTTGCCCATGCTGCAAGTCTCCCCTCTCCACAACACCATGTTGTCCAAGAGAAGGGCATTAGGACCTATACAGCTTGGCACCAGTGTCATCTGTGTGATTAAGTGCCTTGCTCAAGGACACAACATGTTGCCTCGGCTGGGGCTCGAACTCACGACCTTCAGGTCGCCAGTCCAATGCCTTAACCACTTGGCCATGTGCCCACCCAGAGAAGGCATCAGGTATGTGGTAAATCAAAATTCAAAGTAATTTATTATCAAGGTACATATATACAACTGTGAGATTCATTTTCTTGTGGGCATACTTGATAAATCAATAGAATAATAACCATAACAGAATCAATGAAAGACTGCACCAACTTGAGCCAACTTGCACAGACACTTCGGAGGATCTTGAGTGAGTCACAATCGTCCTCTGTTCAGTTTATTCCTCAGATCACACTCGGTGAGTGGGCAAAGAGCGGCAAGTCGCGGACCTGTGCTGCCAGCCAGACGGCAGCCAAGTACCTGGAAACGGCTCTAATGATTGTCTGTAAACCACGGTGTTGCGGGGGGGATGGAGTGTATTGCTCAGTTCCCCCTTTGAGGCCACCCAGCCCATCGAGATGCTCAGAATCAGGTTTATTATCACTGACCTGCATCATGAAATTTAGAGTCATGGTCCTAGAGCACTACAGTACAGAACAGACCTTCAGCCCATCTAGTCCATGCCGAACTGTTACTCCCACTCATGTTCAGTACAGGGAAAGGTTGAATAGATTAGGACTTCACTCCCTGCAGCGTAGGAGAATGAGGGGAAATTTGACAGAGGTATACAAAATGGATAGGATAAATTCAAGTAGGCTTTTTTCCACTGAGGTTGGGTGGGGACAACTAGAGACTACAGGTTAAGTGTGAAGGGTTAAGTATTTAAGGGGAACTCAGAGTCTTAAATCAGAGTCTGGAATGAGCTGCCAGTGGAAGCATTGGATGTAAGTTCAAATTCAATGCTTAAGAGAAGTTTGGATAAGTACCTGGAGGGCTATGGGTATGAAGGGATATGGGTATGGAGAGCTATGGGTATGCAGGGATATGGGTATGGAGGGCTGTGGGTATGGAGAGCTATGGGTATGGAGTGCTATGGGTATGGAGGGCTATGGGTATGGAGTGCTATGGGTATGGAGAGCTATGGGTATGCAGGGATATGGGTATGGAGGGCTGTGGGTATGGAGAGCTATGGGTATGGAGTGCTATGGGTATGGAGGGCTATGGGTATGGAGGGATATGGGTATGGAGAGCTATGGGTATGCAGGGATATGGATATGGAGAGCTATGGGTATGGAATGCTATGGGTATGGAGGGCTATGGGTATGGAGGGATATGGGTATGGAGGGCTATGGGTATGGAAGACTGTGGGTATGGAGAGCTATGGATGTGGAAGGCTGTGGGTATGGAGGGCTATGGTCCAGGAGTGGGGCAATGGGACTAAGACAGTTCAGCACAGACTAGATGGGCCACAGGGCCTGTTTCAGTGCTCTATTATTCTATCTGTGAAGCAGGACACACCTATTCGGAGGAACTGAGGAAAAGTAAAAGCATTAAGATGTACATTTAGAGATACGATGCTTGCAATTTGCCTGTAGAGTACACAACAAGGTTGGGGGGAGGGGGATTCACCACTAGGTCTCAGAGAAAATTGTTAAGATTAAATACAGTGCCAAAAATTGTCTCACTCTCAGGTCAGAGGAGCATATTCGTATTCCAACCTGATGGTGTGAAGATTGATTTCTCTAACTTCCAGTAATTTCTCTCCCTTCCACCCTCTCCCTTCTTCCATTCCCCATTCTGGCTCCCCTGTCATCACCTCCCCTGGTGCCTCTCCTCCTTCCTTTTCTCCCATGGTCCAACTCTTCTCCTATTAGTTTCCTTCTTCTCGAGCCCTTTACCGTCTCAGCCTATCACCTACTAGATTCTCACTTCATCCCTCCTCTCCCACACACCCACCTTCTCCCTCACCTATCACCTGCCAGATTCTCACTTCATCCCTCCTCTCCCACACACCACCTTCTCCCTCACCTATCACCTGCCAGCTTGTACAACTTCCCCTCCCCTCCTCTACCCCACCTTTTATTCTGACTTTTTCCCCCTTCCTTTCCAAAGGACCCACTTTCAAGGACTCTGCAACTCATGTTCTTAATATTTATTGCTTATTTATAAATCTTTCTTTCTTTTTGTACTTACAGTTTGTTTTCTTTGGCACACTGGTTGAAGGTCCCATTTGGTGTGGTCTTTCATTGATTTTATTCTGGTTATTATTTACTGAGTATCCTCATCATCATTATGTGCTGTGTTGTATGACATGGGCAATCATGGTGACCATGATTGTTCTTGGCAAATTTTCCTACAGAAGTGGTTTGTCATTGCCACCTGCTGGGCAGTGTCTTTACAGGACGGGTAACCCCGGCCATTATCAATTCTCTTCATAGGTTGTCTGCCTGGCATCAGTGGTTGCACAAGCAGGACCTGTGATCTGCATTGGCTGCTCGTACGACCATCCACCACCTGCTCCCAGGGCTTCACGTGACCCAGATCGGGGAGAAGCAGCTGAGCAGGTGCCCAAGGGTGACCTGCAGGTTAGTGGAGGGAAGGAGCGCCTTGCACCTCCTTTGGTAGAGATGTGTCTCCACCCCACCACCAAATTATTGAGTGTGCCCACAAAAAAATGAATACATACACCGTATGTACTTTGATAATAAATTTACTTTGAACTTTGAACCTTGAACTTTTATAGTCCTGAAGAGGTCTTGGCCTAAAATGTCAACTGTTGGTTCGTGTCCATGGGTGCTGCCTGCTGAGTTCCTCCAGCATTTTCTGTTTATAATTGGTATATACATTTTGTTTATGTCTTCTCTGTGATATTAATGAACTGTGGTGTCAGATGATTGAATTTACTCTTCTGCTCCAAGCTGATTTCTGGTTTCTACTATGGATGGCGGGGGGAGTAAAAACCCTTGCTCCCTACACCTGTCACATTCTGACCCAGAATTAAAGCTGCTGCCATGAAGAAATCTTGCAACAGCCACAGGACAGGCAGGCTAAGGCACCCTAGCTATATATACTGTCTACGTGCCTAAGACTTTTGCACAGTACTGTCTTTGTCAACGTGGAACGGAAAGCGAGCTTGTAAATCTGGCTGGAGAAAAGGATGTTGGGAATGGTGGCGAGGGTGGAGTGTCACAGAGAGGGGTGTGGGACAGGTGGCAGAGGAGGTGTGTCAGGGCAAGAGGATGATGCAGGTGCAGACACACCCAGTCCTGAGATACCAGACAAGGTCATTTGATTCCAAACAATTGGTTTATTGATCATTACAGAATGTCTCTCTGGTGCTTCCCACTCCCTTTCCCTTTTCCCCAACCATGATTCCCCCTTTCCACTCTCAGTCCACAATGGAGACCCACATCAGGACCAAGTTTACCATCACTCACATATGTCAAGATTTTTTTCTCTGCTGCCGCTGCTGCAATACATAAAATTACTACAGTACCATGCAAAAGCCTTAGGCACCTTAGCTATATATATGCACCTAAGACTTCTGCTTAGTGTTGTAACCTCTGGATAATATGTGCGACTTCGCATCTTTGCTTGGAATGGGTCAGAATCTGAGAGCCGTAGGGAGCAGGGTATTCTACCCCGCCCTCACCATCTGTGGTAGAAACAGGAAGGGTGGTGAGGGTCCTTACTGCTGGATCTGATCTGCCTTCTTCAGACACTGTCTCCTGAAGGTGTCCTCGATGGCGGGCTGGAGCAGACTGAGTTTACATCGGAGCCTCCCTACCAGATGGTGATGCAACCGGTAAGAATGCTCTTCGCGGTGCACGTGAAGAAATTTGCTGGAGTCTTTGGTGACGTATCAAGTCTCCTCAATCTCCTATGAAATACAACTGCTGGTGTACCTTCCTCATGGTTGCATCAGTGTGCTGGGTCCAGGACAGATCCTCTGAGATCAAATCAGCCTTGAAATGCGGGAGGAGAAGATGGCGGCGCACCTGTGCGTGCGCGGCCCTCCGGTGAAAAATGATATTGTATCTGTTAAATAGGGGCCGTGGACAATTCTGATTTGATGGAGAATGGACGTGAAAGCACAGAGGAACATCTGGCAAAATTTCTGAAATGCTCGTTCGCTGCTGTTGTTACTGCGTGGTCAGGAATCTTCCGGAGGGAAGTCCTCAAAATCCCCGGCTTTGCCTGCTGCTGGCGACCGAGGTTGAGGTCGAATCGTTCGGACAGAGATGGCGCTCAGTACTCGGTGTCGGAGAGCTGATCAGAGCTCGAAGTTTTCGGGTGACTCAGAGTCGGATTGTGGTCGGCATGGCAGGGAGAGTTTTTCTTCCTTCTCCCGCCTGCATGAGATGTGGGACATTTGAGAGACTTTGAACTTTACTGTGCTCATGGACTGTTCTTCATCAAGTTATGGTATTGTTGCACTGTTGTAACTGTATGTTATAATTATGTGGTTTCGTTAGTTTTTTCAGTCTTGGTCTGTCCTATGTTTTGTGATATCGCACCAGAGGAAATATTGTATCATTTCTTAATGCATGCATTACTAAATGACAATAAAAGAGGACTGCGTGTCTTCATAATCTAATCTAAAACTGAGGGTTCAAATGCACAGTTCATGGAAAACAGTGTCACAGGTAGATAGGGTGCTGAAGAAGGCACCCTATCTATTCATGAGGCACCACCTTTCAAATGGCCTCTAACAACCAAGCCCAGGTCCTGGCCTTCATTTTACTTTATTGTCGCCAAACAATTGATACTAGAGCGTACAATCATCACAGCGATATTTGAATCTGCGCTTCACGCTCCCTGGAGTACAAATCGATAGTAAATATTAAAAATTTAAATTATAGATCATATATAGAAAATGGAAAGTAAGGTAGTGCAAAAAAAAACCGAGGGGCAGGTCCGGATATTTGGAGGGTACGGCCCAGATCCGGGTCAGGATCCGTTCAGCAGTCTTATCACAGTTGGAAAGAAGCTGTTCCCAAATCTGGCCGTATGAGTCTTCAAGCTCCCGAGCCTTCTCCCGGAGGGAAGAGGGATGAAAAGTGTGTTGGCTGGGTGGGTCGTGTCCTTGATTATCCTGGCAGCACTGCTCCGACAACATGCGGTGTAAAGTGAGTCCAAGGACGGAAGATTGGTTTGCGTGATGTGCTGCGCCATGTTCACGATCTTCTGCAGCTTCTTCCGGTCTTGGACAGGACAACTTCCATACCAGGTTGTGATGCACCCTAGAAGAATGCTTTCTATGGTGCAGCTGTAAAACTTAGTGAGGGTTTTAGGGGACAGGCCAAATTTCTTAAGAAACTTAGTGTGACTTTAGCTGCTGAGCCCAGCAGGAGCATTTCTACTGACAGGAGAGGGGGCAAAGGCGGGTAACTGGCACCTTCAAACCAGTTGCTTCGGGCGGATGGGGCTCATGAGCTGTGGTTGGCAGCTCATCCAGGAGCAGGAAAACTCAAACCTCCGCTGCCTTGCGGCTATACCCACACTTTGTGAGGGCTTCGGGAGTAAACCTGAGGGAAAGATCAGGAGCTGGAATCCCTAAGGCAGTCCTACGTTGAGTTCAACGCTGACCGGCAGCTCCTGCGACACCGCTGCTGTTTATGTCTCTGTCGTTCCTTTGGAATCATCGGATGCATGGAGAGGGGGGAGCTTGCTCCATATTGTACCGCCCTGGCTTGCATATTTAGGCAGCTAGGACACAACATCCTTGGTTGACCCCGACCGATAGAGGCCTCAAACCTTACGATGGTGGGAAGGTAGTGCCCATGCCGGAGCTGGCTGAAGCTGTAACTCTCTACGGCCTCCTTCGATCCTGTGCATCAGAGCCTCTGTACTAGACAGTGATGCAAACAGTCAGAGGGCTATCCACTGCACCTCCGTAGAAATTTGCCAGAGTCTTTAGTGACAGACCAAATCTCCTCAAACTCCTAATGAAGTTTGAGAGAAGGAGATGGCGGCGCGACGCAGCTCACAGCGACCACTCTGGTGGTGATGTCTGTTATTTGTCAAGTAGGGTGCCGTGCACAATCCTGATTTGATGGAGACGGACGTGGGAGCATGGAGGAACATCTGGTGAAACTTCTGAAATGCCTGCTTCACTGTTGCTGCTAATGTGTGGTCCAGAATCTCCAGAGGGGAAGGCCCCAAGTCCTCGGCTTTGCTTGTTGCTCGGCGGCCAGGACGGGATCGAAGCGCTCAGCAGAAGATGGTGCTCGGGAGGCTGTGTCGGAGGGGCTGGTCGGAGGCTCGAAGTTTTTGGACGGACCCAGAGTCCGCTGCGGTCAGGTGCTTCCAATGGTGCTGCATTGGCGAGTTGGCGGCGCTTGGAGGTTCATGGTGGGGAGAGTTCCTCCCTTCTGCCGCCTGCGTGAGATGATGAGTCTATCTGGGCTTTGAGACTTTTTTTTTACCGTGCCCACGGTCTGTTCTTTATCAAATTATGGTATTGCTTTGCGCTGTTGTAACTATATGTTATAATTACGTGGTTTTGTCAGTTTTAGTCTTGGTTTGTCCTGTGTTTTCTTGTGATATCATCCTGTAGGAATGTTGTATCAATTTTTAATGCATGCATTTGTAAATGACAATAAACGAGGACTGAACTGAACTGAAGTAGAGCTGCTGGCATTCCTGCTTCATGATTGCATCAACGTGTTGGGCTCGGGATAGATCTATTGAGATGTTAAGGCCCAGGAACTGGGAACTGAAGGGTAATAATTGTTCCAGAGCCTCAGGTCCCACACCACCACCTTCAGGAACTGTTATTAACCTGCATCCAACAGACTCCTGAACCAGCGTGGATAACTTCTCTCACCTCAACTCTGAACACAATCTATGGGTTCACTTTCAAGGACTCTACAACTCACGTTCTCAGTATTATTTATTGATTATTATTATTTTGGGTTTTTTTTTGTATTTGCATAGTTGGTTTTCTTTTGCACATTGGTCGTTCCCGTTTCCGTCCGTACGGGAAAACAGGAGCTTCAGAACCTACACCACCAGGTTCAGAACAGTTATTACCCCTCAATCAGAGGGAATAACTTCACTTGTCCCATCATTGAAATGTTCCCACAACCAACAGACTCACTTTCAAGGACTCTTCATCTCATGCTCTTGATATTTATTGCTTATTATTTATTTACTTGTTTGTCAATCATTTATTTATTTTTCTATTTGCCCAGTTCCCTTCCTCCCATGAACCTTTCTTCTCTCCTATCAGATTACTTCTTCTTCAGTCCTTTAACTTTTCCACCTATCACCTCCCAGTTTCTTACTTCACCCCCCCACTCCTCCCCCACACAACTTCCCCCTTACCTGACTTCACCTATCACCTTCTAGCTTGTATTCCTTACACTCCACAACCTTATTCTGGCTTTTCCCCCTTCTTTCTCAGCCCAAAACGTCAACTGCTTAATTCCCCTCCATAGATGCTGCCTGACCTGCTGAGTTCCTCCAGTATTTTGTGTGTGGTACTCTTGAAACAGTGGATCCAGAAGATCTGCTGGCCAGAAGTCATCGGCAACACTGATCTATGGCAGAGAACACACCTTCTACCAACGGAAGAAGAACTGAGATGGGGATGGATAGGATACACGCTGTGTTAACCAAGTACCAACATTACCAGGCAAGCGCAGATGTGGAATCCCCAGGGAAAGTGGATGGAAGAGAGGCCAGCCAAAGAACATCTAGTGATGTGACCTTGAAGCTAACACCAACAGCTGGTGGGCTATCATGCTGAAATGCCACCTTCCATTTATGCATCTGTCTCCACCACCAACCCTGACAGGGCATTCCAGGCTCCCACCACTCAAAAAATAATTACCCAGTTCTATCTCAGAGTTGTAAAGTCATCAAGCACTACAGCACAGAAGGGAGCCCTTCGGCCCATCTAGTCTGTGCCAAATGTACAGACTGTGAGAGGAATTGAACCAAGGCCGCTGCCACTGTAATAACGTTATGCTACCGTGCCTCCTTACTGAACCAAGGATCGCAAGGTTGAG
The DNA here is from genome assembly GCF_030028105.1 of Mobula birostris. NCBI lineage: Eukaryota > Metazoa > Chordata > Chondrichthyes > Myliobatiformes > Myliobatidae > Mobula > Mobula birostris. The sequence goes on from NC_092398.1 coordinate 27,398,340, forward strand.
CAGTGTCTGGTGAACCATAGCCATCCCATATGTGGGGTCAAAGGGCACACAGAGGTTAGTAGTGACCATCAATATCTGCCAGCTCTGACAGGTTCAGTGTACTGCTGCCACAAAACAACAATTTTCACAACATATGCCCGTGATATTAAACCTGATTCTGATCCTGAAAATCTCACGAGGCTCTTCAGCTGAGTGTGAGGGAATTTCCTTCACCAGGTACCCCAGCCTTTCCGGAGCCCAGGGTTGTGAGGAGAAAATGCTCTTCCACCCAGTACAGTGCTACAGTCCTGTGCAAAAGTCTTAGTCAGCCTAACTATATACTGTATATGTGCCTAAGATTTTTGCACGGTACTGTATATTTCTTATTGTAAATTACAGTAATTTTTATATATTGCACTGTATTGTCACAAAACAACAGATTTCAGTATGTCGGTGATAATAAACCTGATTCTCATTCTCATTTGTAGAAACTTGTGAGGCTTTGATGACATGTTGAATCTCCTCAAACTTTGAAGAATATAGAGACCTGGTACGCCTTCTTCATTGTTCCAGGATAAACTCTCAGAGGTGTTAACATGCAGGAATGTGAAGCTTCGTACCTAAAAAATAGTTCTCTTCCACTCTGCCACACAGGGTGACGCGGAAAATCCTACAAAAAGTAGTGGATATAGCCAGTCCATCACGGGTGAAGTCATCTCGAAATGCTGTCTAGGCATGAAACGGTAGGCATTCCAAATCATAGTATAGCAGTGGTCCAGTGTGTTGGGGCCCCTGGTGCTGCAGGTTATATGTTGATGAAAATTGGGCAGAGATTTCTTCAAACAAGTCAGATTGAAGTTCCCAACTAAGATTCGAAATGTGGCCTCTTTCTTGTAAGGTGATGGCAGCACTGAATATTTCAAGTGCCTGATTAATGTCGGCTTTGGGCAGTATTTAAACTGTGGTCAGGACCATGAAGGTGAACTCTTCTGATAAGTAGAATAGTTGGCACTTAATCATTAGATGTTCCAGGCTGCCCAGGTTGGGGTAACAAAAGTGTGACAAGACCACTGCACACAGAGTTTATCGTGAAACACAGATGCTCCACCAGTTGTCTTCTCATAATCAGCAGCTTAGTCCATCCTGTGTATCAAAAAGCCTTCAGGTCTTACTCATGCATCTGGCTTGTTCAGAGTGAGCCATGTCTCCGTGATACACAGAACACAGCAATTTCTCATTTCCCTCCCAGACAGCAAACTTGCTATTAGGTCCTCAGTCTTTTTCTCCAGCAAATGTACATTTGCTAATGAGATGCTGGGTTGAAGTTCTCCCCTCATTCCTCTCTTTCAGCCTTTATCCGCTTAAAGGTGCTGTAACTGCATGCTTGAGAGTGAAGTCCACCGAGTCCTTCAGAAGGGAATAACTAGTTCATTAAGTTGGTTCAAAAGTACATTTTTTTAAAGTGAAATTACAGGCAGAGAGAGTACATCAGAAGAAAATGTTTAGAAGTTTTGTAAGTAACCTAGTAAGCTGTGGAGAGGATGCAGTGGAGATTCACTAGGTAAATCTCTGCTTAGATTAGAGAGTATGTCTTATGAGGAGCTAAGACCCTTCTCTTTGGAGCAAAGAGAGTAAGAGATTAATTGATAGAGGTGTATAAGATGGTAAGAGCCATAGATCGAGTGGACTGCCAGCACATTTTCCCCAGAGCAGAAATGGCTAATACAAGAGGGCCTAATTTTAAAGTGATTGGTTGGGGGTGGGGGGGGGGCGGAATATCAGAGGTAGGGTTTTATACAGGCAATAGTGGGTTTGTGGAATGTACTGCCAGGGGTGTTGGTAGAGGCAGGTTCATTAGGGGTATTTAAGAAACTCTTGAATAGGCGTATGGATGAAAGAAAAATTGAGGACTAAATGGATTGATCTTGGAGGAGGTTAAAAGGTCAGCACAGCATCATGGGCTGAAAACTGTTTTATGAATGATTTATTATTCTTCTACTTCCCCTTCCTACAGTCCACGATCAGTTCCTTGGTCTTGCTGAAATTGACTGCAATGTTGCTGTTGTGACACCACTCAAACCAGCTGGTCCATCTCACTTCTGTGCATCTCTTTGTCACCATCTGAGGTTCTGCCAACAACATTGGTGTCACCAGATCTTTTGATGAGTGTAGAGAGAGTAGAGCAGTGGCCGAAGCATATGTCTTTCAGAATGGTACATTTCATCCTTGAGATACATCCATTAAGCATATACCTTTGTTGAGCACTATCGCTCCATCTGCACCAGGCAGTATTTCCCGGTGGCCAACCATTTAAATTCCACTCCTAATTCCCATCCCAATTTGTTAGCCCATGTCTTCCGCTACTGCCATGATGAGGTCCTTCTCAAGTTGGAGGAGCCTCCAACCTGGTGGCATGAACATCAATTTCTGCAACTTCCAGTAATTCCCCCCCCCCCCAACTTCTCTCTTTTTCCATTCCCTATTTTTAGCTCTGCTCTTCTCACCTGCCCATTTCCTCCATTCCATTCCTCTCCTCCCTTTGTGGTTCTGTGGAATGCTCTGCCTCAGAAGGTAGTGGAGGCCAATTCTCTGGATTCTTTCAAAAAAAGAGTTAGATAGAGCTCTTAAAGATAGCGGAGTGAAGGGATATGGGGAGAAGGCAGGAAAAGGGTACTGATTGTGGATGATCAGCCATGATCACAGTGAATGGTGGTGCTGGCTCGAAGGGCTGAATGGCCTACTCCTGCACCTATTGTCTATTGTCTCCCCTTTCCCCCATGGTCCACTCTCCTCTCCAATCAGAGGTCTTCTTCTTCAGCCCTTTACCTTTTCCACCTATCACCTCCCAGCTTTTTACTTCATTTCACTTACCTCCTCCTCAAACGGTCTCACCTATCACCTTGTACCAGCTTGTACTTCTCCCCCTCCCCCCACCTTTTTATTCTGGCTTCTGTGCTCTTCCTTTCCGGTTCCGATAAAGGGTGTTGGCCCGAATCATCGATGTTTATTCCTCTCCATAGCTGCTTCCTGATCGGCTGCATTTTGTGTGTGAGCTGCTTGAGGTATGATTATCAGCGAGGAGGGTATGTTATCATCGATCCGTGCTGACTGTGCCAATAATATTAATATTATTGATATTAATATTGATAATATTAACATTATTAATAATAATAATAAATAAATAAGCAATAAATATTGGGAATATGAGATGAAGAATCCTTGACAGTGATCCATAGGTTGTGGGAACATTTCAATGATGGGAAAGAAATCAGGAACTGTCTATGTTTTCCAGGGTCTTGTTGTGGGACATTAGATTAGCTTCATTTGTCACACGTACATCGAAACCTGCAGCGAAATGCGTCAGTTGTGTCAAATCAAACCAACGAGATTTGTCTTGGGAGTGACCTGCAAATGTCGCTACGTTTCGTGCGCTAACAAAGCAAGCCCGCAACTCACTAACCCTAATCCATACGCCTTAGACTGTGGGAGGAAACCCTACGTGGTCACGGGGAGAACGTACAAATTCCTTACGGACAGCGGGGGAATTGAACCCTGATCTGTGGGCACTGCCTGGTGCCATAAAGTGACGTACTAAGCGCGACACTACCGTTTAAAGTTCAAAGTAAACTTTATTGCTGAAGTACGTATATGCCAGTATATAAAAGACTGAGATTCATTTTCTTGTGGGCATACTCAATAAATCTATAGAGTAATAACCATAACAGAATCAATCAAAAACTGCACCAACTTGGGCGTTCAACCAGAGGGCAGGAGACTACAAACTGCAAATACAAAAAGAAAGAATAATAATAATAATAATAATAAATAAGCAATAAATATTGAGAATATGAGATGAAGAGACCTTGACAGTGATCCATAGGTTGTAGGAACATTTCAATGACGGGGCAAGTGAAGCTGAGTGAACTTATCCCCTTTGGTTCAAGAGCCTGAAGGTTGAGGGGTAATAATTGTTCGTGAACCTGGTGGTGTGGGCCTTGAGGCTCCTGTTCCTTCTTCCTGATGGCAGCAACGAGAAGGGAGCATGTTACTGGGTGGTGGGAATCCCTGACGATGGATTGCTGCTTTCCCCCACCAGCTCAATGGTGGGGAGGGATTTACCCATGATGGACTGGGCCATATCCACTACTTTCTGTAGGATTTACCATGCCACCCTATGGGGCAGAGTGGAACGGAATCTTATTTTTTAGGTATGAAGCTTTACATTCTTGAATGTTTAACATCTCGGAGGATTTATCCTGGGCCATAGATGGAACCATGAAGAAGCTGTACCAGGTCTCTATGTCTTTCAAAGTTTGAGGAGATGCAACAGACTGACAAAATTCAACAAATAAGATTCAAAATCTGGTTTATTATCACTGACATACGTTGTGAAATTTGTTGTTCTGTGACAGCAGTACAGTGTAATACATAAAAATGACCATAAATTACAGTAAAAACTGTACAGTTCTGTGCAAAAGTCTTAGGTACATATATATAGCTAGGGTGCCAAAGACTTTTGCACAATACTGCAGTAATTTTATGTATTGCACTGTACTGCTGACACAAAACAAAACAGCTTTCATGACATATTACAAGATTAGATTATGAGGACACGCAGTCAAGATTAGACTATGAGGACATACAGTCCTCTTTTATTGTCATTTAGTAATGCATGCATTAAGAAATGATACAATATTCCTCCGGTGTGATATCACAAAACACAGGACAGACCAAGACTGAAAAAACTAACAAAACCACATAATTATAACATATAGTTACAACAATGCAAGCAATACCATAACTTGATGAAGAACAGGCCATGGCACGGTAAAAAAGTTCAAAGTCTCCCGAATGTCCCACATCTCACGCAGACGGGAGAAGGAAGAAAACTCTCCCTGCCATGCCTGACCACAGTCTGACTCCGAGTCATCTGAAAACTTCGAGATCCGATCAGCCCTCCAACACCGAGTACTGAGCACCATCTCTATCCGAACGCTTCGACCTCAGCCTCGGTCGCCAGCAGCAGGCAAAGCCGGGGATTTTGGGGCCTTCCCTTCGGAAGATTCTCGATTGCGCTGTAACAGCGGCAGTGAACGGGCATTTCAGAAATTTCTCCAGATGTTCCTCTGTGCTTTCACGCCTGTCTTCATCAAATCAGAATTGTCCACGGCCCCTCTTTAACAGATACGATATCATTTCACCGGAGAGCTGCGCACGCTGCCATCTTCTCCTCCAACCCAGATGTAAGTGATGATAAAGCTGATTCTGATATGGGTCTCTATTGTCTGAGAGTGGGAAGGGGGCAGGGAGAGGGGAATCATAGTTGGGAAAAGGGGGAAAGGAGAGGGGAGGGAGTGGGAAGAACCAGAGAGACATTCTACAATTATCAATAAACCAATTGTTTGGAATCAACTGACCCCGAAACTCTTTCTCTGCCACCTGTCCTACACCCCTCACCCATGGCACTCCACCCTCACCATTCCTAACATCTATTGCTTCTGCCAGATTTACAAATTCACTCTCTGCTCCATGTTAACAAATGCAGCACTGTGCAAAAGTCTCAGGCGTCCTAGCTATATATATGCACCTAAGAGTTTTGCACAGTATAAAAATGAAATAAGCAGTGGAAAAAGAGAGCCAGCAGAACTCCCTTGCCACCACGGTTCCTTGGCTCGACACTACTTGATGGAAAAGCATTAACTCCTCTCCACCCTGGGCTCCCAGAAGGTCGAGACAGCATCAGCTGCCCTTGGGTGAAGGAAATCTCCTCATACCCAGCTGAAAGGCCTCCTTTGTGATGTTTTCAGAATCAGAATTTGGATTAATATCACCGGCATATGTCGTGAAGTTTGTTCTTTGCGGCAGCAATAGAGTGCAATAAAAACTATAAATTACAATAATTATGTGTGTATATTTATAAAAATTGTGCAAAAAGAGAGGAAAACAAAATACTGTGGAATCTTCAAAGATTCATTGTTCGTTCAGAAATCTTATGACAGAGGGGAAGAAGCTGTTCCAAAACTTTGAGTGCATGTCTTCAGACTCCCGTATCAGATGAGAAAGCATGTCCTGGGTGATGGGGTTCCTTAACGATAGATGTTGCCTTTTTGAAGGTGACCTCGATGCAGGGAATCTTAGTGCCCTCGACGGAGCTGGCTGAGCTTACAGCTTTCTGTAGCTTTTGCCTGATCCTGTGCAGTGGCCCCTCAATACCAGACAGTGATGGAACCAGTCCGAATGCTCTCCATTGTACGTTTGTAGAAATTTGCGAAAGTCCTTGGCGACATACCAAACCTCCTCAAACTCCTAAAGAAAGCTTTGTGACTGGTTGCATCCCAGACTAGTATTTGAACTCCAGTGGAAGAGGCCACATAGTGGTGGGACTCAGCCAATTCCATCATGGGTACAGCTCTTCCCTTTATCGAGGACACCTACAAGAGAAAGGTGGTCACCCCCCCCCCCCCAGTTGGCGGGCCATGCCTTTTTCTCGATGCTCCCGTCAGGCAGAATTCAGATTTCAGTTCTGAATTCACAGATGCGTACATTTGAAACATACAGTGAAAAGCATTGCTTCCGTTAACCCAAAAATGTGCTGGTGGGAGGAGGTCAAAGCCAAATAGTGTCACCACATATTCTGGCATCAACAGAGGAGCCTGAAGACTCACACCTCTAAGTTCAAAAAACAACTTTTTCCCCAACGCCATAAACTGTCCTTAAAAACCCTGACACCACCTTGGATTGTACTTTACAGTCCCTGAACTTTACGCTCAGTGTAAAGTCAGCCATTCACTTTTACATTCCCTGAATTTGTATCACTGACATTCTGCTTATTTTATAGTTATATATAATGGTTTATGTTTACTGCAGGAAGTTAATTTCCATGCTAGTTACACCGTTACGCTATAACCATTTGCCTCAATGGGGCAGCAAATCTCTTATGTAGCAACTTCACCCGGTCCCTCAACACCACCTCTTCAGTCAAATAAGCACAGCCATGTCTCCGCTTCCTGAGTAGATTGAGACCAGTGAGGCTCCCCCCATTTTAACCAGTTTTTACAGGAGTACCATCGAGAGTGTCTTGACAAGCTACATCACTGTCTGGAATTGCAAGGCATCTGACCACAAGTCCCCACAAAGGAATGCAAGGACTGCTTGCTGGGAAGTCTTCCTTCCACCCATTAGGGCAGGAGTCCCCAACCTTTTTTATGCCATGGACCTCTAGTATTAACCAAGGGGTTTGTGAGCCTCAGTTTGGGAATCCTAGCATTTGAGATATTTATTGGGAGCGCTATGCACACGGGGCTCTTCGTATTGTCAGTGATCCCTCCCATCCGTCCACAATTTCTTTGGCCCTGATCTTTAGGCAGAGGGTACCACAGCACCAGGAGAAGCAGGGGAAACAGCTTCTTCCCTCATGCTGTAAGACTACTGACACCACCCTGGTCTCATGAAGTATGAAGCTCCAGTAGCGTTATACTGTTTACTTTTTCACTTGTATCGTATATTATTTGTGAATTTATTTGTGGTAACATTACACATTGTGGTAATACGTGTTATGTCTGTAAGTCATATGTACAATGTTGTGCACCTTGGACAGGAGGAACATTGCCTCATTTGGCGGTAAACCTACGTAAACGGTTTAATGTCAGTAAACTTGAATTTGAACTTGAACTTGGAGCTAATTGGAAAGAGGGAACTGGGAGGAAGTGGGCGTGGCTAACAAAAGGGGCGTGGTTTGCATCAATTAGAGATGTGAGGAAGAGGGCGGGGCTTATTTCAATCTCGGGGTGGTGTGTGCGTGGGGGGAGGGGTCAAAATCAGAGCGAGAAGCGGGACCGCCATTTCTCGCGATAAGTCATGCGGCTTGGGCGGGAGAGCGAAGGAACTCCCCCTCCCACGATCTAAACCCCCCCTCGGAATCACGTGATACCCGGGCCCGCCGGCAGCCGTTGGTGGGGGAGGGAAGATTAAAAATAACTGAGCGGCCCCGCCCCCTCGCGGAGCAAGAGAGGGTGGGGAGGGGGGAAAGGGGGGTGAGAGAGGAAAAAAACCTCGCGAGAGTTGGGCGGTTTTGCCGGTGTGACGCGCTCGAAATAATTTGAAAATGGCCGCCGCGCCGAGCGCTGGAGAGAGGCTGTGAGTAATCCGGGGGGTTTGGTGGATGGTCGGTGAGGGAGACGCGGCCCCGAGAGAGGGCAGGGAGGAAGGGGCGTGAGCGCCGGGGACGGCGGTCCGAGCTAAGCCGCTAGGGGAGGACGGAGGGAAGGCGGGCTGCAGGCTGAGGTGGGGAAAGGCCCGGCCTCTTTAAGGAGGGCGGAATTTACATCGGAGGGAAATAAAAAAAATAAACAAGCCGGCAGGGTACTTTTTAAAGTAAAAATTTATAAGAAATTTTTTTAGAGTGTGGTGAGGGGAGAATTTCGGCACCTACCGGCAGCCGGCGGTTGGTGTGAGCGGGAGGGGGGCGGGGAGAAGGATAACGGCCTCGCGGCTCCTTAGCAACCGGCCCCGGGCGCTGGGTACCCCGGTAACGTGTGGGGGCCCCTAGCCAATCAGGAGGTCGCGTCGCCCCCTGGGAACGGGGTCCCAGCCAATTAGAAGGTCGCCCTAGGGAATGGGGTTGGGGGGGGAGCAGAATGCCCTCGCCAATCAGGACGTCGCATTCCTCTTCCTCTTCCCCTTCCTCCAGATATCTAGATGGAAATAGTTGCTGTCGTTTGGGAAGTAGCAATCTCCCATCTGGACCGTGCCAGTCATGAATGGACGCTGGCCCCCATCCGGCCGGCCCAATGCCAGTCATGGACATTGGTCCTCATCCGGCCGGCCCAATGCCACTCATGGACGTTGGTCCTCATCCGGCTGGCCCAATGCCAGTCATGGACGTTGGCCCCATCCATCTGGCTCATGTGAGTCGCGGACGTTGGCCCCCATCCTGCCGGCCCGTAAATGGTCGCGGATGTTGGCCCCCATCCTGCCGGCCCGTAAACGGTGGCGGATGTTGGCCCCCATCCAGCTGGCCCAGTGCCAGTCATGAATGTTGGTCCTCATCCGGCCAGCCCGTAAATGGTCACGGACGTTGGCCCCCATCCAGCTGGCCCAGTGCCAGTCATGAACATTGGCCCCCATCCGGCCGGCCGGTAAACGGTCGCGGATGTTGGCCCCCATCCGGCCGGCCCATAAACGGTCGCGGATGTTGGCCCCCATCCTGCTGGCCCGTAAACAGTCGCAGATGTTGGCCCCCATCCTGCCGGCCCGTAAACGGTCGCGGATGTTGGCCCCCATCCAGCTGGCCCAGTGCCAGTCATGAACATTGGCCCCCATCCGGCTGGCCAGTAAATGGTCGCGGATGTTGGCCCCCATCCAGCTGGCCTGTAAACAGTCGCAGACGTTGGCCCCATCCGGCCAGCCCAGTGCCAGTCGCGGATGTTGGCCACCCCCCCCATCCAGCCGACCCGTAAATGGCCGCGGATGTTGTTCGCATTGCAAGGCCCGTAAATGGCTGCGGACCTTGGCCCCCATCCGGCTGGCCTGTAAAGAGTCGCAGATGGTCTCCCCCCACCCCCATCCAGACAAAGTTATCATGAAAGGTTTGAGTTGATCAGAAATAGAATTTCTTATTTATTTTCAGAAATAACCTACTCCCTCTGGAACCTGTAAACATGTAAACGATCACGGATGTTGGCCCCCTCCCCCCATCCGGCCGGCCTGGTTGCAGATGTTGGCCACTTCCCCCATCCAGTTAGCCTGTAAACATTTGCAGACGTTGCCCCCCCCCCCCCGTCGGCCCGTAAACGGTCACAACTGGATATTGCCTTCTTCCAACTGGCCCCATGCCAATCATGGCCAGATGTTGCCCCACCCTGTTGGCCTGTGAAGGTCATGATATTAGCCGTGCCAATTAGGACAATGGTCACTACTATTCACAACCTCTACCCATTGGTCCATGCCAATCGTGATGTATTCTCTACCCAACTAACCCGTGCCAGTGGTCCCATTCATAGACCCCTTGCCTGCTGTGACGTTCCCCCTTCCAACTGGCCCCTACCAATCGTGACGTTACCCTGCCAACTGATGCACGTCAATCAGGACAAACACTTCACCAGTTTGATGGATTGGCATTGCGACTCTTAGGCTTGTTTCTGTATTTGAGGGTGCTAGTTGGTTCCTTGCAATTGGAGTATACACTACAGCATGCAAAGAGCTTATAATACCCAGTCTTGCAACAAGCTTGGGTGTTAACCTTTGGCAATGCGACGTTCTTGTTTCTTCATTTTAAGTGCAGTTGGTGTTTTGGTGAACTTGTATTTAACATGCACAGTAGAAATTTTCCCCATTTCCACTGGTGACCAGATGTTGCGTGTTTAACGTAATTATGAAGGGAACTGTGGGCCGAGGTGGTGGGGGCATTGAGAGACTTTCTTTTATGGCGTTGAGTTGTGATTTAGAACCACAAAATGCTTTCACTAATGACTTTCGAGCAGGAATCGGATAAACGTTTGATGAGAAATGTGCAGGGGAAAATGTACACCATATCTGTAACTCTTTTGACATCTTCCTTTTGGTGCAGTTCATTTTGACTGTACACTCAGTCACTTCCTTAGGTGCACTCGTACTTCTGCTCGTTAATGCAAATATCTCATCAGCCAATCATGTAGCAGCAACTCAATGTATTAAAGCATGCAGACATGGTCAAGAGGTTCAGCTGTTGTTAAGACCAAACATCAGAAATGTGATCAAAGTAGCTTTGACTGTGGAATGATTGTTGGTGCCAGGCAGGCTGGTTTGAGTATCTCAGAAACTGCTGATCGCCTGTGATTTTTGCACACAACAGTCTCGAGTTTACAGAGAATGACATGGGGGGAGAAATCCAGTGAGTGGCAATTCTGTGGGTGAAAATGCCTTGTTAATTAGAGAGGTCAGAGGAGAATGACAGGAAGGTGACAGTAACTGAAATAACCACGCGTTACAACAGTGGTGTGCAGAAGAGCACCTCTGAATACACAACGTGCCAAACCTTGAAGTGGATGGGCTACCGCAGCAGAAGAGTAAACTGGGTTCCACTCCTGGACCTAATAAAGTGGCCACTGAGTGTATTTAGAGTCGGGTTGTGACAAACTTTTACTAATAGTGTGATATTTTTGTCTGTCGTGTCAAAAGTTCTACGTACACTGCTGCATTTTAGATTCTCTGAGGTTTGGTGGTTTTATTCATATTATTTGCTTACATTCATGTTTTAATATCATTTTGATGAAGAAATCTGAGTTTTTCCCAGTTTTCCCATCCATGCTTCCCCCACACTTCTTATACTGGAATTATGATTAGAATGAAGATTTAAAGGTTCACTATATTTGTTACTTTTACATTGAAACACAATTAAATGTGTTGATTGTATTAATGAGCAACAGAGTCCTAGGATGTGCAGGGAGCATCCTGTAAGTATCACCTTGTTTCATAGCATGGCCACGGCTTACTAACCCTAACCCAACCGTCTTTGGATTGGGGTTGGGGGGGCTCCCGCACTGTCACAGTCACGGGGAAAATGTACAAACTCCTTCGAGACGACGGCTGAGTTGAACCCAGGTCACTGACACGCCACCCATTTTAATAAAAGTTATTTACTGGAAGAAATTTCTCGTTGTTAATTTCTCTACCTTGTGCTGAAAGGTTGTGTTCAGACTGAATCAAAAACTGCTGGGAGCACTCAGCAAGTTCCACAACTGCTCTGGGAAGAGAAACAGTTAATATTTCAGCTCAGAGACGCTTCGCCAGGAGTTCCCAACTTTTTTTATGCCGTGGACCCCTACCGTTAACCAAAGGGTCTATGGATCCCAGGTTAGGAACCCTTGCTTTAGACATAAGACATAGCAGCAGAATTAAGCCGTTCTGCTCTGCCATTCCATTCTGTCTGATTTATTATCTCTCAACTCCACTCTCTTGCCTTCTCACTGTAACCTTTGACTCCCTCACCGATCAAGAACCTATCAATGTCTGCTTTAAACATACCCAGAGACTTGGCCTCCACAGCCATCTGTGGCAATGAATTCCACAAATTCACCACTGTCTTTAGCTAAAGAAATTCCTCCTCATATCGGTTCTAAGGGGATGTCCCTCTATTCTGAAGCTGTGCCCTCGGTCCTAGACACACTCGCTATGTGAAACAGCAACTCCACGCCCACTCTAACTGGACCTTTCAATGCTCAATAGGTTTCAGTGAGATTCCCCTCCCCCCCCCCCCCCCCCCCCCCAACACCACAGGTTCTCCTCACAGGTTAACATTTTCATTCCTGGGATCATTCTCATGAACTTCCTCTGGACCTTCTCCAATGCCAGCCCATCGTTTTATAGATAAAGGGACCCAAACCGTGCCCGATACTCCCAAGTGTCATCTACCAATGCCTCATAAAGCCTCAGCATCATGATTATAACTCTGTTTTTATAATGGCAAATAAAACAGTAACAAATAAATGTCACCATTGGGAGATCAGAATCTTTGCCAGATGGACTACTTATACTGCTGGAAATGTAACTTCAATCCCTTCTGAATGTGCTCGGTGTTAAGAATGACGAAGTTCTTTTCTATTCATGTTATGGTGTGTGCGCTGCTGGTGAGGAGTATTTATTGCCTCTTGAGGAGGCGATGGTGAGCCTCCGCCTCTGCCCTTGTGGTGGAGGTACTTCCACAAGGCTATTGTGGTAGGCAGTTTCACAGATTTAAAGTTCGTTGTAAATCTGTTATTGTCACCAGAGATTCATTTACTTTTTGGCCTTCACAGTAGGTACAAAGAAATGCAATGGAATCGACAAAAAACTACAGGGATTGGACTTTGACCCAGTATTAAGGAAGGACTGGTACCAGTGAGTGACTCAGAGGGTGAACTTGGAAGCGGTGGCTCTCCCCTGCTCCCTTGGAGGTTCGTAAAGGACCACAGGAGTACCCTTAGCAAACTAACACGTTAAGTTGCTGAACAGCGCCATACAAGAAGAAGTGAATATTCAGGGTGAAAGAACATTCCTCCTCGTCACTTTTGTGACGCACCCAAAGTTGCTTGGTCAGCACGAAGCTTTTGAATCGCGTCACTAGTAGTATAGAACACGTAGCGAATTCCCTTAAACGGCCAAATTATAATAACTGTGGAGGCAGGTTACTGGTCAAAGCAGACAAGCGAGAGTATGTGAGACCTTGTATTAACCTCTCGTCTGATAGGCGGTGCGTAGTATCTTGTGGCGAAGTTTTTTGCAGTTTTACTTGAGCATATATGTTTGGATCACTGGTAGGAGAACCTACTGATTCGAAGGCAAAAAAAGGTTTAAAAATTATGTTTATTTGTCACATGTATATCAAAAATAAGATTCAAGATTAAAGTTTATCTGTCACATTGAAACTAATATTGAAATGCGTCATATGCATTCACAACCAACACAGCAGTGTTTTGGGGGCAACCTGTAAGTGTCACCACACATTTTAGCAACAGTGCTGAACAGGACAACACACAACACAGGCACCAAAAGAACAGGGAAAACAAGCCCTGTTCCTCCTTCCCACCCTCACACACACAGCCCCCTAACCCTGGGACAGGGCCTCCAGCCAGCAGCAGACATGGCCACACACCTGCAAACACTGGGCTTCAAACTCCATCAAGGTACACAGTGAAATACAACGTTTGCATCCATGACCAACACTGTCTGAGGATGTGCCGGGGGCAGCCCACAAGCGTTACTCTGCTTCCTGTGTCAATATAGCCAGCCCACAACTTGCTAACCCTAAAGTGCACAGCACTGTAGTAATTTTATATATTGCACTGTACTGCTGCTGCCAAAAAAAAACAAATTTCATGATATAAGTGAGTGATAAACATGATTCTGAAATGGGTTTCTTGTGGACTGAGATTGGGAAGGGGGCAGAGAGAGGGGAATCGTGGTTGGGAAAAGGGGAGGGAGCGGGAAGCACCAGAGAGACATTCCTGCAATGATCAATAAACCAATTGTTTGGAATCAAATGACCTTGTCTGGTGTCTCAGGACTGGGTGTGTCTGCACCTGCATCATCCTCTTGCCCCGACGCACCACCTCTGCCACCTGTCCCACACCCCTCTCTGTGACACTCCACCCTCGCCACCATTCCCAACATCCTTTTCTCCAACCGGATTAACAAGCTTGCTCTCTGCTCCACGTTGAGTTTTTTATATATGTATATGTGCCTGTGTGTGTGTATATACACGTGTACGTATGTGTATATGTATATATAGTGCTATTTTAAAATGCGTTAATAACACAAGCCACAAGCCTTGTGTTATTTTAAAATGTCTCGTTAGTGTGCTAATACTGTAGCATGGGATGTGCTGTAAGGACATTTATGCTTGCAGTTTGCAATCCCTGTCAGCTCAGTTCTGGTCCCTGGTCCTCTGGTTGAAAGAGTGTCTTCAGGAAGAGAGGAAGTTCAAGGACTTCCCTCACCAAGCCCACTTTAATGCTATTTAAGATTCCAGGCAGATTGTTGTCTCATTCTGCATGTCCTGAGTGTGATGGAAAGGCAAACAGATTAATTTCCTTTTTCTGTGCGTTACAAAACATTTCCCCTGACCACTTGTTAGGACCATAAGACATAGGAAGAGAGTTTTGCTCCATCTGCTCCACCATTCCATCATGGCAGATTTATTTTTCCCCTGCATCCCCATTCTCCTGCCTTCTCCCTGTAATATTTGACACCCTGACTAATCAAGAGCCGATCAACTTCTGCTTTAAATGTACTCAATGACATGTCCTCCACAGCCACAGGTGGCAATGAATTCCACAGATTCACCACACTCTGGCTGGAGAAATTCCCATTCATCTCTGTTCTAAAGGGAGGTCCTTTCAATCTGATGCTGTACAATTACTAGAAAAATCCTCTCCATGTCCACTCTATCCAGGCCTTGCAATATTCAGTAGCAGTGCGCTTGGATGCAGCGGGTTCTCCGGGGCCAAACAAAGTTGTTTTTGTTTTTTTTTTCAGGTCTTTTATTATGATATTAACATACTGTTGGACATTAAGAAACTCAAGTACTGCAGGTCTATCTCATCAGTGAGTTGCTTGATAGCAGAGTAGCTGGACCATGTTGTTACTGACTATAGAAGCTTCAGAGTCAGTGCAGAAAGGTGGTGTGCAGTTATTGACAACAACGAGTTATTGTCTTGGACATTTTTCCTGTGATCACAAGACCCCGTTGGACACTGGTAACGTAAAATACTGCATCCGGTTCACTGGTTTATTGGGGAGACTGACAGTAGGGGAGCTGTGTGGCCTCGGTTGTAGCGAGGACTAGGCCTTGTGCCTCAGGCTTGCTGTTGCAGCATTCCAGGAGAAGAGACGCCGGAGGCAGTGTACCATGTCGTCCATGATGGATTGGGGGTTGTTCCTCCCATTGGTGCTGCTCTCCAGTGTTCACTGGGTGGAAGACAAGCTGGATTGCGTGCATGTATACATCGGTAGACTACTGAAAACTGCTTGTTCTTGCTGACAACACACAGGCACCTTCAAGTTACAGGATATGTTGCTCAGGGACTTGGGTTATATATATTTTTATGTGACTCTATGTTTACTGCTATCGTATATGTACCTTGTGCTGTGTATGACTATTGGTGTTATGTTTTGCATCCTGGCTCTGGAGGAACACTGTTTTGTTTGGCTGTATTCATGTATGGTTGAATTATAATTGAACTTCTAAACTCCAGTGAGTACAGAGTCAGAGACATTACCAAGTTCTTATACGTTAACCCCTTAAATCCTGGGATCATTCTCGTAAACCTTCTCTGGACCCCCTCCAATGCCAGCATGTCCTTTCTTGGTTATGGGACCCAAAACTCTCAAAAGCCTTCACATTCAATGCATTAACCTTTAATTTCTCTCAGCTCCAGGTGAATTTACTAATTTTAACTATTTTTAATATTTAATATTTGTAATCCAGGGAGCGGGAAGCGCAGAATCAAATATCGCTGTGATGATTGTACATTCTAGTACCAATTATTTGGCGACAATAAAGTATAAAGTATAAGTCCTACGAAAGTTTTGACTTGCATTAAAGTAGTCCATCTCAACGATTGGATAGAATTGAGTACCACTGCGTACCCCTTGGTAGTCACATTGGTTACCGATCGAGTTCTTGGTTCAGATGCACTGGTGGCTGGATGAGGTGCAGGATGCCTGTTGGTTTCTTGTGTATCTGTACTAAATCAGGAGGTTGCCACCTTGCAAGGGGATATGATTTTCCAAGGGTAATAAGCAAAATGCGATTGATAAATCTGGCTGAAGGGTCTTGGCCTGAAACGTCGAGTGTTTACTCCTTCCCATAGATGTTGCTTGGCCTGCTGAGTTCCTCCAGCATTTTGTGTGTGTTGCTTTGGATTTCCAGCATCTGCAGATTTCCCTTGTTAGCAAAATGCGATTGGTTTATTTGTAATGAATTTTCTGTTGTCAGTATGATTTTGTTTTGTTGGTGCGCTTGAGAAACTGATTTTACTTGGGTTGCTCTAGACAACGTGCAGAATTGATTGAAACATGAGTTCTAATTTGCCCGTTGAACATGAGCATTCAGAATGCAACTCTGCTAAATCTTGTCACAAACTTTTAAAGTGAAAAATATTAAAACTATTTAATAACACTGGAGGCTGAAGAATACAGACTGTCCTGGGGTTGGAGGACTGTGTATATGTGTGGGAGGGAGGAAAGGGGACTGAAACGTCCACTGTTTATTCCTCTTCATAGGCGTTGCCTAACCTGCTGAGTTGCTCCAGTGTTTTGCATGTTTTAGATTTCCACCATTTCTAGAATGGTAGTGCAGTAGTTAGCACAACACTTTACAGTACCAGCAGTCCAGGATCGATTCCTGTTGATGTCTGTACGGAGTTTGTACGTTCTCCCTGTGACCAGGTGGGTTTCCTCTGGCGCTTCTGTTTCCTCCCACGGTCGAAAGGCGTACCGGTTAGTAGGTCAATTGGTCATTGTAAATTGTCTCATGATTAGGCTAAGATTAAATCAGGGGATTGCTGGGTGGCATGGCTTGAAGGGCCTATTCCACACGGTATCTGAATAACTAACTAATTAAATCAGCAGAATTTCTGGTGTTTTGGAATGGGGTTTGTAGTGCTGTTGTCTTGTTGCTTGACTTGTTCTGTGTGTCATGTTCGAAGTAGACTCAGTGGGCCAAATAGCCTAATTCTGCTCCTAATTTCTCGCATCTTATGGTCTTGTGTTGTGAACGTGTGACGTTGGCACTGCACACCCAGCACACCCCTGATTGTGTTGGTTGTTAATGCAAACAGCACATTTCACTGTATGTTCGATGTAGACGTGACAAATAAACTTGAATTGTGAACTCTTCTCACTCTGTACATTCTGATCTGTGTTAGAGCATTAGACATTTGTGAAATACACGTGGCCTTTGGCTTTCTAGATCTCTTTCTTCTCGAAGTGTGTGTTAAAGCTGGTGGTTTCTTACACTGGATCATGTAGTCGTAGAGAAGTAGAGCACGGACCCAGGCCCAATGAGACACAATGCCCACACAGTGAGTCCCAATTTCCTGTGTTCAGCCTATATCCCTCCACACCACACACTCCTCCCCTCCATGTACCTATCCAATTGCTTCTAAAATGATACTACTCTATCTGCCTCAACCACTTCCTCTGGCAGCTCGTCCCACATACTCACCACTTGCATGAAAATCTTGCCCCTCAGATCCGTTTAAAATCTTCCCCCTTGCCCTAAACCTTTGTTCCCTTCCCTGTTACTGTCCACCTAATTTTAAACTCAGAATTATAAACATTTCTATAAGTTCACCCCCTCATTCTCCTATGTGTCAATGAATGAAGAGTTAGGCTGAAATCTAGAGCAGAGCTGTAACCATTTTGCAATCTTCTTTCTTTTGCCTCAACCCTCAGCAGCCAATTCCCTGAAGGTTAACTTGCAGGTTGAGTCGGTGGTGAGGAAGGAAAATGTAATGGTAACATTCATTTCAAGAGGACTAGGATATAGATAGCAAGGATGTAGTGCTTTATGTTGCATTGGTCAGACCACACTTGGAGTAGTGTGAGTAGTTTTGAACCCTTTATCTAAGAAAGCCTGTGCTGGTATTAGAGAGGATTCAGAGGTGGTTTGTGTGAATGATCCTGGGAATGAAAGGGTTAATGTATGAGAAGTGTTGGATGGCTCTGGACCTGTGCTCACTGGAGTTCAGAAGAACAAGGGGGAGGGAATCTTATTGAGACATATTGAATGCCCTAGGTGGAAAGGATGTTTTCAAAGGTGGGGGAATCTAGGACCAGAAGGTACAGCCTAAGAATAGAAGGACAGCCCTTTAAAACAGAGATAAGGAGGGATTTCTTTAGCCAGAGGATAGTGAATCTGTTGAGTTCCTTGCCACTGATGGGCACAGCATTGATTGGCCTTATTTCTAGCGGAGATGAGACAGCCAGACACAGTGATGCCAAGATAACAACCTCTCCCTCGGCGTCCGATAAACAAAGGAGCTGCTCGTGGATTACAGGAGGAAGGGAGGCAGGCAGGCTTGCCTTGATCAACATCAATGGGACTGCAGTTAGAGGGTGAGTAGTTTCAAACTCCTTGATATATACATCACTGAAGATCTCACCTGGACTGTATGCATCGGCTGTGTGGTAAAAAAGCACTACAGTGTCCCTTCCATCTCAGGCAACTGAAGAAGTTTGGCATGAGGCCCCAAATCCTTCAAGAACTTCTGCAGGGGCACCATTGAGAGCATACTGGCTGGCTGTATCACTGCCTGGGACGGGAATTGCACCAACCTTGATCACTGGGCATTGCAGAGAGTGGTACGGACAGCTCAGTGCATCTGTGGACGTGAATTTCCCTCCGTTGATGGCATTTACAGCAACGGGTGTGTAAAGAGGGCCTGGAAGGTTATCAGAAGCATCAGTCACCCCAACTGTAAACTGTTTCAGCTGCCTCTGTCTGGCAAACGGTACAGCAGCATTAAAGCCAGGGTCAACAGGCTACGGGTCAGCCTCTTTCTACAAGCCATTAAACTTACAAATTCACACGTCTGTACATTGCGACGGAGTCATAACGCAAAGATTTTTACTCCCTCATGTTGGACAGATGTAAGATTTAAGTAAATTCAAATTCATGTGGAGGCCAAGTCATTTGGTATATTTAAAGTGAGGTTGATAGGTTCTTGATTAGTCAGGGTGTTAAAGGTTATGGGAACAAGGCAGGAGAATTGGGTTGAGAGGGAAAGTAGATCAGCCGTAATGGAATGGCAGAACAAACTCGACAGACCCAGTGGCCTAATTCTGCTCCTGTGTCTTATCAGGTCTAGTCCTGGCAACATCCTCGTAAATGTTTCCTGCGCTGTTTCCAGTGTAACCACAGCTTTCCCATAACAAACCTGAACACCCCATGGATCTTCAATCGTATCTTGGTTTTGATCTCTCGTGTGGAGGAGAGGCATTGTGGGCTGGTCAGTCACAACAGTACATCTGAGTCAGACCTCCTGCAATGATTGTTTCTGCTATGGCTCTATTGATTGGAGCAGTCCAATGTAGTTTGTCCTGTTTTCATCAAAAGTCAGGGCACTGAAGTTAGTGTTCATCAAAGTTCAAAGTGAATTTATTATCAAAGTAAGTATGTGTCACATTTGCAGGCATTTACAGGAAAATAAAGAAATACAATCAAATTTATGAAAAACTGTACAGAAAGGCTGACAAACAATGTACAAAAGAAGATAAATTTGCAAACATGAAAATAAATAAATGATATAGAGAATGAGTTGTAGAGTTCTTCAAAGTGAGTCCATGGGTTGTGGAATCAATTCACTGTTGAGTTAGGGTGAAGTTATCCACACTGGTTTAAGGAGCCTGATGGTTGAACTGTTCCTAAACCTGGTAGTGTGGGACCTGAGGCTCCTGTACTTCCTTCCCAATGGTAGTACGTAGTGTGAAGACAACATGGCCTGGATGATACGGACCCTTAATGGTTGCTACTTTCTGGCAGCATACCTTGTAAATGGTCTCAATGATGGGGACGGCTTTGCCTGTGATAGACTGGGCTGTTACACTACTTGTTGCAGATGTGGATCAAATGGAGTCATGTTCACCAGTGCCAGAGATTGGAAGCTCAGATCAGCGCAGAGAGCAATACAGCTGCACACTCCGCACAGCACAGATTTGTATAGAACCAGGCTCACTTTGGTTGTCCTGGCTGCTAACCTCTATCAGATCCGCACTAATGAACTTTTGCACGACAGATTCATACCATCACACAACAGAGTGTGTAATGATCCTGCAATCTCTGACCTCCTGCCACCAAGCAGAAGGTACCGCAGC